>NC_071354.1:135135484-135456023 GCF_943734655.1 Sabethes cyaneus | reverse complement strand
TTCTCGTTGACTTTTGGCTGACGACAAACTCCGAGGCTGCCAGATTCCTCACTCTGTGGTTGGCTTTAGCAACGAGTCCCTTCCCGTCTGCCTCCAGCAAATGAGTCTCCGTCATGTTGTGGTGTGAAGGGTGAGGAGACTGTCACTGAACGCTTTATCCAACGGCAAACTTGTTATCAGATATTTTTGAACAAAGCTGAAACAAAGCGTTAATGACTTTTCTTAGGCATGATGTTTCCTTGAATAGAGGCCAGGGTGCTTGCGGACGATGACGGTAACCGGAAGCTGCAAACTTAAGACGACAGTTTTACTTGAAACCATTATTACGCATCATTATAAACGTTCGGTTATTAAGAGAAAGCTAAATGACTTGGTTTGGTGTCTTGTTGCTCAGGATTACCTCTACCGAAGGGAAGAGATGCTTTTTGTTACTATCTGTCGGTTGTAAAGTAACGGATTATTGAATTTTCAGCACTGCGGAAATTGCGCTCTACTTTCCATAGTTGAAAAGGAAATTGCTATTGGGACTTAGTTTGAATTCGTTCCCATAGGAAATCACCCCAAACTGGCAGATATCGAACAGGAAAATGTACACACAACTGATGGTTGTTGGATGGAAAGCAAATTTATTCACGACTAGATAACAGAAAAATATGTATCAAAATACAATTAGAGCAAACATAATTGACTACATACACGTGCTCGCATCTGGTTTTCATGCTGACACTTTAGACTTTTTTCCAATATTCGCACCTCACAAGAGAATTTTTGGAAAAGCGTCTCTATAAAATAGAAACAATGGCGAGAAAAAGTAAACCTAATTTATGCGTGGGAGAATCCTTTTTGGATGTTCAAGAAACGGAATAGTCGGGTGGTTCTAGCTGTTGTGCCCGCTTTGATGGAGTCGTTTGATGAAGGTGTAGTGTAATACTTCACTAGAAGGGATACCCTCCCTAAGGATAGTAGAAAAAATGGTATGCGTAATCGTCTGCCCACCGCTGTGCTGCAATATTCAGCGTTTAAGATTTATGCTTCTTTGTTTCCGCTAAGACCGACCCACTTGTGTACTAGAGCCAAAATCCGAAGAAAAACACATAAAAAACTGGCAAAGGTATCCGATCCTTGAAAACACAGCTGGCAGATATGATTGCAAGGTATTTTTACCAGCGCCGGATTTTATTTTAAAAAACAATGTGCTGAATAAATTTATTGTTCATAAATTTGAACCACTTATCCCGCTTGGGCAGGTTTAATTTTGCTGCCCCAAAATATGCCAGACCACGTGTGTGCCACAGAGTTGCCCTACGCACGCAGTAAGCTAAATTAAAGCCTGCTGGAAAGGCCGGGATTGGGGCGGAAATTTAGACTGACTTTATCTGGCGGAATAAATCAAACGCCTGTCAGCTCGATTTTTTGGAAGCGCACATGTTAGGGCAGGACTTCATTCGAAGCTTAAATGCTTTTATTTTTTTTTCTTCTCCACTTGCGTTGATGGCACGACCATGTGTGCGTGTATGTGTATGTGTCGGCACAATTTATGGAGTACGCTCCTTGACACTGGGTGTAGCTGAAGTGTGCTTTAATGGGACGTTTAAGCTTATCAAATCGTATCGTACACCTGACGGGGCCGAATAGAGCCGTGGTGTAATTTGGGGGTGTTTTAAGCATTGTTGCTCAACGTGGACTTACAAAATCTAGATTATTCAAAGAGCATGTGTCGAATGATGTAAAACGTTAACAACAGTGCTGGTACGTAACATGATTAATACATTACATGTATTATTAGCGGTACATATTTATAACAATTAAGACACGTCAATGAAGAGTGATTTAGCCCTCGAATGTCGAAAATTAACTTTGTTAAACGATTAAACCATGTTGACCTTCATTCAAGAAGCCGTGATTGATAAATAGCATCCTGTAACTCCTTAAATTTATTTAAGATAATCCAGCACATTTACTGCCGCCCAACAGAAATAGTTAGATTCTACATTTCTACGGCCAATTAAACAGTGTGGCTGAGAAAGTCCTGAAACGGGACCTTCAAATCCATATTAGAAAGTTCAGCGCGAGGATGAACTGAAACAATGAGAACCATGAGCGTGTTGTAGGATGTCATGATCTTGAAGAAATGAATGAAAACAGAGAGCTAATTGCAAAGCTATGTGCAAAGTTATGTAACTCCAGCAGTCCTCGACGCATCGGTGGATTTGCTCTACAATGACGAATGAAATAACTCACTGACTTATTTTACCAACTGAGAGTCGGGGAGGCTTTTGCCGCATTAAAAATTCCTCTCATTGTACTCGATCCTGGGCTTCTCCTTGCCAATTCGTTGCGCATCTCGACACACGTAAGTCAGCTGCAACCTGGTCGAGCCATCTGGCATGTTGGGCTCCTTTATTCCTGTGCCGGTGGGGTTCTTCAGGAGAACGGATTTCACAGCACAGTCGTCCGGCATCCTTGCGACGTAGCCGGCCCACCGTTGTCTCCCAACTTTCGCCAGGTGTACGATGAGAATCTCTCCAAGCAGTGCCTGCAACTCGTGTTTCATACGCCTAAGATCTTTCCGCTATCCGTTTGTACCCCGCCGCCGTGGTTCATACGCCGCACCGTGGGATGATATCCAAATCTAGGTGGACAAAAGTAATTACGCTTAAACCGTCAGTCCTAGGTATAAAGTATCTTCGGAGAAAATTTGTTATTTCAACTTCCGCATTTTTTGCTGTATATGGCATTAGGGTGATCATCATAGTAGGCGTGTGCAAAATATAAACTTCTTTATGGTTGAAGTTAGCTAAATAAAATGTTCTGCAAAGTTAAAGAACATTAAATTCTGAGTAACTTTGCTGAAGAAATAAAAGCCCTATCTTTTATGGTTGATGGACTGGGGTAATTTAAAGTTTTTTGGTCGGGGTGGACCTAAAAAATCCGTTTTTCCTTAATATCTCCTTTCGTGTTCATTTCTCACAAATCATGCCTTCTGAGCATTTTCACATCCATTGAAAACGCACATTTTATTTGAAGGAATCAGGTTGCTATCTCCTGCGGTTCTAAAGCTACAGACAGTTTTTCTAAAAACATATGCTTTTTTCAAATGTCAATAACGTAAAAACTGCTCAAAAGCAGCACATGAAATTTTGTATGGATGTTTAGTAATATATTGGCCACCGAAATTAATTGAGATCGCATCGGTCCAGGTCGGCCCTTTTTTGCTAGACCGTATTGAATATGAAGTAAAAATTACCGTTTTACTTACCGAAATCACAATTTTTACGGTAATAAGATGGATTAAAAAACAAAAATATTTATTTGTATTTTTTATTTGTATTTTTTTTTGCATGATTAAGTTAAATACAAACATTTAGAATTATTTTTGTTTTTTAATCCATCTTATTACCGTAAAAATTGTGATTTTGGTAAGTAAAACGGTAATTTTTACTTCATATTTAATACGGTCTAGCAAAAAAGGGCCGACCTGGACCGATGCAATCTCAATTAATTTCGGTGGCCAATATATTACTAAACATCCATACAAAATTTCATGTGCTGCTTTTGAGCAGTTTTTACGTTATTGACATTTGAAAAAAGCATATTTTTTTAGAAAAACTGTCTGTAGCTTCGGAACCGAAGGAGATAGCGACCTGATTCCTTCAAACAAAATGTGAGTTTTCAATGGATGTGATAGTGCTCAGAAGACATGATTTGTGAGGAATGAACACGAAAGGAGATATTAAGGAAAAACGGTTTTTTTAGGTCCACCACGACCAAAAAACTTTAAATTACCCCAGTCTATCAACCATAAAAGATAGGGCTTTCATTTTTTTAGCAAAGTTACTCAAAATTTAATGTTCTTTAACTTTGTAGAACATTTCATTCAGCTAACTTCAACCATAAAAAAGTTTATATTTTGCACACGCCTACTATGATGATCACCCTAATGCCATATACAGCAAAAAATGCGGAAGTTGAAATAACAAATTTTCTCCGAAGATACTTTATACCTAGGACTAACGGTTTAAGCGTAATTACTTTTGTCCACCTAGATTTGGGTTTCATCCCATGGTGCGCCGTTTGTATAGTCCGCAATACCTTTCGTTCAAATACGGCAAGTATGTTTTCAGAAGCAAAGTTGCTGTCTCAAGTCCGTAGAGGACTACCGGTCTGATTAGCGTATCGTATATCGTCAGTTTTGTGCGGCGGCGAATGCTCCTTGATCGAAGTGTCTTGCGGAGGGAAAAATAGGCTCTATTTCCAGCTTGAATGCGTAGTATTATTGTCGGCGGTGACCAGATATCCCAAATAAACGAAGCCATCAACCACTTCCAGTTCATCGCCATCAATGGTCACTGTCCGTGGGAGACAAATGTTGCTTTCTCTAGAGCTTCTTCCTATCATATATTTGACGTCGAAGGCGTCTGCGAAGGCAGGGATTGGCTACTCTTGCTGAAGATCGTAGTAGCATGGGCCTCCATAAACCCCACCTGATACTGCCCTACGTATTCTCTTGCTATTGGACGAATTCTCTTGCAACAAAATCTGGCAGAGCACCTTGTAGGCGACGTTGACCAGCGTAATGCCGCGGTAATTACAGCAATCTAGCCGATCACCCTTTTTAAAGATGGGATAGACTACACCTTCCATCCACTCCTCCGGTAGTTGCTACTACTCCCAAATTCTCGAACTTATCCAGTGTAGTACCATTGCTGCTGGTCCCTTGCCATTTTTGTAGAGTTCTACCAGAAGCCGGTCCTTTCCGGTGGCTCTGTTATTCTTCAGTGGTCCGATGTCTCGCCGGAATAATCGAGGGTCAGAACGCTGTTATTGCTTGTAGCCACTCCAAGATTAACTTCCTTTCTGCCTATATCTGTCATACCTTCGATTGTACAGTAAACCGAGTGCGTTCTTTTGTTTACATTTTCGTTTCGATCAAGTTTCTCTTACCGTTTGGGATAGCTACTGCCTGCAAAACAGTCAATTGACTAACCGGATAATTCAATACCACGAAAAATCAACCACTGCATGTGCATGAAAGAAGCACGTCGAACTTCGTCCGACACAAGTGAACATTTTGCTTGCATCTGTCCAACGTCGTACGACAAACTTCTACTGTGGGTAGACGATTTGGAGAGAAAAGGAGAAACGAAAAAAAACATCGCCTTGTGCTCTCCGCTATTTTGCAGTTTACACTCTTCAATATGAACGGAAAACGGAAAAACTAGAGAAACTGAAGTAGAGAATGGCCAACATATCCAGCGACACTCTTTGACGATAGTTTTGCTAGAATTTCTCTCAGCAATGAGTGTCGTTGGTTTAATTATGCGAGTTATTGAGGGCCCTTGCCATTTACCTAGGGAGTTGCTCTAGGGAGAACGACTATTGGCTTCTCTTGAACTTCAACACCATCCCATACTAGAGAAACTCAATTATAGAATGGCCAAGACACTCATTAGCTCGCATCATTTAACAAACGACACTCATTGATGGTGGAAATTGCAGCAAAACTGTCATCAAAGATAACGAGCTACTGAGTTGCGTTGACCATTCTCTAATTGAGTTTCTCTATTCTCCATATCCGTTTTCAAGCCTGGTTGGTACGACGGTACCACGTCTTTGTATCAGAAAAATCAAGGGTGATTCTACAGGTTTACTAGAAATCGGCATTTAAAACCAGATCACTCTTAATGCTAAATTTATTTTTATTTTTAGAACTATAGTAATTGTTTACACTTACATGGTAGTGTAATCGTGTAATCGTGTAATCGAAAAATAATAATAAGTGAATATGCCTTACAGACTGAACAGAATCTATTGTAAACTGCGACTCAAAAAGTGTATGCAACAGATTTTCCGGGGCTTTAATTCAAACATTTAAATCAGTGCTACGTAATATCTACGAACCTTAATATATATTTCATTTCGCAGCAGACGAGCTGACGAAAAATGAAAAATAAAATAACGGAAAAAACTTATTTTTTGCTTCTTTAAAAATACAACATTTTTTATGCCATCAATTCTCAGAAATAATCATTTTCCTTAGAGGTGTTTCATTTAATTTTCTTATTTCCTACTTTCTTTTTTCTTTCTTGGTCTGCTCCTTGACGGTAATATAACAAACAAAACACAAATAATCGAAAACTCTCCGTGGAAATCGTATCAGTATCTACGATTGAGTCGATGTTTTCGGTATCGCCTTCAAAACAATTTTCAAAACCACAACAACAGCAACAACTGCAATCGATCAACAACACATCCATGGCGATCAATGAAGGTTGCATGTGTTAAACCAAAAAAAACAGAAACGTAATCAGAGTAACTGAAAGGAACAATTATTGGACGCATTAGGGCTCAGTCGAATGTTAGGAGAAAGTAACAAAAAAATATTAGGAAAAATATAAACTCAACACTAAAAACTACTACAACAGTGAAAGCCAGCAGAAACAGTAGAGCTTTAAAGCAAGTGTGATATCTAGGAAATAGGAAAAAGAATTTTTAGGGAAAATCAGCCTATCCAAAAAAACAAAACGATTAAACACAAACACGAGAAAATTGTTTCCAATACTATCGGACATCTTCAGCTGCACAAAAGTTGAAGCGCGACTGTTAGACTACGACGACAGAGACGAGGAAACAGTGGAATTAGACACTAGGTAACCAGGAATAGCCAATTCTTTTTTGACGAAACGTAAGCCAATTCTTCATCTCGAGAACCATATATTTACACCTAAAAAAACAGAAACACAATCGCGAAACTGTATCCACGCGAGAAGCGAAAAAAAAGTGATTTTAAGGATTCGCCGTCTCAGCATCCGAGTATCCGGTCAACGGCGTCATTGGTTTCACCTAGTAGAGCGGAAGCGAAGTCGTTAGAAGTAAGCACCCAAGTTTTCCACTTCACATATAACCTGAAGCGAAACGAACGCACTGCGGAAGCCGGGAAAGGAGGCGCATGTGGTTTCTTTTCATCAACGGCTAGCAACAATGTGATACAGTTCCGGAGGGAACGGGGCACAAACGCCGGGTCCGCCGAAAATTGAAAAGCCATAATTTATGGTCGTAAATTACCGAATCGGTAGCCACGGAGAATGATTTCTTTCTGGAGCCCGCAAGCATCACAATTTCGTCGGCTGCGTCTCCCCCGGGGACTGTTGGGCATTATTGGTTTTTACCTTATTGAAACCTGGTTGAACTAGGTTGAAAGGGTGACCGTAAAATGGACCACTTTTTGATTCGATTTATTTGGAGTTTTATTTCGGCGCAGCTTTCGAATTGATAAAGAAAAGCCAATGCTTTCAGAATTGAAGTTACAGTACGGTCGGTCACCCTAGCAAAAAAGCAAACGAATATTTCGATATTCATTTAACAGTGCCACGGTTCGTGACTGTAATATATAGCAAAGCGTGTGGTTATGCTTCTGCTTCCGGCCGCTTCCCGGTCAGGTGACCGTTTTCCTTCAACAACTGTATCACATTGGTTCAGCAAAAAAAAAGTTGAAATAACCGTCCATCCCGTTCGTCTTGCGACCAGAAAGACTGTTGTCATTACTTTGCATTCCTTGTCGTAACCTTAAAATGTTGTGCGTGATTTATATATTACCATAGGGTGTTGTCTGTAATTATTCTGATAGTATTACAGTTTGTTGTTTTCTTTAGTATTTGTGTTTTTCCTTTGTTTGTCGAGAACAAGTTAACAGCTTATATTTCAGTGTATGTTTCATAAATATTGAATTTTATTCCTGGCACTAAAACAAAGCAAACGTACTGCAAGACTTTCATAGATAAATATTAACCCAATTTTAGTTACTTTATTATGATTTGTGTTTAATCTCACCGAAAGATAATTATATATTATGTTATCGTTTTTCTTGCAACTCATCAAAGGGTGTCACTGTTCCCAGCGTACAATTTGGCCACAATCTGAATTGCAGTCTCATCAAAATTTAACTCTAATTTATCCGACCCACGAAGCCTATTCAGCAAAACCGAAGGACACACCTCTGAGCGAGTTCCGAGTCCTAGTTGTTCGTCATTGTGTATGCGTGTCTATGTGGCTGTCATTCTTTAAATAAACCTCCTTCCCTCCCTCGCATTACACAGCAGAATTGTTTCTCTTCTCATTCAAAGATGGACGAAGCCTTCCCCTGCACCGATTTCTTTCAAGACATTTTGTTTCAAGGCGAACTAGGCCATTCCGGGATTAATATGAGTTAATCATCGATCCATGTCAACGCCATTCGTACGCACTTGTCCGTGCCGCGCCGAAATTAATTACTTCAAAGACACGCTACGGATGACGCGATTCGCATACTTTCAGCAGGATCTCAAGCGGAAGATTAATCACCAAACCAGAGAGACCATCAGGCGATTTCGTTTCGGGATAGAAAGAGCTCCATCGACCGTATCCCGGAGCGGCAGAATCGAACAACTGTCAAAAACGTAATAAATTTTTCTACATTCTGAGTTTATCGTCTTACAATAATTTTGCTGTCAGCGTACGAGTGCGTGAATGATTCGAAAATAAATAATTAATATGCGGGATAGGCTACTTTAGTGGCACGTAAACATGCAGTTGACACGTGTAAGATACCTTAATTGATTCATTATTCCCGTTACGAACGTCAAAATCCACCAGAAAACATTTATCCAAAAGTAGTTTTTCAATAGTTCAACATTAAAAAGTCGTCAAAAAGTACTTTTAATAATACTGACTGTACAGTTCAAATCATTCCTTGTTATCCTTTAAATATAGAGCGCCAAATTTTATGAGTAGATTTATAAGTATTCTTCGAAGTAATTTCAACGAGGAAACGGTAGACAAAGAGTTATGAAAATTTGACAGCGAAGGGGGTGTAAAAATAACAAATATAATTGCTCCACAGCTCAATGTTGATTACTTACTTTACTCTCCTCCTTATGGTCCTTCAGCACTGTCGGTCCTGGGCTGTCGTTTTCCAATCCCTTCGAGCAGCACCAAAACGTGCATAGTCCTGCATTTTGTGCGATTTTGCAAACTACGGGACTTCAGCCGCCTACGTAATCTATAGAAAGCGGCTCCAATTCGTCGTTTTACTTCGCGGCTTAAGCGCCAAACAGAATGCTGCGTCAATGCATTCGTTAACGTCAATTTGACAGTTAACCCATGGGAAAACTGTCAGAATAACGCTGACGGACGCGTTAGCGCAGCATTCTGTTTTGCCCTCTAAGCGCGTACCAAGAAATATGAATTCCTCTACCACTTCATATCCTTCTTTATACAGCACTTCATCGACACCAACACCATTCAGACTCCCATGTTCCCTAACAGCAACCATCGCTTTGGGGGTGTTATGGTAAGTTCTAACCTCACTGCTTCCCATTTGAAAGGTGTAAAGGCCATTTTCGCTGCACTACAGTTGATTCCGATTATATCGACGCTTCTGCAAAACCAAGAAGCATGTGAGATTTTGTGATGATAGTCTCGTTCCTTTCCACGTTTGCCCTTTGTGTTGCACCTTCCAAGGCAATGTTGAATAGCAGTTGCTTGAGTCCATCCAACGTCACGAAAGGTTGAGATCTCACCCGCTATTCTGACGCATGATTTTGACCCATCCAGCGTACACGAATCAGTGTAACTACTGTGAAGTTGATGGGATTGTCAGTGTTCACTACCATAGCCTTAGTTTTTGTTACATTGACTGTGAAACCAGCTGCCCTCGGAGAGATCATCTAACTCGCTCTGCATATCGTTTCGGCGTTGTGCGAGCAAGACAATGTCGTCGGCTACGTCGAGGTCATTTAGCTGCTCCATCGTTAGAGGGTTCCAAAACAATCCTCGATTTGGTCTACTGTCAATTACTCCAACTAATAGCCCATCCATAACGAATAGAAACAGCAGTGGTGATAAAATACAGCCCTATATCACACCAGCAGCAACCCTTATAGGGTTGGACAAGACGTCGTTGAGCAAAACCTTGCACAAGAGCGCCTCGAACTGAGCCTCGATGAGATGGACTACGCCTGAGTGCACTTCAGATGTTTTCGCGGTTGAGTCGGTCACACGATTTTTCGAAGTCAACGAACGCCAGCAGAAGAGAGTCCTGAAATTCGTCGATCTGCTCCATAATGCGGAGCGTTGTGATATGGTCTACACAAGGTCGGCTACCACAGAATTCAGCTTGCTGCCGCCGGAGAGTAGCGTCAATCTTCTCCTGGAAGAAAAAGAAGACAAAATATTATTTTTTCAGGTATCTATTTTTCTTCTTTTTCGTTTTTCTCAAGTTGTGTTTTGTTTACGAAACTGAAAAGTTATAACAGTCTTTGCCAAGCTACAATCAACAAAACAAAAAAAAGTTTGTTCCAATACGTTGTGTAGTTTCTGAGAAAAAGGTACATAAAGTTTAAAAA
This sequence comes from Sabethes cyaneus, assembly GCF_943734655.1. Taxonomy (NCBI): domain Eukaryota; kingdom Metazoa; phylum Arthropoda; class Insecta; order Diptera; family Culicidae; genus Sabethes; species Sabethes cyaneus. The sequence goes on along the minus strand of NC_071354.1, from coordinate 135,445,641 downwards.
TCATGGTTTTTCAGGAGCGGCGTTTTATTCCGTCGAGGTTGTTCCACGCCACACTGGAATGCTTATGTGTATGATCGTTTTTCGGCCACTTCCCGTGGTCGGATCATTACAAATTTAGTATCAAAATAAGCGGAAAAGATTGCAGAATCAAAATCTGAAATAAAAAGATAATGATTTTTTTCAAAATTTTTAGTCGTTCATGTCCCCTTAATACGGGATACGGGAGAGCCATCCGACAACTTTTTCGGCAGTTGATCCGCCGCCAAGATCCTGACAGTGGCCAAGTGGTTCTTACACCCGCTCGCTGCTCGCTTTTTGTTCGTTCATCCATGATACCGTCTCTACAGTCGTTTTTCATCTCACTAGTTGCCTTCTTAACCTTCTCTTGTGTTGGTGGCTTCACAGCTTGATCATTCCTATACCTATACTGTACCAATTCCTATACCGTTCCTGCTGATCTCCATGTTTCCCTGTCTATTTAACAGCGTCTGAAAGTGCCCCTTTCACCTGGCTGCTGCCGTCGTTTTGTCGGTAAGCAGGTGGCCAGCACTATCATTACACATCACAGACATGACAAAATTCCTGCACCTCATCGTTTTGTACCGTGTGTCGTTGCTGGCGCGCACGTGATCATCATACTCGTGTTTTTAGCCTGGCCTGGTTATTCTCATCCGCTTCTCTCTGCCGTTCAGCATCAAACCAGCTGTTACGCTGTCTTACGCGCATCTCGCCTACCGCCTCTCTCGCAGTTGCTTCAATGGCGTCATGGAGCTATATTTTCTTCCATTTCTGCAATTCGTTGATCGAGATTTCTGGTGTATTCCGCTGCCACGCCAGCTGCCACCAATCGCTTGATGTTGAATCGCAACGTCCGCTCTCTATGCAAGTTTTCGCCTCGTTCGATAACCTAGCGCGAATCTTACACACGACGAGATAGTGCTCAGAGTCGACATTTGGTCCCCGAAAAGACATCGAAAAGGTGTCCACCGTCAATCAGGAGACGATCGATGTAAGAGTTAGAGTCCCCATTTGGATGTCTCCAGGTGTGTTTTCGAATATTCAGAAGTGGAAAGTAATGCCACAAAGGGCCATTCCTCTAACCACGGCAAAGTTTAACAGTCTCAAACCGTTATCATTGGTCGACAGATGAAGGCTATGTTTTCCAATGACAGGACGGACGAACCCCCTTCCTCCCGATCTGCACATGTGTATCTCCGATGATGATCTTCACGACGTATTTTGAGCCCTTTCCATAGCTCAAGCCTATCGTAGAACTCGTCCTTCGGATCATCGAATTTATCGTTTGCCGGCGCGAATGCATTGGTTAAGCTATGGTTGAAGAATTTGCCCTCAATTCTCATCTACAGGCCATATACGGATAACTCGTTGATTTTGCTTTTCCAACACTACGAAACCGACTCCATGTTCTGCCTTTCTCTAGTAAATGAGGTACTCAAAAGTAGTACTTGCAATTCTGCTGAACAGAGCTCCCTTTCTCTGGAATTTGAAACTTCCTGAATAACAGTAATCTCCGCTCTGAGTCGACGTAGCTCTCGAGCAAGTAAGCCAGCTCATGGCAGTTCATGGAGAGTTCGGACATTCCAAATCTGCAATCGTTATCCAACAATCGTTTCCTTGTTCTTTGCCGTGTTCTATACCGATTGATCCGTTCCATATTTTCATTTTCTTCCCTCGTGCAATTGAGAATTTCGGTATACTACCTTATCGGTGTTGCGATACCTACATGTCGCTGGTGAGTCCGCCATCTTAGATTATATATTCAGCCGCTCGCTCTGAAACAAACAACGTTTGAGTTGCCCTTCACCTAGGGAACAGACGGTTAAGTTCACAACTCCTAGCCTAGCTGTTCCAGTATGTACAGGAAGCATTCCCAAGAATGACTATCGATCGTCATCGTTTCACTTAGATCTTCGAGGAGGCGCTGGGAAGGAGCTTTAGCGAGCCAGAGCTATATTTGACGCTCCTTCCTGGTAACACTCCCCAGTCCATACGCTGCTGGAATGCTGATACTTTCGAATGTAATATTGACGATATACAAACTCTGATTTTTATGGTGCTCGAAAATGTTTAAGCATTCGATAAGTTTTTTATCGAATTGGTTTCGACTGTGGATGGTATTTAGGTTGGATATTCGGCTTTTGCAGCCTCAAAAAACCGCTTTGATATAATATTTAAACTGCAAAAGCAGAATCCAACCTAAGTATTCGATAAGTTTAAAGTAATTTACGTCACATGAAAAAATGATTTAAACTTTAAGCATATAGATGAAAAGCTCAACTATATAATTCTTAAACAAGTTATTTAGGTATCATCCGTACAATTTTCCATTTACGAAATATGCGCAAAAAAACAAATATTTAAATTACTTCCACCGTCTATTGCCGACTTTCTTAGGGCCTGTCGCTTGAAAAGGCCGATCACTCCCTCATCTGTGTGAGCATGTCGTGCTATTCTTACAAAAAAAAATTCATACTCCGCTGCTCATTTGAGGTGCTTGACATTACAACTAACGTAAACTAGAAAACACGAAACGAAAAACCTGTCCACTGTCGTATGAAAAACCACGCAAGCGACGGTCGTTTTCCATCGTTCCACCACCCGCTTCGTGTATATTACGGCAATGATAATTTTCACACCCCAACTGCTCAAACTTTTGAATTCTTGCTGGCATTCTGGCGAGCATTTCTCGTTCCATTGACCGCCATAATCTGCTGCTTTATTTAAGCAAACGGTTTTTCTTGCACTTACACCCAGATTTCACAAAATTTTCATTTTAGGACAATTTCCAGTACCTCGCAGTAACGGTTGCTCTATTATTAAATTTATATGTAAATTAATATATTTTGCGCAAATCTCTCCCGTGAGTCTGTGCTGAAACGAGAAACGAAAAACAACACATAACAGAAGGCAAAGAAACACCACTGAGGGTGGACGAGAAGCCTGCAAAAGGACAATCTACCTAATGGTGTGTATGTTTTCCGAACCGACCGAAAAGAGCAAGCAGAATACACTTTTGCTCATTCAATTTTTATTAGCATTCTACCACGGGTTTTCCCGCTTTGAAACACAGCTTTCATCGTCGATAAATAGCATCGCAAATAAAAACCAAAAAAAAGAGAAAACGACCGAATCAATACATGGATGCTCCATTCACGGCAGGAGAAAAATGTAGGTAATTAGATGATTTAATGTTATTTTCCTCTTCAGTTGAGGATAGCGAGAAGGAGAAAGCATCGCTAATAGCAGCTAAGAGGCTCTTGGACCCAGCTAACCTTTGAAGAGTGGGTCGAATTTTTACGATATTATGTTGGGATCCTCGAGATCCACGAGTTGGAATTATTCCTCATAAATTGCAAAACACTGGCAAGTCGGGTAGTCTACTACCCGAAGACATAAAAATGGAAATTGGCATCTTCGAGCCGATGGTTCAACGGACAAGTGAATGATTTTGAGTGATTCAAGCGACAAAAAATGCAAGTTATGGCGCTGCTGCTATTAAGTCACGTAGCATATCTTTTGAAAAACGGCATCTTTTGGAGAACCGTCAACGGACAGATATCAATTCGAAGCCTTCAAGCACGTCGTTCCAAAAATTATAAACATTGGTGAGACAATGGAAAAATCTTTTGCCAGAGCAGTATTCCGTGCTCTGTTCGAGTACTGTTTGAGTCTAATAAATTCTATTATTTTTAGCTCAAGATGCACATATTGAACTTTTTGAGAACAGTTTACACTAGCAATTACTCGCTGCTATTATTTTTTTTAAGAAATAGTGCCACAAAATCGTTGATTTCATCAATTCACTACACTCATTCATCTCAAAACTTTCCAAACTCTTCCAAAGGGGGGAAAATCGTTAGTAATTTGCTACGCCACAATTCTCCGGACTTACCAAAGCAACTCCCATAAAACTCAAATTATGCTCGGCCACCGAAGCCCCAACAGCAGCCGCAGCGGTTTTGAACCTCTTTTAGTCACTCAGTTACGCAGAGGAAAGAGAAAAAAAACAAGCGGAAACCAAGTGAAACGTAAAAGCGAGAGCTCATTAATTTTATCTGTCGCCTCATTACCCCCGTAAGTCAAACAAACTTTGTGTCAGCATCTTCACGGTTGCGTTGCCTCTCAGCATCGGAGCGGCCTAAATCTTGACTGCAGTCCGTAAGTCCAAGCTGCTAACGAGGCCACAAACGGCTTCGTCGTTTAGCATAGGAGTTGATTTATCAAACTTAATCGTGAAAATTTAGAAATAAATGTCACCGCGAGTGACTTCTGCTCCGTACATATACCTTAATCCTCAGTTGCCAAGGAACGGAATTCCAAAATCGATTTTTCAACGCGCTATCATCACTCGTTCCGACGTTACTCTCTAGGCGATGATACGTAATTAACGAGATTAGATTCGTTGAAAAGGATCCCTATCGAAGCACATAAATTACACGTAATGATCCAAATTAAAGCTAATGGCTCTATAATCCGACGGAAGCAGAATACAATACGGAGTGAAGGCTAATTTTTCCGAATTGCCGGCCTTGAACTGTGCTGCTGCTAAAATTCAGTGGCGATTTTCGCCATAAAAAGAACCATTGGGTAAAAAATTCATGGAGTCATGTTATAAATTTCCAGTGGTTATATTTCATCAAAAGTGAATACTTCTACGAGTGTCACAAACCAGCACCCCCGAAAGTGCTTTTCCAGAATACATGCTTAGATGTGTTTCCAATAGAAGCGGAACAAAGCCGGCAGCAATTCCAGTTCTCTGGAGGTCTGCTTTTTGATAATAGCTAGAGAAAACATCGTTAACCAAAACTCTCACGTTCGCCCGAAGTCTCGCCGTAGTTCCGTTCTTGCACCGGACTCCGAAATTTCCTCGATGTCATTGCCTAAAGTCACCCACCGATGAATTCAAAATACATCTTCTAAGACTTGCTTCGATCGTGGTAACGTCGCGCTCGCCTCGGTGGTGTTGTTGTGACGTGACAAAAAACCACGTGCCGACGGTTGTTTGCATTGTTCCGTTCCGCGTCGTCGTCCGTCGTCGGCGTTGGCGTCATCTTTTATCGGTTGAGAGGCGCCAAAAATAGGAAAATTATTTTTGATTAGCATAAAAATTTTCCTTGCCAGATTTTCGCTTTCAAGTGCTGCAGCGTTTCCCAGTTCGTCTTTAACAAAGGAAAACGATACGTGTGGTACAAAAAAGACATTCCGCAGCCGGCTCGACTCTCGGGACGAGGACGACGACGAAACAGATAATGGGCACCGGAACGGTGAAGAGGGGGGTTTTACGGGCCTTTGTTCGATCAGCAGAAATGTTATGGGCGGATGGATATGTTCAAGGACATGTGCTGTTTATTGTCTCATTCGAAGGAAACTGATTGGGTTCAAATTGTTAATTTATAACCGCCCGTGTGAAATAAGTTGGTAACGAAATATGGGAAAAAAGAGTTTCTAAACCACAAACATGTGGAGTTTCAATTACTTTGTGGCTCTAATCGATAAATATGGAGACGAGTGCATATGAAAAATGATGCATAAGTTATATTTGATGGGAACGCATGGTGTTTTATTCCACGCTGCTTTGAGTTTTGACCCACAGAGTCATATTGATATTTTAACTGCAAGTCAGCTAAATGATCAATCCAAAAATTTAAGCTAAATAGAAGAATAATGAGCTTAGGACAATTTATCATTTTACCCACTGATGAGTTTCTGACTTCGATTATCATTATACGGAAAATATCGTGATCTAAAAATACCTTTTGTGGATACTTATCGCTCCAGAGATATTTCTAAAACGATGACACCTCATTAGTCATTAGCCATATCTAAAAAGCAAAGCAAAGCCTAGGTGCTATATTCCGTTATCGAAACTTGACTTTCTGTTTTTTTATACGACAGACTTCGCAGCCAGTTGTTAGAGTGCAGGATAATTGCAGGGCCAGTTGCTATGATCCTATTGACTCTAACAGCCTCTCCCAGTCGAGATACGAACATACGACGACTGGCTTATTAGGCCAGCATCATACCTCGGCGCCAACTGGGAGACAGACATATCTATGTTTACCATAAAGGTGATGGCTATACCTACGGATGCCATAAAGACGAATGCCATAATATATGTCTGCCATAATGAACGAGCGCCATAGAATATGATAATCATAATGGACGAAAGCCATCATGTACGAGAGACATAACGTACGTTAGCCATAATTCGATTTTTTGGCACGATGACCCAGAACTCACCTCGACCCACTCAACGCTTGAAGAACTGACGTGACCGTGCGTGACTGGGCTTTCCTTTTTCAGGAGCCCTGCATCATGTACAAAGTGTTAACAACATCTTTTGTAAGCCAACGATCCACTTAGCTCCACTAGAAATTGTACTGTTTACAATTTCTTTGGATGGCTATAAAAAGTGTGGCAAACGTCTTTATGACTTTATGGCATCCGTATTTATGGCTATTGTCCAGTCACCTTAAATTTACTAGAACCATCGTGCACGTTGAAGCTGTCTGTTTCTTGTGCAGGAAGGGTTGCAGAATAGAAAATTTTTCATAGTGCTGACGCCCGGCATCCATCCGACGTGTCTTGCCAACCGTAACCTGCTGACGCACAATTCGTCCACATGATTGTGAGGAACGTGCTGCTCGAGCCAAAGATGCGATACCTGAACCTGCCGACGTCGTGAAATATACGATAGGAGTCTCTACAAGCAGTGAACACTTACCTACTTTGTTGGTCTGACGTCTCACGATAGGGCCCGCATAACGTAATGTATCCATCTAATTTGACAGACACGCAAGTTCGTGGAAGCTATATCCTTTGTATCCAAACACTGTTCTCCTCTACACCACCAAAGATGAATCGTAGCTGTCGTCGTTTGGAAACTCCGAGTATTCGCAGGTCCTTCACCGGTCGCCAAAACAGTTTCTCGTCTACATCCCGGATTTCGTTGGCTGCGTTTGCCTCTTCTGCGCTGTTCTTGAGGATTCCAGTCGAGTGCTTCTCTGCTTCTTTCCTCATGTTGTGTCTAATCCACTTCCAGCTACGTTCTCGAATTTCTGAAGCTATCGGCCATTCCGGTCTAATTATTGGTTTTTGCACAAGGTGCACTTTGTACGGATGCACAGATTACTCGAACGGAAAGGCTTGTGCTTTATAAAAGGTATGAACTCCACTAATAATAAACCTTCTTATCTCACTTATGCTGATCTGATATCTTATGCTGATACTGTTGTCATCGGTTACCAGCAAACCATGGTACATGAACCGGTCGACTATCTCAAACTCATCCCCGTCGATTTCCGCAGTTTTACCTAAACAGTCTCTGTCGTGCTCGGTCGCTCCCGCCAGCAAATACTTCGTTTTAGACGTATTTATCTTCAACCCAAATTTCTTTGCTTCGCGTTTTAGTCAGGTGTACTGATCTATCTCCGTCTCAATTGTTCTGCTGACAGGCGTCATAGTTAAAACAGCTTAACAGACCAGATTTGTTGAAAATGATACCCCGCGTGTTGATCGCTACTCGGTGACAGAACACCTTCTAGCGTAGCGCTTTCCAACCCTTTTTGATTCGCGAACCCTCTGGCAGAATTTCCTATACTTTTGTTGCGAACCACGAAATAGTCTGCGAACCCCTGTTCCCCTGGGAAACACTGTTCTAACGGAATGTTGAAAACTAGATAGGAAAGAGCTTCTTCAGCTTGCTTTCTGCTACAAGGTTCGAATAAGTCCAACAGGCCACCCGAAATTCTCACATAGTATTGAATCTCGTCCATCGTAGCCATACTAAGCCAGCTCAGTATTTATGATTTGCAAAAATACATTTTAGTCCAAAATTTCCCATAGCTTCTAATCCAAATATATGCACGCACGTCATAGTGGTTTATACTATCATATGCAGCTTTGAAGTCAATGAATAGGTTACACGTTAAAACTCAAAATTCGCCGGAGTCCGTTGCAAAACGACCATCTTGAAGCTGACCTGATTCCTCACGATTCTATTGGTTAGCAGGGACAGTCGATGGAAGATGATTTGGAAAAGCACCTTGTAGGCTGCATTCAGGATTTCACAATCCTATTTGGCGCATTTCTTGTCAATATGGTAGATAACCCCATCCTTTTACTCCTGTGGGAGTCGTTCTATAACCCTAATTTTGACAATGAATTGATGCAAACAGCTTCTCCGTGCCCATTCTGATAGGTTGTATTCCGATACCATTCTTTCCTACTGCTTTGTGGTTCTTCAGCCGCTGGAAGTTTTCTTTAACATCGCCAATTGGGAGAGATGACACATATCTGTCGCCTTAGGCACCATATAAATAATTAACCTCACTATCAACGCCTTCCGCCTGAACGCCATTCAGGTGTACATCGCAATGTTACCTTCACCTTTCGTTCACCCCACGATCGTCTGTCAAAATACCATCATTCTTGTCTCTAAATTTGCTGCATCCGCTTCTGTATCGCTGCACATTCTGACGGGTGGCCCTGCGATGCATTCATACCCGCGTTGCGTTCTGCTCATCCAATATCCTCTGGCACTCCTCGTCAAACCATTCGTTACGTCGATTTAGTACCACACCTATTTTAACAGACGCCTCAGGAGGGGCCTCATCCAGCTCGTCCTATTCCAGGGCGTTTCATCGTCGCCTTCTGCCAAAATACCTCCTGAAGTAATACAATATCCCATTTGCGTCTATTAACTTCTTCGTAAAGCACACTGGTACTTCCTAGGAATGCTAGAGACCGCAATTTCAGGTTGTTTGCCAATTTTTCCACTTCGAATCACTTGGTATGTTGTTCGTTGCTTGATGATTTTTCATTGAAGCCGGCTTCCAGTACTGCTCTTTAAGATCCCGAGCTCTACCGGGACTTGGACAGAGTTCAAAAACTTCTTCCCGAGGAAGAAACTCTACATCTCCTGTCAATATTTGACCAGAATTCCCACCAAGGCTGGTTATCCACTCTTTTCGGTGGCCAACCGGCATCATGAGGAGTTATGGATTCGCTATCTGTAACGTTAAAGTTCACCGAATGAGAATTATATTACGTCATTAATCCAGGCATTCGCTAACCGAGTTTCGCAGTTTCCTTTTCCTCTAGCAACTGATGGCTCGTGCTGTATCAAGAACTGGACTCTATTGCACTATGGCTGAGCTAATCGTTGCCAACTAGTTGAGCATCTTGGCCGTCACAAGGCAGCTTCAACCTGGTTGGACCTTCTAGCACGGCGACACTCTCTACTCCTGGTGCCAGTGTGGTTCTTAAAGAGAACAGATTTCACTGCACTGTCGTCCGGCAGATTTATGACGTAGCCAGTCTACCGTTGCCTCCCGATTTTCGCCAGGTGTACAATGGGAATCTCTCCAACTAGTGCTTCCAACTCGTATTACATACGCCTACGCCACTCTCCGCTTTCTGTTTGTACTCCACCAAAAATAGTCGCAACACCATTCGTTCAAATACGTCAAATGCACGTATGTCTTTCATAAGCAAAATTACAGTCTCAAGTTAGTAGAGGACCACCGGTCTGATTAGCGATTTGTATATCGTTATCCTTATGCGGCGGTGTATGCTCCTTGATCGAAATGTCTTGTGAAGGAAAAAGTGACCTCGACTTTCAACTTAAGTGTCATTGAATTTGCTTATTCGTATTATTGTCAGCGATGGCCAAAGATCCCAAATATACGAACTCATCAACCATTTCCAGTTCATCGTCGTCAAGAGTCACTGTCCGTGGGAGACGAATGTTGTTTTCTCTGGAGCCCCTTCATATCATATATTTAGTTTTCGACGCATTGATTTGTAACCCAATCCTTCAAGCCGTAGATTGCCTTCGTCGTTCCAAGGTTTTAAGTAATGATGTCGACGTCGTCTCCGAAGACTAGAAGTTGACGTTCCTGTTGTTTCGATGTCCCCTCGCTAGATCACACCTTTAATAGCCATGTTTAACAACATACAGCCCAAGTAACAATGCTAGTTTTATTACGTACTTATGACGGCTCTAGTGCTCAAAATTGGTCGTAAAAACCATAATAAGAGGGTGAGAAAACTCAAATTGTTACTTGGGAGGATAGTCCATCCCTTGTCGCAAGCCTCTGCGCGATTCGGATGGACTCGAGAGTACCCCTGAAACATGCACGTTATACATCACTTGCTCCAGGGTAGCTTTGATCAGCGCGTTAGTTTGTCATGGAAAACCATTCTCGTGAATTATCTGTCATAGCTGTGCTCGCCGACTGTATCGTATGCTGCCCTGAACCTCACGAAAATATGATGCGTGGCCAAGTTGTACTCCCGATATTGCTTGACAACCTGGAAAAAATATTCAAGATGTTGTTGAGAGTTTCTCAATCACTTTAGTCCGCACCGGCTGAATTATGATGGCTTTGGTTTTTATCCGTTCGTGTCAATAATCGTATACCACAGTACGGGGAATTTACCAGTAGGCCGTATGAATGAAAGAGTTAATACACTTCTCCCGCGTGGTTTGCATAGAAGAAGCAAAAAAACTTTTATTCGTACGACCTAATCTCTTGCATTACAAAAATGGAGACACTTTTGAATCAGCGGAGTTATCACTCTAAAATATTTAACTTCGGGTTCAAAACCGTTACTTTAAGGCAAAACTTCGCCGCACTGTTAAATTGTTTTTGTCCTGAACAGTTTCATAGAAAATACGTTCTATTTATAAGTTCCTATTCGAACTGTCGACTATACAAATATTTTCTCAATGAAAAACATAACAACTAAATTTCGAAAACGTAAACACTCTATTCTCAAATTAAGCTAACTTTTCATTTCACTCCAACTTTTACACAACGTGTTAATTGATGACGTCTATTGGGCAGAAACTTATTCACTGTACGCAATGGCATCGATAAAATACTTGCAAAAATATTAGAATGCATCCCAACCGAGGGGCCAAAGTGCCTCCGAAAAGGTTTCGTTGCTATCACTCGAAACGGGCGCCCATTGCGGACTAGCTGACTGACAGAAGTCGAGAAACGCCCCGTACCCGGGTGCCACAAGATACCGAAGATAAATGAAAGAAATCCTCCGGACGTGCCATCCAATCGTTGTTTATGATGGAAACTTCCTGCGGGCTTTCCACGTCCTGTGTGCATCATCGCCAAGAAGCAGAAGAAGTTTATCATTTCCCCTTGCAGTGCCGCTTCTGCCTCTCCCGCAAACGACTCCAGTACCAGGGTGGTGGAGGTTGGGGAGGTTTTAATCTACCCAGGGTGCCGTCATCCTTTCACTCACTAGTATCATACCAAAGTCCCACGACGGATGGTCTTTGGCTCGGTCAGGCCGGCGGCTGAGCCGTGTGAGGATGTCTACTTGCAACGTCTTAATAGATTTACGAGAAAGATTTTGATTTATGATATTATTTTGTTTACGGTAGCAAAGTTTTGCTTTTGATTACAACTTTGTTCACTAGCTGCTGGCCTCGATTTAATATATATACACGTATACGTTGGGCGGTTGTGATATACAGAGCAGGAATCATAAATCTTTATTCCCCAAAAATCATGGCGAACAGGAAAGGACACTGACATCGACTGGGAGTGTGAGGCAAAAGTGACGAGATAATTTTACTGCTGTACTGAACTGACGCTGCAGGTGAAAGGTTACCGGAAGCAAATTGCTCCCATCGGACTTCTATTCATGGTATTCAGAAACTTAATTTGCTTCCTACTTTTGGGCTCAATAACGTGAGCAACGCGTACAGGAGCTTAACTACTCACCTCCATATGAAAGAATATAAGTTGTATGTGTTGCTGTTGTAAACCGTTTTTACTTGTTATTTAAATATGAGTGTTGTTTTTTATAATCGTTGTGGATTAGCCCGTGTGACAGAGCCCGTTGTATCGAATTAGATGCTCTCTATAGATGGTACGAGTTCGATTGACTGAAAGTTTAGAAATGTTTGTAATTTGCTTAACAAGTTTTCCACGTTTTTATTTTATATCAAATGTTTTCCATGTATTTTTGACAGCATTGATGGCGTAAATGTATTTTTTATTATTCATTCTATTTCGAATAACAGTTACCTAACAAATGAAGTGTTGTGTTTTATTTTTATTAAAAACTCCTTGTCATTTCGTATATCAGATATTCTTTCATTACAAGTTGTAAAAAGCTGTGTTCTGAATGTTTGCAACACTTCCTAATGTTACTAGTTTGTCAATCCTCTATCTAAAATAAAAACAAAACAAACACATGAAACTCAAAAGCAATTTATTAATTTACTTTTTTCTTCTTTTTCTCTTTTCCTTTTATGTGATTCCCATTGTTCTTGCCTTTACATCACAAAACATTGGAAAACACCTCACAACTCACGCTACACCATGCCATTATTGTTTCGAAAACATCCCATAACCTTTGTGTGACTGTGTTTGGAAATAACAAAACCAAACCCATACTCACGCACTAACATGTTCCAATCCATACCAAATCCATTCAAAAAAAACTTACACAGATCGAAAGCTTTTCGTTGGCATGCTTAGCAAGCAGCAGACCGAGGAGGATGTAAGACAGTTGTTTAACGCATTCGGAACCATAGAAGAGTGCACAATACTGAGAGGACCGGACGGAGCTAGCAAAGGTGAGTCATTGAATGGAATTGTTTATTTTTTTTATTCACACACATTCGAAAAGTATCTTATTAGTGAGCCGTACCGTTACCGTAAACCGCTAGCTATCCGAATGTTGTAGAATATTCGTTCGCTGTACTGTTGTTTGCCAAAATGTTTGACGCATTGTCGTTATCGGTATTGTAGTGGGATGTAAATTGCTATGTTATCCGTGAAACGCAGCTTGTTGTTGATCATTGCAGTGAGCATATTTGACATACTTGTTTTGGGTTTGATAAAGATCCAATTTGTTCGTGAAATATTTGCAAACAAAATGACATTCATTCCAAAGGAATTAACTAAGTTCTCGATATTTTTGATCTAAAAATGATTGTGAAAAATGGTTACAAATAAACCATTCATAAATTGAGCATCGCTACAGCTTTTTCCCATTATTCTGGCAAAGCTCGAATACCGTTACGATAAAAATCTTCATCTTTTGAGGTTATCCACAAGCCATTTTTTGATGTCTTTAAATGAGCGGATCTGCTGATCAACCAAACCATATGCTATCGAACGCAACAACTGATAATAATCGAACTTTACAATATCTGGATAATATGGCGGGTGGGGTAGGACTTCTCATTTGAGTATTTGCTAACAGATTTTAATGGGTTTGACAACATAAAGCCGAGCATTGTCGATTCAGAAAAAGAAGACAGGAAGAAATGCAATGATTATTTTTTAATTTGAAACACCAGAATCCAAAATCAATATCATTATAACATTTAGTCCACCATTCACAGACTGCTAATAAATGTCGAACATATTTAAAAGGTTGAATCGTTCGTTGCTTCAAATTTGGTCTCCAGGGAAAACCCCTCATTCACCACTGTTATCGAATGTCGCCCAACTTCATTCGAGAAACAGACCGAGTATAAACCAGCCAAGCACCGCATCGGTCGTCCACTACAGTTGGCCAAATTGTGACTCTCCACTGTCAGTTGTAATAAATTGAAGAACCTTACGTTCGAAACATAGCTCGTCCAGTCAACTGCAGCGTACTTCAAAGCGAGAAACCGGCACCGTTAAGGTCGAACAAAGCAAATCAGCATTCTCCCATTTCACATGCCCAGAGGGAATTTTTAATTAGTTTCATTTTCGAAATGAAACCACAGTCGCCCGAGCAATCGTTGAAACGTAACTTGGAGCCAGTTTAGTATTTCCATGTCCTTTTAACGAATTCACCGAAACAACAGAAAAATAACCGACAAAATAAATCCAACAGAAAAAAAACTCCCAAAGCAAAGGTCCCTATGCTATAGTAGGACATGGCCAGAGATCTCCCAAAGCGCGTGTAAAATGCAACCAAAAGCCATTTTGGCCGGCCACTTGCCGTAAGAAAAGAACATCCTCGTGGCCAATGTTAGTGAACGCGCGCGGGGGGAAATCCTCTTACAAGCGAATAGGTGAATAAAAGCATCCAGGAATACCTTTCCGGCTGGATTTGGGATTTACACGGTACGGTTTGGTCCGACAGAACATAAAAAGACTTCCATGCTAAAACAAATCCACATCAACACAAACGGGAATGGACAGCTCGCTAGTACAAATGAAGCTGAGAATGGCCGGGTGAGAATGAGCCAGCAAGAGACCCTGCATACTGTGCTGTGGGAAAGGAAGTCCGAAGAAGGAAAAAACGGCTCACTCCAAGTGACTGCTTGACGGATGGACAAATGGTATGAAGTAATTGAAAACGGTCTGCTGGCTTTTTCTGAGCACTCCAACACGCGAGGAAAGAAAAATTGCACCAGATGAATGAGGATTCTTTGGCCGGCTGAAAGCGGTTTCTAGGGTGTTGGACAAAATGCTAGCTGGGAGAAATGGTAAGCATTTTTCCTCTACTGTGCAACCTTAGGACTGTCTGCAACACGTTAGCTGGACTATGCCACGGAGCACAGCTTGATGCGGGGCATGTGAAATCCGTTTAAGAAGTTTACTTGTTGGTAATTAATCTGCCAGAGAAGAACTAACTGAGCACTGCGAAGGAATCTATTTGTGGCAGCTTTGGTCACTTAAATAATTTACCACCATTTATGTTGCACAGATGGAAACTGCCTCAAATACTTCAAATGCTCCATTGGCGGTGCAATGTTTGATTGTACATAATTTTGTATTGCGTTGTCGCAAGATGAACTTTAGAGTAATGATTTAAATTCATATAATATTATAAACAGAGAACAAGAAAGTTGAAATCATGAATCGACTCTAAAAAAGCGTCTTCCAATTATTATTCTGAATTCGAACGAAGTCAAGCGTACACGAAGCAATGGTTTCCTCATTTAAGCTAACAGCTATACCGCTAGGAAATTTGTTCACTTTGACAGCTCCAATTAAAAACTAATTTCACAAGCTTCGATGAAATTTTAATTATGATCCGTCCCGAGCAGGATCACCAACTTATTCTACCATTATAGCCGGTGGTATCGACGGTGTATGGCAGAAAGCGACAAACTTAACTGTGGTTGGTGGCCCGAAAGCGACAAAATCACGTTCCTCTCGTTATTTCTACGACGACGACAACACCAACGAACCAAAGGTAGCTGTTTTTGGCTGACTTGACACCGATGCTTCTTACTAGTTATTTCCTCTCAAAAGGATAAGTTTTAATCCGATCCAAGAAGAATGCTCCCAACTCCAGGCGCTGAACGACGCTCGGATCATCTGCACTACAAACGGGTGCGTCACTTTCTTTGGCTTGACAAAAGGACAAGGAAAGAAAAAAACTTCCTACTGAAGGCACTAGATAAAGCTGTCGTGTCGGTTTTTATCGGCTCAAATTACAGCACCATCGACCGAAATGAATTGCTTTATTATCGGAAAGCACTAGCTGTGAACCCTTCTTCTCTAGCTGAAGGCTGTGGCTGTGCGGAATATTGGAGAAATCTTTGACTGGCGAAAAACATGCTACGGACAAAAAGCAACGACTAGTGCGATAAGATAAGGACGAAGATGGCTCCGACCGTGGACCGAAATCTTTTGTCTTGCCAATGCTATCTGTTGCTTCGCAAGCTGCTCGCTAGCTGAACGAGTGCTTGTGAATTGCGAACAAATTTTAAAGTATTTTATATCAAACAAATGAGAGTCTGCCAATCATGAGTTTATTCCTCTACGAGGAAATGCCAATCAATTGCGTTGTCAAATTAATACCTAGATGGAAAATTTTGTTGACATAACTTTATAAAGTTGTTTATCAAGAGTATTCTTAAGCAAGTTAGATGTAAATTTTTGCTTATTAATTTACATTTAACACTAAATGGTATCTTAAGCTTAGCAGTTATAATTTCAAATTGTTTGATGAAAAAAAAATTCATTAACCTTTTCTACATTACAAAACAAACTACTATTTAAACTTATTTAATATCAAGCTAAATTAAATTAAATATGACGATTTTTTTTATAAAGACATACTTACTTATTCAGCCGAGAGCCGGGGTGGCTCTTGCCGTATCAAGAATTCCTCTCCATTGTACTCGGTCCTGGGCTACTCGTCGCTAATTCGTTGCGCGTCTCGAGACACGCAAGTCGGCTTCAACCTGGTCGAGCCATCTAGCACGTTAAGCCCCTCTGTTCCTGGTGCCGGTGGGGTTCTTGAAGCGAACGGATTTCACTACACAGTCGTCCGGCATCCTTGCGACGTGGCCGGCCCACCGTAGTCTCCCAACTTTCGCCAGGTGTACGATAGGAATCTCTCCAAGCAGTGCCTGTAGCTCGTGATTCATACGTCTTCACCACTCTCCGCTTTCCGTCTGTACTCCGCCAAAAATAGTCCGCAACACCTTTCGTTCAAAAACGGCAAGTGCACGTATGTCTTCCGTAAGTAAAGTTACTGTCTCAAGTCCGTAGAAGACTACCGGTCTGATTAGCGTTTTGTACATCGTTAGCTTTGTGCGGCGGCGTATGCTCCTTGATCGAAACGTCTTGCGAAGGGAAAAGTAGGCTCGATTTCCAGCTTGAATGCGTCGTTGGATCTCCTTACTCGTATTATTGTCGGCGGTGACCAGAGATCCCAAATATACGAACTCATCAACCACTTCCAGCTCATCGCCGTCAATAGTCACTGTCCGTGGGAGGCGAACGTTACTATCTCGGGAGCCTCTTCCTACCATATATTTGGTTTTCAACGCATTAATTTGTAACCCTATCCTCCTAGCCTCCGTTTTTAGTCTGGCGTAGATTACGACCGCCGTCCCACGGTTTCTAGTAATGATGTCGAGGTCGTCTGCAAAGGCTAGGAGTTGGCTACTCTTACTGAAGATCGTTCCCCTCGTTTCAATGCCCGCTCGCCGGATCACACCTTCAATAGCGATATTGAATAACATACAGGACAGTCCATCCCCTTGCCGTAACCCTCTGCGCGATTCGAAAGGGCTTGAGAGTGTCCCCGAAACGCGCACGTAGCACATCACTCGTTCCAGAGTAGCTTTGATCAGCCGCGTCAGTTTGTCCGGAAAACCGTACTCGTGCATTATCTGCCATAGCTGTTCGCGTTCAACGGTATCGTATGCTGCTCTGAAATCCACGAAAATATGATGCGTGGGCACGTTGTACTCTCGACATTTCTGAAGGATTTGTCGGAGAGTAAAAATTTGATCCGTAGTAGCACGGGCCCCCATAAAGCCCGCCTGATACTGCCCTACAAATTCTCTTGCTATTGGGGATAGACGACGCAACAGAATCTGGGAGAGCACCTTGTAGGCGGCGTTGACCAGCGTAATGCCGCGGTAGTTACAGCAGTCTAGCCGATCGCCCTTTTTGTAGATGGGACAGACTACGCCTTCCATCCACTCCTCCGGTAGTTTCTCTTCTTCCCAAATCCTTGAAATCAGCCAGTGAAGTGCCGTTACTAGCGGTTCTTGGCCATTTTTGAAGAGTTCTGCCGGGAGTCGGTCCTTCCCGGCGGCTCTATTATTCTTCAGCAGACCGATTTCTCGTCGGATCTCTTCGAGATCGGGAGCCGGTACGCTGTTGTCGTTTGTAGGTACTCCGAGGTTAACTTCTATTGCGTCTCCTGCTGCTATATCGCCGTTGAGGTGTTCATCGAAAAACTGCTTCCACCTGTCGACCACCTCGCGCTCGTTTGTGATAAGATCCCCTCCCTCGTCCCTACACATGTCAGGATTTGGTGTGTAGGCCTTGCGAGTTTGGTTCACCTTCTCGTAAAACTTGCGTAAAACTTTTATAAAGACATAGAATTTTAAATTGAAATTAAACACAATTATTTGGGCCCATTGCCATGAATTTTCGAAAAACATGTCTTGGCCGTTTTAACCTAGATCCCCGATACTTCTTCTCACGAAACCAAGGTTAGCCGCCGGAAATCAAATTTAGGTTGTCGGTCACTTTTTGGAGAAACAGAAACCGTATATTAATGATAACATAACGAATGTTGTCGTCCAACGCGTCAATCGTCTTCTGCTTATCGGTGTAGACCGGAAAACTTCACTCAGTCCCACAAATGTAGGTCAACAACATGACCTTTAAGGTCAATTCACGAGTCCATAACACAAAATCTTTCATTCATTGAACGCTTACTTCAATAATTCAACTGCGGCACACGCGGTATGGCATGTGGCACCGTCTTGTTGAAACCACACCTTCTCCACATTTAATGCATTCAGTTTCGTCGTCATAGCCTTGTAGTGGTATCATTTACTCTTTGACCGGCATTATTTTTAAAGAAATACGTATTTATGATTACACCGGGCCATAAAGCGCATCAACAGAGATTTTTTCTGGATACAATAGTGTTACGATAATAGCGCGAGGATTCCCTTTATACCAAATATGGTAGTTTTACTTAGTGACATATGTCACAATGCCAAATGGACTTGTTTGGTTCCCTCGATAGCATCAATAGCTGTTTGTCCTATTGGTCCATGACCGCCAGCCCGGCAAAACAAAGGGATGGAATCAGTCGTCTTTACTACCGACGGTTAACCGCCATGAGTTTCACCTTGCACCAAGACAAGTTCTCGTTAACAGCCCGGATGTCGCTGGCTAAGGTACGTCGCGGTGAGCCTCTAGGTCTGCCTCTCTCCACTCGATCTTTCTCTGACTTTTATCCGTAATCCACTCCACTCCGCTCGCTGCACACCTTGTAGAGAATCTCAGCGATAATAAGATGATGGTTGGAAGCAACATCAGTGCTGCGCTTGTGACCCAGCATATTAGGTCTATGGGAAAAGAGCGATACATCAATGTTCGTTCGCATTGTTTGAGCCGTTGAACATCTCCGTTAAACCTCCGTTAAACATCTCCTTTCGGGATTTTCTCAACGACACTGTTCAGCTGGCTGTAAAAACACTATCTTTCTCTTGCAGGTCGGCAGCATCTATTGCCGCATGGCACTAGATTGCAGTAAAGTATCTAACCCATGTCCTAAATCTGACCACGATTACTCTTTCGTTTATCAAGGTCCACTTCATTTGCGTCTAAGCTCAGTAGGAATCCAACTCCTCTCTCTACGAGTAGCATTTTCACCTCGTATGTATCGTAGAGCAAGACTTGTCTCGATGATGTCTTATGTTAACCGGATACTAGGCTAAGGGACCTTGCTCAGCCCCAGGATTGCAACCTTCCGGCAACTTGCTTCCCTTGTTAGTTAAGCCAGCTTACTCTGCTGGGCAAGGGTCAGTATTTTCCATGTCCCGATTCGTGTCCGTGATTTCATGCTAAAAAAAACTTTACCAGCCGAGAACTGGGATGGCTCTTGCCGTATCCAGAGTTCCTCTCCTGGAATATTCGTCGCCAATTTGTTGCGCGTCACGACACCTGGACACCTTCAACCTGGTTGAGCCATCTAGTACGTTGAGCTCCTGTATTCCTGGTGCCGGTGGGGTTCTTGAAGAGAACGGATTTCACTACACAGTCGTCCGGTATCCTTGCGACATTGCCCACCCTAGTCTCCCAACTTTAGCCAGGTGTACTAAGGAATCTCTCCAAGTAGTGCCTGCCACTTGTGGTTCATACGTGTACACCACTCTCAGCTGTCCGTTTGTACGCCGCCCAAAATAGTCCGCAACACCTTCCTTTCAAATACGACAAGTGCACGTATGTCTTCCGTAAGCAAAGTTGCTGTCTCAAGTCCCTAGAGGTCTACCGGTCTGATTTGAATTTTAAACATCGTCAGTTTTGTGTGGCGGCGTATGCTCGTTGATCGAAGTGTCTTGCGGAAGGAAAAGTGGGTTCGATTTCCAGCTTCAGTGTGTCGTTGAATCTCCTTACTCGTATTATTGTCGGCGTTGACCAGAGATCCCAAATATACGTGGTTGATAACACTTCTAGTTCATCGCCGTCAATAATCTCTGTCCATGGGAGGCAAACGTTACCTTCCGTGGAGCCTCTTGCTACAATATATTTGGTTTTCGACGCAATGATTTGTAACCCTATCCTTCCTCTCTCCGTTTTTAGTCTGGCATAGATTGCCTCTACCGTCTCAAGGTTTGTAGTAATGATGTTGAAGATCGTTCCTCTCGTTTCAATGTCCGCTAGCTGGATTTGACCGTCAATAGTGATATTGAATAACATTCAGGACAGTCCATCCCCTTGCCGTAACCCTCTGCGCGATTTGAAAGGACTCGACAGTGTTCCCGAAACGCGCACGTAGCACATCACTCGCCCCAGGGTAGCTTTGATCAGCCGCGTCAGTTTATCCGGAATACCGTACTCGTGCATTATCTGCTATAGCTGTTTGCGTTCAACTGTATTGTATGCTGCTCTGAAATCCGCGAAAACATGATGCGTGGACACGTTGTATTCTCGACATTTCTGGAGGATTTGTCGGAGAGTAAAAATTTGATCCGTTGTAGCACCGGCCCCCACAAAACCCGTCTGATACTTCCCTATGCTGTTGTAGGCACTCCTAGGTAAACTTGCGTTGGGTATCCTTCTGCTATATCGCCGTTGAGGTTCACATCGAAGAACTGCTTTCAACTGTCGACCAGCTAGCGCTCGTTTGTGATTAGATCCCCTCCCTCATCCCTACACATGTCAGATTTAGGAGTGCAGCTTTTACGAGCTTGGTTCACCTTCTCGTAAAACTTACGCGTGTCATTAGCCCGGAATAGTTGTTCCAGTTTCTCACGATCTCTGTCCTCCTTCTGGCGCTTTTTCCTCTTGAGTATGGTGGTAAATTCATTTCGCGCTCGTCGATGCTTGGCCAAATTATATCTCGTGGACATGATTATATATATTTTCCAAGCTTTTTTCTCCTCTCTATCGCTTGTTAGCATTCCACGTCAAACCAAGCATTGCGTGCGTTCGAAGTTACCTTACTTAGCACCACGGATGTGGCCTCATTGACGGCAGAGCGTATCACACTCCATCCGTTTTCGAGGGTCGAAGCATCTAGCTCCACAGAGCAAGACAAAGCTTAATCCAGTACGCGCGCATAGTTTTCGGCAAGTCGCGGGTTGTCTAATCGCCGAATGTTTAACCGAGGAGGGTGACTGTGTCGTGAGGTATAAACCGTCGATAGTTTTGAGCGCACATGTTCCGCTACTAGGTAATGGCCCGAGTCAATATCCCGATCCTGTTGGGAGCGTGCGTTGGAGCTGTTCGAAAAAAACCGGCCCACGATGAGAATATTTGAAAATATGGTAGCAAATAATTGGATACACGTCTCCACTGACCCACACGGATTTATGCTTGGTCGACCCGTAAACACGAACTTTCTGGATTTCATGTCTACTTGGATATCCCACATGAAACAAAAGGCACAAATTGATGTGATTTATACTTAACTTAAGGACTGAGAGGCTACGTTCGATCTAGAGTGACTATATACAGAGTGGCGACAATGTCAAAATTGGAATGATAATTATCTGTCAGTGTCATTCCAATCGAGCAGACAACCTATCCAACGCGTATGCAGGAAAGAGAAAGAAAAACCTAGGATAAACCGCATTGCATACATTTGGGATGACTTGGCGCCACTCTGTATATAGTCACTCTAGTTCGATCGTATAGACCATTAAATGCTGCTGTGGTAAATTTCGTAACTTCCCAAGTAACACACAAAACAAATTAGAAAATAATTTTCATGCAAAAAAATCTTTTAAGAGCACTATAAGCGTACTTTGAAAACATATGTCGTTATTTTTAAGGTTTTGAGATGTTTTGTGATAACATGAATTTATTTGACAGCTCATATCAAATGAATAACAATTCCTGGTTTTTGAAATATCTCTAAGCTGCTTGTTTTTGTCAACACGTCAACACGAAGTTTTTATTATGTCTCCATTACTAAATTTGAATTACTGGAAGAACAAGTTGTAGCTTATGCTATTATAACGTTTTAAATTGGTATGAAATGATACATACTTCTTTCAATTGTTGCTTAGTTAGACTTCAATCTTTGCGCTTTTCTGGTAATAGAGATATGCAATGTTATACTGTTCCATAACAAGCTGTGTTGCTTGGATTAACGCATCACGGTATTTAAAAAATGGCTTAGTGGCCATTTAGTTTTTGAGAAGCAATTTTTTAAACAAATAAAATTACGAGAACGCAGTGGAAACGCATGGTGTTTTATATTACTTGCCATTGAAAAGAATGTGTTTGGTAAAGAATCGGATATTTCTGGACGGTCTTTGTCAAAAATATCTGTACCATTGCGTATTAAAACAAAGCACCATACACCTCCAATACATTTATATTTATACATTTCGCAGCTTTATTTCTGTTGTATATTAAAAACTAAAACTGCCAAACAGAAAATATAGGTCTAAAATTTTTCGAAAAATAAGTGGCACAATTTTAACAAAATCGGAACACTTTTAACTTTCACTGGTACTTTTTTCCTGAAATTACGGTTTTAGAATATAAATAAGATGATTTGTAGGTATATAAACATTTCGAAATACCAACCGGGGAAAAATTAAATCTTTGTGGACTTGCTCTATACTTTAAAGCTCTCTCCGTAAAATAGTATCAGAATAACAAACAACTCAATTCTTCGCTTTGTCGACAAATCTTTAGTGTTTAATTTTTTTTATATATTTATACCATTAGAAAATATACAACATCTTCTCTCTGATACATCTCCACTGTTATCTTAACAGCAGTACATCCACAACGCCGAAATACCCGCCACCGTGTTCACCCAGCCAGAAACAATGAAAGCCTTTCTGGAGGATAAACAAACCAAGATTTCAATATTTACCTTCAAAGTCCATTACGTGTGTGCTTTTGAGATGGTCGGAGTCTGGTCCAATCCAATCTCAAAATTCTGAAATGCATCCTGCACATACATCCTGCACACACATCCTGCATGCTGCCGCATCGAGCATCGTTCATCCTGTAGTGCAGTGTTTAGAGCTGCTGACAGTCACAGTACCTGCCTGTACTGTGATTGTGTGCGTGAGCGCTAGTCTGCCGGATCTTACAAGACGCTGCTGTTGTAACTGTTGTTGGCCCAGCTTCTACCGCTTCGTCCGGCAACGAACGTTACTTCAAAGCGTGGAATAACAGAAATTTAATTATATTTTGTGTTTTTGAAAGGTATCGACAGAGTAATCTTGTAAGATTGTAAGTGGTATGAAGTACGTAGTATGTGGCTGCCGGAGGTGGCGGTACAGAAAAAGACCATCCGGGAAACTCCGGAAGGAGGTGTAAGGCCTCCCACTTTCTGAATGGTTTGTCTGCAGCAAGACGAAAGTGGTTTTGAGGCAGAGAGGCGGAGCGCAGATGGTAAAATATGACGCGAGCTTCCGGTGCAGCAGAGAGGAAATTATGATTGCTATTTCATGCCATACACTTTGGAGAGAATGGCTAGGTGGAGTTCCGAAGGCCGGGAAGAGGAAGAGTGATATGGATTTATAAGGACCTATTTAATTTATATCCAGTCATCATTTTCTCGGATGCCTGGCTCTGGCAGAGAGCCAATGGATGTTATAGTATCTTTTGTGTGGAATTTTCAGCTTGTTTGAATTTAGGATTGGCTTTTAGTTAGCAACTGCGGGGGCGGCTGGCATCATGAAGGCGGAAATCAATTTCTTCTGTCTCATAAAAAATACATCGAAAGATAAATCCGATGGAAGCACTAGATTGTAAATAGTATACCAGCCGGAGTCGGTCTAAAAACAGCTGCCACGTTGAATTAGAGCGTAATTTCTCAACAGACGCTGGATGAGCACGGATTCGAGACGCAAACTGAACTGACGATGAAGCGATTTCGAAAATCATAATTTACTTTCTGCCAATATGTCACAGTAGCACGATTCCGTAGCCGGTTTCGAGGACATCATTGAGAGAAAAATCAAGTCAATTCATTTTTCGTTCATCTCATTGAATTATACATGTAATCTTTCAATTTGAGTTACGGCACACCCTTCTGCCTAGCGTTTCCGTCCTCGGCTGACTGGCAGATCAAGTCTAACGTGATATCTCTTCAAAGATGTCGTAAATTATGTATTTACAAAAGTAATCTCCATTTAAATGACTTCAATCAAATTGGCAATGGCATCGACTTAAAACTGACTTCAAGCAAAATCCCTCCGTCAGTTGCGAATAGTAAGAAGAGAACGAAAAAAAGAATGTCTTTTCCAGATGCTGACTTACATCGCCACACAGCGTCTGCTCCTAAGGTACATCAGCTTCACAGGACGGAACACATTTTAGAAGCCACTTTTCCAGCTAAAAGCGGTAGAAAGGCAGTGCTCCCAGTTTAATTCTGATTCACTTCGAATTAGTGCGTTTTGCTGTTGTTTAAATAACAATAATTACAATATTTTTTGCACTGGAAATTCAATTTCTAATTCTTTTAAATAGTATAATTTATTTTAGATTTTTACAACACTCTGCAGCAGCACAACCTCCCGTAAAGATACGGATGGATATAGTAATAAAATTGACTCAAATAAAAAAAATAAAACGTCAAAATAACCAACCACAACCGAGCGGGCGAAGTAATGACGTGAAGAAACCTGCGCCGGGATCATCAGCAAAGTTTCTTTCAACTGACTCATTATTTCAAAAAAAGGCGAGAGTTGACTGCCCGAGGCGAAAATACGTTCTGTGTGATTTTTTGCTGTTCGAGTACCGGTACAAAATCTTATCACTCCATCGGCCTGGGACTGGAAAAGTCTCTTTTCTTACCAATCCTTCAAGATCCTTCGCCCGCCACGGAACTGGGCCGGAGGTGATTCGAGCTTGCTCCTTCGCTTGCCACTTTAATTCGTTTTTGTCCCATTTGAAGAGACTCCTTTTTTGATCCTTTTGTCTTACTTTGGTTCGTTATCCAACTTTTTTGCTGGCCGTCCAGAGATTTCTATCAAGAGCAGCAGTTTTTTGCGTTGGTCGGGTTTGATGTGGAAAAATGGCCAGAAATGGACTCCGGTACGATACAAGTAATAAGCGCCAGGGATGAAAGCACCACTTCGAACATGACAATCAGAAGACTGCAAATGAGCTCATTTTTATCGCACGAACCGACTGGCTGCCAAGATAAAGAGGAGTGAGGATTGTTACGTTGGCGAAAGTTGGAATTTTTCTGTTTTTCTTTCTCTGTTTCGAGAGCGTTTTTCTTCTTGCGTGATTGTTTCGGCTTTACTTGCCTCACAGTAGTTGGCTTGAGGGGATTTGGAGTGCTAAAAGAGAGAGAAAAAAGGGGGGAGCAAGCTATTTACAGCGTGCTGCAACAGCGAACTTAAAATTAACGATGCTTTGTATTGCTAAGGAATGCTAGACGGGATCGAATCACGACGGGGATGATTATCCTTTGCTTGTCGGAGATTAAATAAAAATTTTCACGCCAGCTTTGAAGTATTTAAGAATATACTAACGTTCCAGTTTTAAGTGTCCAAATAAATATTATAAGAAATTAATTTCATCGCTGCGAACCGTCAAAACTTCTTATGTTACTCAGACTTACTCAGAAAACGTCGTCTTGTTCTCAAAAATGCTTATGTCTTCTATAAACTTGAAAATATTTATGTCTGGTTGTGACATAGAAAATATTTTATATAAACACAAATTTTCTAGAATCTCAATAGGTTTCGTATATTCATCAAATTCAACATAAATTCACATTTTATTAGCAAAGTTCTTTAATTAATAACATTAACTAAGGTTACTATGTAATAAGCAACAAGAGTTCTGTCCATCATTATCACAACCTGAGACCAGCATTAATATATTGCTTAGTATAATTTGCCAGTGATGGCTTAAGCACTTCAATATCGTATCTCCAGAAATATCCAAAAAAGAGCTCGCACATTGACACAAGCATGGAAGATATGACGGACATAAAAGTGCTCCGTCAGCAACAGCGGGACAGAAAGTAATCAACAAAGTGTTACTCTGTTGAAAATCTCCTTCTCATATACCGAAGACGATGCAACTATTTCTCGGTCCTTAAAAACTTTTTATCGTTTCTCATGTCTCGTATTTTTCTTTCCGAAGTAGCATTCATGCTACAATGTATGCGAAATTTCTTCACACAAACTTTGGCACCGCTACGAGCGGAAATGGAAAGCCATCGGTAGCCACAGGACAACACCCATGCCTTGCCCACCCATGCTTAATCCAAGGACCACCGGTCGGTGTCGTCAAAAACTCGTAAAACCTAGAAACAAGTTTGTAACGGCTAACCGCCGAAATTGTTTGTCCCATTGGTCTGTCGGTGACTCGTTGCCGTATCTTCGCTCCTAGTCTTCGGAACGAGGCAACAAAATGACTGCCCTGATGCAACGGCTGCAAACAATGAAGTTTCTTTCGTTCGGAAAAGACCGAATCTCCAAAGGATATTATCAATACTTCAACTTTTACACACTTCGGCACACTACTGCTCTAGGTCCGCTTACACACAGACAGACAGAATACTCTCACGGGGAGAACATTCTTTCCAATCAACTTTCCCTCACGAGGATCATCAGCTTGAAAACATTATGTCACTATTGTCTCGCCGAAAGATGAGGAAAAACTTCGATGGCGAAAGAAAAAGTGTCACAAGGAAAGAAAAGTTTCCCTTTCCCTAGTTTATTGTCCTGGTACATGGCATCCCTTACTCACTGAATAACGGTTGATCTTATGGCAGCTCGGAGTTCAAATATCAGATATCGAACGTCCTAGACGGTGTGGTATTAGAGACTAGCTTTCACCCCGAGAGATGAGCTGTAATAAAATATATTTACTGACATATTCGCATAAATAAAATGATGTTTCCGATAAGAGACGGGGGATAAAGCGGGGTATCTCTGTTGACAATGGCCGAAGATGGTAAACTTTTCCTCCAATATCACTATACACTCTTACTATTTGAGGATAACTTTCCGGTCCCTTGTAGTGTTGTTTTCTGACCTTTCCCGCTCATTGACATCGTGAAGAAAGAAGGCGCACGGATGAACTAATAATGTAACCGGGCTTGTGAATTTAGTAAAATATTTGAGGGGACAATTTTTTTGTCTTATTCACGCAGTGTTTGCTGATTGAAGTTCCTTGTGATTATCCTTTCTCTAAATAAATTATGTAACGGAATCTATACTAATGGAAGACAGATAATCTTGATTATCTCGTACTAAATAATCAGTAACTCAATTTTTTGTTTATTCATATTTAAGTACAGTTATTTTAACCCTATACCCCTTTCGATGAAAATTCGATTGAAAATCCGTTATTATAACAGAACATTAGAGTTTCTAATTATATGTTTACGTACTCGGCAGCCAAAGAATTATTCCGCCGAAAAATACACCTCTGCAACTTTTTGTTTACTTAAATAATAAAAAGTTTGTTTTGGTTTTGTTCATGCATTACTCATCAATTACTTTTATCAACACGTGCTAGTAAAAGAGCAACGCTTTTGGAGTTGCTCCTTTAAACAAAGACGACAGTAATCGGGATAAAAAGTTGATTTCGAAATAGCTAAATTACTAATTTTTGCAATTTATATTGTTAAAATTTTACAACATTTCTATCTATTTGAGCTCTACAGGTTGTCTACCTAAATTCCTAATTTTATAGATTGCCTTATGAAAGGTCTTCTTGTTCAGCATAAAGCCGGGGTGGCTCGTGCTGTTTCAAGCACTCGTCTTCATTCAACTCGGTCTTGGGCCACTCGTCGCCAATTTCCTAGTCATCTCAAAAGTCGCAAATCGCTTTCGACCTGATCGAGTCATCGTGCACGTTGGGCCTCTCTGTTCCTGATGCCGGTGGGCTTGTTGAAGAGGACTATTTTCGTCGCACTGTCGTCCGGCATCCTTACGACGTGTCAGGCCCACCGTAGCCTGCTAACTTTCGCTAGATATACGATGGGAGTCTTTCCAAGCAGTGCCTGTAGCTCGTGATTCATACGCCTCCGCCAAATATCGTCCGCAGCACTTTCCGCTCGAACACGGCAAGGGCGCGTATGTCCTCCATGAGCAGCGTTACGACTTCAAGTCCATAAAAAACTACCGGTCTGATAAGGGTTTTGTAATTTGTTAGCTTCGTGCGGTGGCGTATGCTTCCTGATCGTAGCGTTTAACGACTGGCAAAGTATGCCCGATTTCCCGCTTGGATGCGCCGCTGGATCGCCTTACTAGTGTTATTGTCCGCGGTCACCAGCGATCCCAAATACATGAACTCCTCTACCACTTCTAGTTTGTCGCCGTCAACGGTTACCGTCCGTGGGAGGTGTGCGTTTGTTTCCTTTAAGCCTGTTCCTTTAATGTACTTGATCTTCGACGCATTTATTTTTAGCGCAATTCTCCTAGACTCCGCTTTCAGTCTGACGTAGATTGCCTCCGCCGTCGCAAAGTTCCTGGCTATGATATCGAAGTCATCTGCAAAGCCTAGAAGTTGGTTACCCTTGGTAAAAATCGTGCCTCTCGTTTCCTCAAGAGCGATGTTAAACAGCATGCAGGATAAACCGTCACCTTGTCTCCACCCTCGCCGCGTCTCAAAGGGACTCGAGATTGTCCCAGAGATGCGTACGAAACACATCACTCGATCCAATGTAGCCCTGATCAGTCGTGTCAGTTTGTCCGGAAAACCGTGTTCGTGCATTATCTGTCATAGCTTGTCTCGATCGACTGTATCGTATGCTGCTTTAAAATCAATAAAGATGTGATGCGTGGGCACGTTGTACTCCCGACATTTCTGCAAGATCTGCAGGATAGTAAAAATTTGCTCCGTAGTTGCGCGAGCCTCATGAAACCCGCCTAATAATTCCCTACGAAACCTTGTGCTATCGGTGACAACCGACGTAACAAGATCTGGCAGAATACCTTGTAGGCGGCGTTTACCAGCGATAGTTGCAGCAGTCTAGCCGATCACCCTTTTTGTAGATAGGACAAACCACTCATTTCATCCATTCCTCCGGTAGCTTTTCCTCCTCCCAAATCCTCGAAATAACCCAGTGTAGAGCCTTTGCTAGCATTTCTCCGCCATGTCTATAAAGCTCTGCCGGTAGGCGGTCCTCCCTAGCGGCTTTATTGGTCTTGAAAGTGAAAGGTATTACTAATAAAATTCGATGGAATCAAACCCGATGCATTTTGTAATCGTGCTGGAAGAGAAGCGAGAAGCAGTTTGAGGAATACGCTTTAAGACGGTTCTACAGAATTTGAAGGCAAGAGGTAAATGAAATGCCCGGCAACTTAATTGTGATAAACCAGAAGCTTTGCTGAATATCTGTCTGTCCTTTCTGTTAGTTTGAGATTAATAAAATCAAACTTTTCGCTCAATAAAGCAACCAATTTATTCGATATCAATTCGCTGAATTTTCTATACAACTATTTAAATGCGTAAAATATTACCAATAACGTTTTTTTATCAAAACTCATGGCTATATGTTAACGATTAAAAACTTATTAGCATTTTGTTCCTAATATTGTGTAGATACTCAATGTTCAACTTTCAAATATTCGATTAACACTAATATTAATTGTACTCTTTTCATATATTTTTTTCAGGTAAGGAATTTCTTGAAAAATGTGAAATGCCTAGAAGGAGTAAGTATTAAAAAAGTTTGCTCTTATTACAAAGGGTTTACCAATAAAGACACCACAATTTAAAATTGAAGTGAAATACAGAAAATTTGATCTAATTTCGTATTTATTGTCTTTCTATTGAGTGGGAAATTTTTATGTCATTTAACACTTTTAGTTATGACTGATTTGCACCAGGGCATTCTTGAAAAAACCAAAGAGGTTCTTTCTTATAGTTAATATACTTCTCAGAGGAATGCAATGGGTCTTCGCCAGGGATGGTTATAATATGAGATAGTAATTAAGAACGAGTGTCGCGACCCAACCATCTATCTAATTAAAATTAGAAATCTAACGTGGATTAAATCCAAGTCAATCTAGGCAAAGTAAAACCTACTGCGTAAATCAAAAAGTTGAACGACCGACGTTGGCATAAAGATATAAAACACCTTCGAAATGCGCAACCCCGTTTCTCCTAGGGGGCGCGCTACGAAGTTGAAATTAAACAAAAAAGCTCAACTAGACCGTTTCTTTCGCGTGCCTTCTGTCTCGAAGAATGAAAAAAGGATATATGAACCTTTCCACATGACTGACAGAAAAACACCACGGCGGGCTTTCTAATTAGCCACTCAGGCAATGACATCTCCGAGCGCACGAGTTTATTTACTAACCTACGCCCCTCGCTTCGCTTGTGCAGGAAAGAGAACAGGTGACAGGTGACAAAATAGGAGAAAGCGATTCTCGCATGGAAACCCCGCCTAGGGAAACAGAGAAGATGGAGAAAATTGGCCCCACGTACGAGATGGTTAAAATTTACTGCCTCCGCATCCATTTATATCGCTCCACATAATAAACTTTTTTCTTACTTATACCAGCTCTTGCTGGTATGGGTCTTACTGTATCGAGAATTCCTCTCGACTGTAGTCGGTCCAGCTACTCGTCGCCAATTCGTCGCGCAAGTCAGTTTTAACCTGGTCGAGCCATCTAGCACGTTGGTCCCCTTTATTTCTGATACCGGTATGGTTCTTGAAGAGGACGGATTTCACTGCACAGTAGCCCGGCATCCTTGCGACGTGGCTGGCCCACTGTAGTCTCCCAACTTTCGCCGGGCGTACGATAGGAATCTCTTCAAGTAGTGCTTAGTAGTAGTAGTGCTAGCAGTAACGTTCATACGCCTACGCCACTCTCCGTTATCCGTTTGTACTTCGACAAAAATAGTCCGCAATAACTTTCGTTTAAATACGGCAAGTGCACGATTGTCTTCCGTAAGTAAAGTTATAGCCCGTACAGGTCCGTAGAGGACTTGCGATCTGATTAACTTTTTGTACATCATCAGCTTTGTGCTGCATTGTATGCTCCTTGACCGAAGCTTGAATGCGTCGTTGAATCTCCTTACTCGTATTATTATCGGCGGTGACCAGAGTTCCCAAAAATACGAACTCATCAACCACTTCCATTTCATCACCGTCAATAGTCACTGTCCATGGGAGACAAACATTGGTTTCTCTGGAGCCTCTTTCTACCATATCTATTCGGTTTTGGACACATTGATTTGTAACCCTATCTTCCCCGTCTCCGTTTTTAGTCTAGCATATATTGCCTCCGCCGTCTCAAGGTTTCTAGTAACTATGTCGAGGTCGTCTGCGAAGGCTAGGAGTTATCTACTCTTGCTGAAGATCGTTTTTCTCGTTTCGATGCCCGCTAGCCGGATCACACCTTCAATAACAATATTGAATAACATACAGAACAGTCCATCCTCTTGCTGCAACCCCCTGCGCGATTCGAAAAAACTGGAGAGTATCCCCTAAACGCGCATGTAGTTCGTCAGTTTGTCCGGAAAGCCGTACTCGTGCATTGTCATACCTGTTTTTCTCTTGATATTTCTGAAGGCTTTGTCAGAGGGTAAAAATTTGATCCGTAGAAGCACGAGCCCCCATAAAGCCCGTCTGATACTGCCCTACGAATTCTCTACCTATTGAGGATAGACGACGCAACAAAATCGCCAAATAATAACCGCAGCAATTATAACCGCTCTTCTGATCTAATATCTGCTGGCGCTCCTCGCCAAACCATTCGTTACATCGATTCGGTACCGCATGACCTCAGAGGTTTTCCAATACACTACGGTATGCCTTCTTCCAGCTCGTCCTCTTCCGCCAATGCGGCTCCGAAGGACAACACGTAGCATTCGGTGACATCGGGTTGCTTCAATTGTGTTAGCTTAAATGAAAAGTACCCACCATCTATCAAAATGTTGTGCTTTCGTTCTGGCCTTCAGGTCTACCTATGATAGACGTTATGCTGAGAAATGGTACTATATATGGTCAAGTTGTTAGTAAAATCTATGATTGTTAGGCCTTTTTCGTTCGATTACTGGTCAACACCCGATCAACCACTTCTGTAGCTCACCAACCACAATAAAAGCTGTGTCTAACTCGTGTTTACTGCCACAGCTCTGGAAGCACATCACTTTGACTCTACGCCGTCGAACTTACGGCTGTTCACTTCTTCGAAAAGCACGCGGGTACTATATTCCGAAATCTAGCGAGCTTCCAATCCAAGGTTTATTTTCGTTACCAAGGTCTTTGCCTGTTGTTCTGATTCAAATTACTTGTTCCATTATTTTTCGCTTGGATCTGGGCAGAGCCCTAGGACTCCCTACCAAAGAAGAAATTCCGCTTTCCCGGCCAGCTACCCGGGCTGTTTGTTATTAACTCGCATTCCGGTTGGCAACACGAGGGGATCCGTATTCGATAGTTAAAAGGCTTAGGTTTAATAAATAGAAACTCTAAGAGGCCTTCATTACCACAAACTTTCGGTAAGACCACGCACTTGCTTCATTCGAAAATTTGAAGTTTACCTGACGTTTCGACACTTAGTTAGTGTTTTTACCCTTTGAAAAAGACATCAACAAAGTGTCGAAACGTCAGGAAACATTAAACTTTTGTCTTACAAATTTCCTCCGAAAACTTCCCTTTCGCATATCAATAATTAAAAGTTGTATTTATCATTGGTTGGGTTGAATTTCTTAAGCAATTACAAAGCATTCGAAAATAAATTACCTAAAATTTATCAGGAGTAAAATTTCAAAATTCCATGACCACTATTAGTTTAATACATAACCAGTACAGTTACAAGCGTCAATCTTCATACTTCCAATAACCACACCAAAGACCAATTAGCCAACAACAAAAGGTGTTAATTACAGCTATCCTGAGTTGGCTTCCTTCATAGAGACTTTTGGAAACGAACCAGTATCACAGAGCGAAGATAATGCCCACACTTAATTTGTCACTGAGTCGCAAAGAAAATGACCCAACTAGGAGCTATATGTTCTTCTTTGTACCCTGATTCATACACGACAGCAAAAACGAAAAAAAGCCTCCTTGCACCGAAAAAAAGAAAAGCTTACGGAAGTGGCCACTCGTAGCATGCCGGAGAAATCGTTCCGTTTGCACAATTGCCTACCAAGCTACAATTCCAGGCCTTTCATCCGCCCCAGGAAGCAGCCCAGAGTGTATCTTTCATTTGTCACACGAATTCGCCGTAAAGACCGGCAAACAAAGAAAGGAAACTCCATGAATCATATTGTCAGCATGCCTCCGCTGGTAGCTCGTGAAAAGGCAGCACTTTTCCTGTTCTGTACTAGAAGAAGCAAGCCCGAGGAGCCATTTAGCCAAGTGCGGCTGAAGATGTTCTTCTTTCACTTCTCTGTTGCGCCGCTGCCATGTTGGCAAACATAACGACAGCATAATGCATACAAATATGTATTTTCTGTTTGAGGCTGATATATCTCTATCACGGGAATCATTTGCAGAAGCTGAAAGAATGAGAAGACATCAAGACAGTGTCGTTTCCAACGCCGCAGCTCTTGATGTTGGAAAATCCGCCCAGAAAAGTTGTTCAGATTTGGGCACATCTTCCCAAACCAAAAGCGATCCTTCATCGAATTCACATTGTATCTATCGTATTCCTGGCAGAAGTTGATGTTATTTTTCTGTTTTGAAATAACGTTTTTCTTTCTTTTTCTCAGATTCGCACTGTTATTACGTTCTTTCACCGAAATGTCTCCTTCTATTTACTTGCCCGGTACGGGAAAAAATGAAAACATTCCTCCTGCTGACAGTAACTGTGAATGTGCGGATGTGGAAATGCGGTATACCTAAAGATGGGCCAAGGAGCTGTAACGTGAAAAAAAGCTAATACTGTTGTTACACCATGGGTTCGGGTCCTTTCGTATCACATGTCTTAAGCAGGGAAAGAAACTGACATTTCAGCTATCAACATGGCTCACCCCAATCACACAGGGAAAACTTGTAGCTAGGCCGCACCGCTCGTTCTCAGCATGACGTGAAAAGCCTTCCTACTTTTCAATTTAGACGCAAAACTATACGGCGAATAGACTCACTCCAGTGATGCCACGTTTGACGTTGTTTAGACGTAGGGTCCAATCTGACGATGAAAAAGTATGAACATTTGTTTTCAGCTGTACGAAGGATGAGTGTGCGGTGCAGTGGCGTAAGATAATTTTTTGTTTCCTATCATTTGATTTGTTATCTTATAATTGGTGAACAACTTGTAATTGGTGTGATTACAAAAAGTATTAGCACTAGCACCTTGTTTTTTTAAACAACATGCAAATTTTGCAAGCATATTTGAGAATCGTACATCGCTTCGATAGAAATGATTATAATTGTTCACAAAACAGCACCTTTCTCAATAACAATAAAGCTCGAGAAACATGAAATGTTCTCTTATTAAGAATTTTTTGAATGTCACATCCAATTCCAAGAATGCAGAACGATCAATGATTTGCTCTATGACGAAGTTCAATTCCAAAATCAAAAATGTGGTAAGAGTATTTCGTAATTATTCACAATCGAAAGTCCTAACGCTAACAGAACTTTAATTATTAATTGAAACTTGACCAATACACCCACTAATGACAAATGAATAAAAGAAAGATGTTTGTCGTTGAACTTTTCCCTCTGCATTAATGCTTCAAACATTCCAACAACAAGCAAGTTTTCCGGTTCAGCAGCATAAATTCCCATCGATCCATATCTTGTTGGCCTCTGAAATTCCGCAAATTTATTGATGATAATTACGCGATAGCTCTCGCTCAGTTGAGCAGCTTGATGGTGTGCGGTTTTTGGGGATATGCCGACGGCAGCAGCGGGATGAAATTCCTCCACTTCGGTGGAAAACTGTCAATATTCTCCGACTGGGTTGACTGCTTGCGATCTAGTGTTTTTCCCCCAGAGGCAGGGCGAATATTTACTCAAATATTTGCGGTTAATTGTTTACTGGTGATTTATTGAGCCAGCCGCTTATTAACTTTATTAGCAGAACCGGCACATTAGCTCTGATAGTCATCGATGCGATGCGATCCCGAAAATCGTGCCCTGCATAAGTTTTCAGTGCCTAGAGTGGAACGCGCTTGAAAATTGCTTTCGCCTTTCGCCGCTAATGCCTAAATTATGAAGCAATCGAATTCGAAACAATAATTGCATCAATAAACGGGAATGGAAATGGAAAATAATCCAGACAATAACCATTGCCTGTTCGCCCAACGTGTAGTCTAGGTACGGCCAGAAAAGCATATTTTTTGCAACCCTCTCAAGTTTTCCTAGCGGCAGAAACAAAGTAATATCTCGTGCCTACCAGAGTGGATTTTCCCCGATACACATACTTACAGTTACCAGGCCAATATCCGTCGAAAGCAATAGCAATGAATGTACGTCAGGAAATCGTTCCCCACCAGTCCGACTGACGACTATGCAGCAGGAGAAAAAATATCGAAAAGTGGCTGCTGGTCTGTCGAAACACGATATGCAGAATACTTTGCCCCCGGGCTCTATCTTCGCGCACAAATTCTCGATGGGAAAAGTAACGACAGGGGCGGCGCCAGAAATATATCGTAACTTTCGCATTAGGCAGGATTTCAGACATATCAAAAAGTGAAATTACCGTAATTTTAAGAATAGAAACCTTCACTAGAGACGCCACCGATTGGAAGAACACAGCACGGCGATGCTCGGGGGGAAGCAAACGTATGCCTACCGGAGTTGTAAGCGGGAGAAAAATCGGAAAAATTGGCAAACGGCATAGCAACCGATAATATTCCAGTCAATATATTTCAATTACCTTTTCGGATATTTTCACTGAGGAGTGGAACAGCGTTTGGTAGCGACATACAGCTGAAATCACCATGATGATGGTGCATTTCGGCAAACATTGCCCAGGCAATTTGCGGATCAGTTCCATTTGTGATATTGGTTTGCTGCTGATGAAACTGCCTGGCGGTGGCGCCTTCAGCGGCTGCCGCCAGGCGGTTTAAAGTGTGCCGAACGGAAAATCAATCTGTAATAAAATTCTATCGACGAAGCGCAAATCCTTTTCACTGACTTTATTGCTGATGGTATACTTATTTTTACGATTTTCAAAGAACACAAGACTTCATTAGAGGATAGAACATGTTGAACAACGTATCACTGTAATTTATGATATGACGAATGAGTGTTTGTGATAACGTCAGAAATAGTCGAAATAACTAATTAAGTTTTGGTAATATATAATATATAAATATTTTACCATTTTTCTGACCAGCAATATCAGTTGAACTGTATATTAATGAGGAATAATTTTCAAACATTATTGTCTTCTTGTGTCGCTCCAAAATTCCTCTGTTAGATTTTTGTTTTCAGCCGAAAACTTCCTAATGTTCGCTTAAAATGCTCCCTCTTATAGGTGTACAGAGCCGCGACGATACCTAAATAGTTCCCAGACGAAACATGACATCCACCAATATCAGTCGTATCTCGCAATCACGACTAGAAAACAAACGACACACAATTTCCGGCCACGCATCAAAGTGCCAGCAAAAAGCGACCTGACAGAATCATCACCAGCAGAGCTGGCAGCACGCGATGCTCCTCACTGGCGTACTGCCGGTTGCTGCGAAAAATTTCAAACGAGTCACGTATCCAAAATGGTTTATAACCTTCATAACTCGATTAGACCTAGCTCGTATGCGCACAGTTGCCGACTTCAAAAAAAAAACTCTGTTTAATTTAGTTTACTCTTTGTCGAAAAGTTTCACAACGAATCACGGCTAGAGTCATTTATTGTTCCCCCCTTTCTGCAAGGCCAGTTTTCACCTGAATCCGAAAGGTACAACCGGCATGATGTACCCGAATGGCGTATGTGTCTCACTTAAAATGTCAAAAGTGCCATCCGTTTTACCGGAAGTGGGGACCGGAAATTCCCAGAGCAAATTTCCGCTTGCTGTTATACTGTACAACTGCCAAACTGATGGTGAAGAAGAAAGTCGCAACGACAAACGACAATCGTTTGCAATAAACTGAAAGTCATAAACCCATTTTAAGATAAAAGCTTAACCTTCAACCTCAGACTTTGCTCCGCGAGGCAGAGTGGCATAACTCTTCACGAAAGAGGTAAAACACAGCGGCACAGGAGGGGCTCGCAGTGGAAAAGTTTCTGCTTTACGCTCACGCATTGCGCGTCAAGGGACCTGATTGCTCATTTTAAGGATGAATGCGTGGCGTCTGTGCGTAAGGATTACAAGTGGAACCAACGAAGTTGACGGAAGGAAGGTCGAATGATTGATATAAAAAACGTGAAAATCTCTTCTCGACGTGCCTGGGCCTGCCCGGGACTTAAGCTTGGAAATGACAGCAACTGTTGACTATGGCAGCATAAGTCGGTTTATAAAGCAAAAGAAAAATACGCTAGACCATCCCCAGTAACACCCATAAGGAAATTGCCCATGTTTGGAATCATCTGTGGGCCAACAATACACGAACAATTCCCTGCAGAGAAGGATTTCCCACATTTTTATAACCCTCGAAGATTTGTATTGAAACAGACAGCAAACCGACTTTCGCACTTTACGCTGTGAGCCAACGGCATGAGGGATAAACTTTTGTTTGTCATATTCAATTTATTTTCCAGTGCGGTAGTCAACTGAGATTATAATTTTTTTCTCCATGTCTGCTTCAACAATCACGGAAATAGCCCACCATTCCAATTTCAAATACTTCCTTTTCCAGCCTAGATAGGATGTTTATTAAAAAACTTTTACGCATATTTGCAAAAATCAATGTTCATTTTCAACGCAAATATAGAAACTACCCAATCGGAATTTGTCGGACGACGTTGAACAAATAAAATGGCTGACCGACGGGCATTTGTAGCTGTTCTGGGAAAGTCCAATTCTTGATCAGTTATTCGTTTGTTTACTATACTATAAACTTATTGATGTAGCGAAAGGTGAAAGTTCATTAAAAGCTTAATGATCTGTCGCAACTTTGATTTTTTCGAAGATCACTAATGGAACGAAATATGTGCGTAACTAAATATCTGAGTAATTCCCGTTGAAACGGGGCCACTACTGACACGAGGTCTTCAAAAATTGGAAAATTGGACATAATTGGTTGAAAATGGCTAAAAAATGAGAATTACACTTTTAATACCTCGATACAGTGGACCCCACGTTCGCCAAGGGACCTAACTGTCCTAAAAGTTGAATTTTCAACAAATCTTGTAATCTATATCTTGTGATATTTCATAAATTTGCAATGAAAGAACCGTCAAATGCCCCGGTTCTGTAAATAAGAGAACAGGGCGTTCAAAAGGAATACGAAAATTTTTTCGCCCATCTTTAGTTTGGTCGCCATATTGGATTTTATCAAAAAATCTCCGTTTTCACCATGAGCCCCCCAACCGATCATTTATTTCATTTTAAGACCAACTCTGGAGAGCTGAGCTACAAGAAATATTCATCAAATTAGATGTGCAATGGCATTGGGGTCCAGTATTTCGAGGTATTAAAAGTGCAATTCTCATTTTTTAACCATTTTCAACCAATTAAGTGCAAAAGTTCCAATATTTGAAGGCCTCGTGTCAGTAGTGACCGCGTTGCAGCGAGAATTACTCATCTTACCAGATTGTACAATAATCGATTTTATCAATATCAATATCAATATGACAAGTTCAACGATATTTGAGTGTTCACTAGGCCGTCCCTTATTTTTCAAAAATTGACCTAGCGATGAGCTCAACATCACAAAATGTTCGTTTTTTTATGCAGAATAAAATGACGTGTTGTTAAGGTCCCTGCGATAACGTTAAGTGGTCCCGCAACGGACTTTTAGATAAAATTATGTGAATGACTGGATCCTCCACATAATGACAACTACGCCACTATAGTGCGTACGCTTGGTCATCCGTTATTCATTTTAGTAATGAGTTCAACATCACAAAATTTTCGGTTGGCCGTGCAGAAGAAGATTATATGCTCTTAAGACCCCTATGATGACATTAGGTGGTCCCCCAACGCTCCGTAAGTAGTTTAATGAGCGACCTCCAACGTAATGACAAGCTCTTCACTGCAGTGAGCGTTCTAAAGGGTCTAGTAAGCAATGTGTCATTTTCAAATCAATTCGTTTTATTTCAAACGTAAGTCAATTAGTTCATTTAACGATCCTAAAGTTACGAAGGGATGCCTTCTGTTTGTTTGGAAGTTTCTTCCGAAAATCCTCAATATTTAGCAGCAAGATCTGAAAAGCCTTTTCTTTTTGGGTAACATTTCTATTCTAGTCTTGCATTAATTTTATTGGTTAATGTGATTTAGCAGCTGCTGCCAAGATTACTGGAGCAGAATCTGAGCTAACCTTTGCAGCGTCAAGAGCCTGTGCCAATTCAGGGGTCACAACATTCTGTGTTCCCCTGCGTCTTTGTGGAGATTCTGTCGATACACGATATTCGTCTCCATCGCTCGTATTCTCAGAGTCTTCATCTTCACTAGATGTGTAGAGAAGCACGGTATTGGCAGCAGTTTAAAAATGTTGTAATGTTGAATCTATTAAGATAGAGCGCTATTTTGGCAGTGGTCGATTTTCAGTTTATTTCCTTCGGCTTACCATGTGTTTCCAAAATGAATGCCGAAGAATATCTGCTGAAGAATGCCAGTATCAAAATAGTCTGATACCCTAAATGTGCTTACGATGTTCTTCCAACAGCTTTTGTCTTTGCTTCTTACACTCCTCTGCTTTCTGTTTTTCCTGGATTTTGCCAGCAAGAACTCCATCGACACCAGCAATAGTACATACACGACGACCTTCTTTCTGATCCTTCAGAAATTGTATATCCTCCAACAGAGCTTGCTTCACTATTGGATCCCTTTCCTTTTAAGCTTTTTGCTGCATATCCGTTATCGCCGTGCGTTTGGATATATCGAAAAAATTGTCAAGCTTTTTGTAGAAGAGAGTCTCTCGATTATGTTGCGTTTTGCTCTCCTTTCGTGATATTTGCTTGCAGAGTGCCGATAATCCAGCATGGAGGGATACGATTTTCGTAATACAATGTGCTTCCTGGATTATTGGTATTTTCGTTTTCTGCCAGTAGCACAACACTTACTTAACGGCGTTCTTCGCACTCACTTTAAGTGAAAGTTTTGCCGATCGGAGCTGGTAATAAAACGCAGCTAATACTTGGTGTATTGTGGGAAGACGCGCACCAGTTATAAATTCGCATTCTTACTAAGAAGTGACAGCATTGTGAAATTTGTTGGACCTCAATGATAACTACCCGGCTAGCATTTTCATATGTATAAAAAGGAAAAAATCAGCATTACGTACAGATATACATGCTAAATAAATCGTATTTCATGCGCAAAATTGGCATAGCCGTAGTATTTTGGAGGCGATATACGTGGTTACGAATAATTTTCGTATAATATCTGATTAAGCGCGAGTCGCTCCGTACTACTCTACGATTTTGTGCTGAAAATCGTATGTATGTCAGTCATTATCGTTATATACGACAGAAAATCAACTTGATCCCATTTTATCCAGTTTTAGTTACGATTTCGAGTTTGTTACGAGATATTTACGATAGTTCTCGTACATTGATATACGAGTTGGTGCTAGCTGGGTAATTGATATAAATAAAACTAATTGATTTGAAAATGACACATGCGATAACTGCCTCGATTTTTTGCTTGCCTTTGCCTTTAGAACGCTCACTGCAGTAAAGAGCTTGTCATTACGTTGGAGGTCGCTCATTAAACTACTTACGGAGCGTTGGGGGACCACCTAATGTCATCATAGGGGTCTTAAGAGCATATAATCTTCTTCTGCACGGCCAACCGAAAATTTTGTGATGTTGAACTCATTACTAAAATGAATAACGGATGACCAGGCGTACGCACTATAGTGGCGTAGTTGTCATTATGTGGAGGATCCAGTCATTCACATAATTTTATCTTAAAGTCCGTTGCGGGACCATTTAACGTTATCGCAGGGACCTTAACAACACGTCATTTTATTCTGCATAAAAAAACGAACATTTAGTGATGTTGAGCTCATCGCTAGGTCAATTTTTGAAAAATAAGGGACGGCCTAGTGTTCACCTGGGCTATCACGAGCACTGAAAACGAAAGCTTCTTCTTCAGATGCAGCTACCTTCGCTTTTGCCGGATTCCTAAACGGCCTTTTGGGTTCAGCACTTCGGTTTCATTGGCTTTGAGAATCAGTTTCTTTATCGTACCGCATCTATAGCTTGCTATCACGTTGCTTGTGAACTGTTTTTAGACAATGATGACATACAATATCTTTCGTCTTGTCTTTTTCCTTGAGTACTGACGAATTTCCCGGAAAAGCTTGTTTCCGCTTCTTCATTCATTTTCTTGTCCTTGACGTTTGCCAGTGTCAGTTTATCCTCAGCGCGATTTTGGGCGAGAGCGAGAATTGTTTCGTAAAATCAGCACTACTTGAAGATCATTACCTAATTTCATCCTAGCATTCGCCAATTTCTCATAAAGCTCATTAAACACAATCAGATGCACTACGGTGTCATCCCCGTTCTTGAATTCCAGATCGCAAATTCGCTTTGATAAGTGTACCTTAGATGTTACAGATATCTTCTCATGCCTGTCATTTCATAATGACCTAAGAGTCCGTTGCAGTCTTGATGCACCGGATTAGACCATACTGACTTCGACTGAGCAGCTCAACGATTGTATACACCTTCTGATTTTTTTCATCCCAAGGATTGAACGTCATAGCACATCTGTTAACTAACTCCTATCTCTACTTCATCCTACACTACATCATCCGGACAAGTCTTGCTCTACTCTGGCGTATGAGGTGAAAATGCTACTCGAGAAAATGAGTTAAATTCCTACTAAGCCCAGAGCACAAGCGGCCCTACTGAAGTGGAAACCGATAAACGCAAGAATAATCGTTGTCAGATTCAGAATACGGGTTAGACCCCTTACAGAAATCCTGTGCTATGTGCCAAGAGATGCTGACGGCCCGCAGGAGAAAGAAAGTTTCTACAGCCAGCTGAACAGCGTGGTTGAGAAAATCTCTAAGAGGGACATCCAAATGCACTTGGGCGACCTCAACGCGAAGTTTGGCCCAAACAACGCGGACCATGAACGCGTCATAGTACGCCATGGCCTAGGAGAGATGAGCGAAAACTGTTGCTGTTTACAGAATTTCGTTGTAATAACAACATGGTCATTGGTAGATCGCTCTTTGCCCATAGACCAGCACATAAAGTCATATCGATTTTCTGCGACGGCGAAAATGGCGAATGGCGAATGGTCTTAGTTGCGCTGACATTGCATCCGACCATCACCTTGTTATCGCCGAGATACGTTTGCACGTCGCACGTCTCTAATAAGTGGTGCAAGTTGGGTGCCGTGACGACGTCCGCCGATTGGAGAATCCGGAAGAAAAACGGCCTTTGCCGAACAACTTGAATCCCGAATCACACAGTTTGTCGGTCTTGGGATTTCATCTTCCGCTGCTCTAGCATCCTCCTCAATAGCGCTCATCCATCGGATGTGGGATCTACCGTGAAGTCGTCAGTGTCATCCGGGTTCTGTGCTGACCATTGCTTTCGCTGGTCGCTTATCCGCCATCCTAGCTACGTGTTCAGCTCGCTGTAGTCTGCCGTGCTCTAGTCGCTTCCAAGTAGCACATTTCTGTCACATTTGGTTGGTGTCACTAAAATTGGTGATAAATGGGTTACTGTAACTTAATAAGATAACGTGTGCTACTAGGGTTTACAATTTTTGTAGCTTTATATAGGGTAAAGAACTAGTTTTAAGCAGTCTAAGCGGGTCACTGATTGTTTGACCTTATTATAAGCGATGGGTTGACTAAGTGGGGGATATCAGCATACCAATCTTTTTGCTATCTTTAGTTCTTCAAGCTGTTACCATTGGAAGACACTATTGTTGAGCTAAACTTTTGATTTTTCGCTTTAAAAGTTGGAGCGACGGAACTAATTTTGAACAGACCGAACCCATTTTCACCCGCAAGGTACTTTTATAAGCAATCCTGAAATCTGAATTTTTTTACGTCCCCTTAAAAAATCCCTCAAACTTTTCCCCCTATTCAGTAAGTTCACGTTCCTATCCGCGACCTACTAATCGGCATCTGATGCGTAATCGGCATAGCGTATAGGCATAGATGCGTAAAATGCCATCTGTCTAAATTGTTTATCGGGGCATACACTCACCGCACCGTTCGGCAAACGGTATTCGTCGTCTCTTTTATTCTCTGGTGTTCTTATGGGAAACTGCGAGTTTGACGTCTTACTCGCTGTTCATAAGGATGGTGGGAGAACAAAAGAGGTAAACATATAGCAGTACAAACGATCCGACTCAGAACAGTGTTGTCAAAGCAAATAACATTGAAACACATCGTTGCTTTATTAAATCACTGAGAAAATCTTCGAAAATTATTGAAAAAGCTGTCTTTTGTGTTGTTTTTGATAAAGAAAAATTAATTATGAACATACATTTCTCTTGAAAGTATTGAACCACGTTTTCACCATAGGAGGTTTCAGTTAATTTCAAACTTAAAATTCTTATTTCCAGAACCGAAACAGTGTCTTGGCAACACGATAGTTCATCAGTTGTGCTGCAGCTGCTGCTAATGGTGAACAGGTTCCGTCAATTCAGAATTTGTTTTCAGTTTTGTTAGAAAATAATAAAACTTTCGGCTAGTGACAAAGCCTTAGATAATAGAAAAAAATAGAGTGAATAATATGGTATGTGACAATTGAGTGCTTGACTTTTAGAGTGGTTGTAATCAGTGCTGAAAAATGTGATGGATTCGTTAGTAGCGAGGTGGCGATTGCCTTCAGCAGCTGAAAAATGTACGTTTTTGGACAACAATTTTTAATTCATCATATTTCTTGTCGGAAACCCAATAAATTGTGTTTGTGTAAATCAAATGTATGGTTAAGTGATTTGTGAAGATGATCCTATCAAAAGATTTTGAAAATATGAATAAAAAAGTGCATTTTCGGCTCATTTACGTTCAACTGATTAAAATAGGTGACACTGCTTAACTCGTTCCTTACCCTATAAAGGATACATAGTGGTATATCTCGTGATTCATGCACCTACGCCGCACTCCTATTATTATGGCGCCAAAAATTGATCGTATAATTTTACCCTCAAAAACACTTTGAGCTTATCGGTAGCTCTCTTTCAACGTCCACGCTTTATGGTCATAGAGTACCACCGGCCGAATTAGCGTCCTATAGAGCACAAGTTTCGTATTAAGTTGCAGGCTGCGAGACTTCATCTGGAAACTCAATCGATAGAAGATTCTATATGCAGTCATTTTCATCTTTTTATTTCACGGTTCACATCGTTGTCGCATGTCACTAAAGTGCCAGGGTAGACAAACTCACAGACCACTTCCAAAATATTCCAGTCCATAACCACCTTACTTTCAACACCCAAAGGGTTACCATGATCTCTACC
Source organism: Sabethes cyaneus (assembly GCF_943734655.1). Classification (NCBI taxonomy): domain Eukaryota; kingdom Metazoa; phylum Arthropoda; class Insecta; order Diptera; family Culicidae; genus Sabethes; species Sabethes cyaneus. Next base: position 135,401,263 of record NC_071354.1, on the reverse strand, counting down.
CAGCCACCATATACAGATCTCCCATCATACACCATATACGTTTTGGCAGAGTGGTACACCGCTTTGGAGTATATAAATAGATGGCGTTTTTGCAAGTCGAATTCTCGAAAATTTTCAACCTGTAACACCTGTAAAGCAACTGTAACAAGTTGAACATTTGGTTCATCGTGGAGCGCGCCTCTCGAAAACCGCAAAGGTGTTCAGGAACAAAGGTTTGTATTGGATGACTTAAGGAAAGTTATACAACGATAATTGGAGCATTCGAGTCGAAAGATATGGATAATGATATCAAAACTTCAACCCAGTTCATAGGGAGTTCCTCTTCAGTCCATACCTTTGCTACATATACCGGATGAATTACACAATGCAGCCCTCTGTTCCCCACTTTCAATAATTTTGTGGAGTTGCAGTGCTTTCCTGCTACTTGGCCTTTTTTCAGCTCAGCTGCTTTTTCATCTAATTCAACTTATTCAAAGCAGGTGAATCCACAGCTCTTCCATCATATTGTTTCTATCAGCTCCATCTTGCTTACCATCAAACAGCATAACAAAATGTTATTTTTATTTATTTATTTATTTATTTATTTATTAATCTTTTTCCATCCAGCCTAGTGGCTTTAATGAACTTAATTAAGTAGAATTAAAACTAAAAACAGAACATCTTTTCAGTCTATTGTTAAAAATGCGTGCTGGTTCACCGAACTCAAATAATTCTTCAGCCGTGCTAAAAGTGCGGACCATGGATGTGATCGGCTCATTTAGCCCATAGGAGGTGCGATGAAAACTGTGCTGTAGTAACGCTGTTGACCTCGTCGGTCTCTGCTGTGCTCGAAAATTCAATGACGATAGCAGCCATGGGGCATCGAGTTCTCCATTGAGTAATTTTGCTACAAAAGTTGCTTGTTGAATCTTGTGTCGTGTTTCAAGCGTATCCAAGTTCAACAACCGGCAGCGATCGCCATACGGCGGCAGATTTACGGGGTCGTTCCATGGTAGGTTCCTGAGAGCGAGACGAATAAACCGTTTTTGTACACGTTCTAGCCGTAGAGTCCAAGATAGATGATAAGGATACCAAACCAAAGAAGCATTTTCGAGGATTGGTCGAACTAGTGCACAATACAGCGATTTTAGGCAATAAGGCTCCGTAAAGTCTCTAGAGAGCTTAGATATAAATCCTAGTTGCCGGTTCGCTTTGGCAACTATCGCAGATCGATGCTGATCGAATGACAATTTTTGATCCAAAACCACGCCTAGATCGCTTACTTGGTCTGCCCTTTGTAGTACAACACCATCGATTCTATAGTCAAATATAATAGGGAAACGATTGCGGTTGTACGTCATGACGACACATTTTGGAATGCTAATCGTAAGACGATTTCGTCTGCACCAGTTAACGAAGCTATCCACAAGTTCTTGTAGGTGCCTGCAATCATCAGGTGAACGAACTTCGTAAAACATCTTCAAATCATCCGCATATGCTAACTTGCAACCTGAGTCAAGCATGAGTACAATGTCATTGATATAGAGAATAAATAGTAGCGGGCCCAAGTTGCTACCCTGCGGTACACCGGATGCATTGACAAATGGTTCCGATGTATGCGTATCTAATCGTACACGAAGTGTTCTACCGACCAGATAAGATTGCAGCCAACGGGTCATATCATCAGATACTCCCAGGCGTTTTAATTTACACAACAGGATTACATGATCAATTCGATCGAAAGCAGCTTTCAGATCGGTGTATATGACGTCAACCTGGGCTTTGTTTTCGAGGTGTGTAATGCAAGTCGATGTGAACTCCAGCAAGTTGGTGGTAACTGAGCGGCCGGGCATAAATCCATGTTGTTCCGGAGAAATATAGTTTTTAATTTGAGTAGAGAACACATTGCCCACAATGATCTCAAAGAGCTTGGATCCGGCCGAAAGGTTTGTTATACCTCGGTAGTTTCTTACATTGCGCTTATCACCGGTTTTGAACACGGGGATCATAAATGATGTTTTCCATGCACTAGGGAATACACGCTGAGCGAACGATTTGTTATAAATCAAGCAGAGTGGTTTGGCTAAAGCATCGATACAGCGACAGTATACAGCTGATGGAATACCATCTGGTCCTGGTGAGAACGACTGTTTTAGTTTTTTTGCGGCCTGGAGCACCATTTCACGAGTTATATAGAATATACCCATATCGATTGCATCAATAGGGACATCGGCAGCAGCACGTTGAGCCTCGGATGAGGAACAAGTCGAGGTGTTGAATACCGAAGCAAAGTGACGGGCAAACAGCTCACAGGCATCTGCTGAAGAGTGTGCGCTTAAGTCGTCCAGGCACACATTAAACGGTGTATCCCTACACTTACGCTTAGCGTTTACAAAGCTCCAGAAACTGCGGGGGTTATGCCGAAGATTCGTTTGAACACGGAGAACATATAATTTATACAGCATGGCGTTATGTTTCCGGTATGCTTCGCTGCTTCTACGAAAGGCTCGTTTCGTTTCGACCGTGCGTGTACGACGTAATAAACGCTGAGTAGAATTTTTCTTGCGCTTTAACAAGCGGAGTCGCTGTGTGCTCCATGGGGGAGAGACAGGTATATTACACAGTGGAACGTTCGATCGAAACCAGTTAGTCAGGATTGCACAAAAATGATTTACCATATTATCAACTTCAAGAAGGGCAAATGAATCCCAGTCAAGATCGGAAATGTACGTGGAAAGTGCCGTAAAATCGATCTTGCGATAGTTCAGAGGTCTCGGCCCAAGAATGCGTGACGGTGGATTAACGAGAGCTGGAGCAGATGTCTCCAGTATGAGTGCCGGATGGTGAAGATCCACTGGCAATAGTGGGACAGCAGCATTATGGACGCATACACTAGCAGCTTCCGTGCAGAAAGCCAAGTCTAAAGTTCGACCGAGATGATTACGAACCATGTTTACCTGTTTTAGGTTAGCGAAGTCCATACCATCGATCAAAACACCAGCAGCCGACGGTAAAACAGTCGTATCATGGCGAACGCCATTATTCCATGCTATACGAGGCTGGTTATAGTCTCCGCATACCAGCAACAGGTTGAATTTATCGTTACACAACTCTTTGACCGTTGCTATATGCTCACCTAACACAGCAGAATCATGACTTTTCTCAGGTGGAATATAAAGCGTGCAAAGTAGAATTTTCATACCCCGTATTGTGGTAGCAACACATATCTGCTCCAGATGCCTACCGTTCACTGTTTCAATCTGGTTGCAAATATGTTTTTGTGATATCGCGATTAAAACTCCACCAAACCGTCGTCTATTGCTGTTGAGTGGACTGCGATCACACCGAAAAACATTGTAACTTGTCCCAAATAGTTGGTTTGACAGAATGCAGTCGTCAAGGCCAGTTTCTGTCAACATGATGACGTCGTAATTGCAATCAAGAGTAGCAAGAAAAACGTCGTCGACTTTCGTCCTAAGTCCTCGTACATTCTGGTAATACATCCAGATACGGCCGGTATCGTCGCTGGGTGTCTCGGTTGTAGGTAATGCATCAAGCTGCGTCGGTTGAATATCCTGCAACAGCGAATCGAAATCAACGGAGAAATAGCTGTTGGCAATTTCGCACTTGCCTGGTCTGGGATTTTGGAAGTCCCGTACCCTACACCCGCACGCAGGACCGGGACGACTGTTGAGCGCTGGCAGCATAGGCTCGACTGCGGCGGGGAGGTGAGGGGCTTCCATGATGCCAACACAGGTGCGCCCCGGTGTCTCGTTGTGTATCGTCAGAGGTGGAACAAGCGGTCGTCTGCTTTCTTGTATTTTGCTTGGCCTTGGAACTCTCGGCAATCAGGCCCCCTCCTCTAATCATTGCATATACTAGGAATTTGGACGTTCAGGCTTCTGATTCCAGCGATAGTTTTAAAGATGCTTATCGTATTTTGCCTCTCAAAGCGCTGGTACTCTGCGCAAACCACTCACTGAAAGTATCAGCAGTAGTACCCAATACTTCTCGCGCTGTAGTACTGGTCGCATCGTGCAGTGTGCTTTCACGGTCCGTTCATAATCTCTCCAACTCGTTCACCGATCCACTCATCAGCTTTCCGAAAGTACTCTGAGCAGCTCCTTCGGCCGATAACCACAGAATAATCAGCCGTACGCTGGACAGCCTGGTGCTTATTGCTTACTACGAGATAGTAATCCGAATCGATGCCGCCCCTAAGCTGGGATACAGCTGCGCACGTGATGAGGAAAAAACAATCCTCAGCTGAGATTTTTTTACATAAAAATTGAGAAAAGTATAACATTTAATTTTTGAAACCAAATTTTTACAGAAATAAAGTTACGAGAATTCGTTGGAGCTGCACAGTGTTTTGATATTGCTAATAATTTTTTCCGAAAACGAACCAGAAATATCCATTTCATACTTGATAAAACCAAAATACCATGCGTCTCCATTGAATTGAATTCAATGGATATTTCACACAACTTTCAACCTTTTCTTGGAAGTATACTATTTAGGTATAAGAAATTTCTAAAAGACTTAGAAATCTTGTGTCAATGACTGAAAAACATTTCTGTATCCGTAGCTCTTAAACAAGTTTATAAATGTTAAAACCAGTTTTGGTAACAAAAATCAAAGTGTGTTGCCATTGTATTCCTTACTCGATTGAAATGTCAATTCCAGACTAAGGTTTGTCTAAGTTACGTTTTTACGTTTACGTTACGTTTATAAATAAACTGTAGTTATAAAACTGAAACTCATATACATCCCACTTTTGCGGTACAACAAACTTGCACCATAACGTGTACTTCGCCTTTTAAATAATGCCAGCAGCCATCTGTCCAACCGACTGTATCGTGTGAAAGTCACAAATTGACCACGTTTACCAAATTGCATTATAGAATCTGCTCGAACCTACTGCCGCCATTACTCCTTCACTTTCCCCCCCAGCAGCAGCAATCGCTATCGAAGGTGCCAAAACGAAACAGCTCGAAGGAGTCTCGCTTGGGTGAAAATGTGAACGCTTGCTTATCTCCCGGTTGCTGGCCAACACCGAAACGAATAATTCGAAAACAGCTGGCGTTGTTTCTTTCCAGCCGAATGCCACCGATTGGGGAAAAGGTGCTACTCTGGATGGAAAACTGTCACTCACCGTGGAACGAAGAGCAACGGCTTGAAAGGATAGTCAGGAGGAATCCTTTCAATCGCCCAGAGGCGTACCACTGATGCTGCTACTGCCGTCTGTTTGTGTCAAGATAAGACCTGATTCTGAAAAGAAACCAAGATGATGAAATTGAAGAAAAGACTGCGCCGGAAAAAAACAGCAACTCCCCCGAGTCTGGTTGGTTGCGCTGCTGTAGCTACAGCAACGTGGGGCTTCGAAAAAAAGAGCGCAAGTGAAAGATGTTTTCTTTCAATGTTATGGGCGGAAATCCCAGCTCAGGAGGACACATGCACAGATGCCACACGTGTTCGGAGGATTGCGGGAAATGAAATAACATGATCAATTCATCAATTTCGATTTCTCCGGAGAGAACAACTGCTGTCCTCGCTGTCAGCTCGTAAGGCTTTACTACCGTTTTCTTTGTGAAGATTTTCCTGAGACAGGAATTCAGCGCCGGCAGCGGTAACAATAGACTTTGTTTGACTGACGTAATTCCTCTGTACTGTACTGTGTTTTTTCTGCGTTCACTCCTAGAATGGATATAAATACAATCACCACAGAAACTAGCTTTCTAAACCAGACTTAAAGGGTGTTACATGTCCTACTACAAATGAGTCCGTTGGACTTGTTGTTGGCTTTATGATGATGTATGTATATGCACCTTTGTAATACTGTTCCCTGGAATGACTCCCTCTATATAAACTGTCTTTCTTGCGAGCACACTGACCACCCACCTCAATACAGCATACTCTTTGTAATCATTATTTCATGTTTTTCTTAGTTAACTCTGAAATAAATTTCCACACGTCGCAAAAATTTTCGGAATTCTTCCGACACGAATAAAAATCAATATTTTCTACTCGGACCGTTACTTAAATGATTTTATGATTTTTTTTTTGTTAGATTATAGTCACTTCAACAGCTTGGGTCGTTAGTGACTTCTGCGGGATTGGGATTTGAACCCGGGTCCTCAGCGTAAGAGGCGAGAATGATATTTAAATACTAATTTCGCAACAATTTATTCGCTCTAATATTTCTCGTTCAACTCGCAAAATTAAACGACCGCTTCTACTCTACCCACGATACGGGAAAAGCAAACTTTCTTTAAACCAAACGATATAAACCTGTTGAAAATATTTACCCAACCTGTTCCCAACACGGCACGTACTCATTATAATCCGGTTCCACTTAGCAAACAAGGTTGTATGGCACCGATCGAATCAAACACCAGATGACTACAATGATGTGTGCAGAGCAAAATGCATGCCGTTTCAGCAATCTGATTTGCACCCCCTTAATCATGATTTTAAATGTGCACAAAAGCCGTTCCAATTTCGCTTACCCAAAGGAACATATACGTGCCCGGTGCACGTGCTTAAATTACTACGACCAGAGTACTACACTACTGGTGCTGGTGCTACTCGATTCCACTCTAGGTCTCATGTAAAAATAAAATTCCACTTACACTGACCGCCCGAAAATATACACCAACGTGTGTGTAATTATTACTCCATAAATTGTGAAAATGCTAGCGCAAATTAAAGGTGACATTTCCTAAGCGTTTTTCGGTTACTCTGGCAGCTGCTGTGAATCCCGCAAACACATCGGGGATTCTAAAATTTTACCACCACGCCAGGCACTGGCTGACAGACCACGACAACTGGAACAAAGCCGCAGTTAAAAGCTGCGAAATGGTTGGCTTGATGGTTGCAGGCTTTTCCCTCCTCTTCTCCCGTAGTCCTGTAGAGTACATCGGGATAATATGTATTGGCCAAAAGTTAAAACTTTTCGAAATTCGAACTCGGTGTTCGTGATTCATATTATTATAATCCTCCAACTAGAACTAGCTAGAACATTTTTAGTTTTCTAGTTACACGGTGCCTTTATTTTAGAGCAAATTTATCTGTCGGCTTTGACCACCGTATCGGGCATCCCGAATAACGATGTGGTCCATTTTTCCATTTTCATTATGCCCACGGCACGGGTTTATGTACGTCGGTTTGTTGAAAATGGATTTTTACATCACCATTCAGCAGCTACCTACCAGCAGTCAGTGTGAATAGCATCGACTGCGACGCTACCTTGCGTTAAATAGGTTGAGCCTTCGGGTAGTGGTTGGAAGCATCCCGATTATGCCAACAATAATGGATGCTGGCCGATGGGAATCGAGGCGACGCGTGGATGCCTCGCGGTATGTCCCATCGAGGTTTGCAAAAAAAGCTCTCACCATGACCGCTGATGAATTTTCGTTGGCACTGGTTATGCTGCCAGTGCCGAAGCTAGGTTCGGGATGCGAAACACCAAATCATTGCGGAAATTCCTATAACGTATGTTGACTACTTGCGGATTTTCTGCTAATGAACTTGATTGTTAACATAGACAAAAACGAATAGAGTTTTGATTATATTTAAAAAACAAAAACTGCATCCTATGTAGTGTTTGAATATGATTTGGGGCATATTTTCGTCTCCGTTTGAATAGAACTGCACACTTAATCTAATGTTTACCGTTTTTCCAACAACCAATGGCGCTACATCTATGCCATTCAAAAAGTTGGTTTGCAAAGTATTGAAAGTATTACGCTTAGTTTCTACGAAAAACAGTACAGCGACTTGAGATCATTTGATAAATCCGAATGTTTTAACCCTCTAACGGGCAACACCATAAAAACGAAGCGATCAAGCTAATGATTTTTTTATCATGAAAGTTCACACGAAAAAAACCTTAAATTCTGATTTACATGCAAAAATAATTATCTGGAGGAGCGCCAGGTAAGAAAAAGTTCAATTTCTCTTTTTCCTTTTTCATGTCTAACGCTCCGCCCAGATATTTTTTCAATTCAGATATATTACAAAATTAAAATAATGCATGAAATTTGCTAATAGAAAAACTTTTTAGGTCAATCATTTTGTACTAGATGTCCTTTTTCTACAAAAGTAAAAAAGGAAAAATTTGCGCATTAATTATTTTCGGAATTTTTCGGAATTTTTGTTTTTGAAAGATGATAACTTTTGAATGCATGGTCAGAATGTTATGATATTAGTATCAAAATGTTAAGAAATCTGTTCAGAATACATTTTCGATATTGCCAATTAAAAACAAATTTCTTTTGCGGCTCTGGAGCTCCAAAAGCGAAGGCCGTCTTCAGACGGTCTTACCCGTTAGAGGGTTAAAAAGGTAATAAGATTGCCGAAGAAGTTTGAAATTGTACCATGCCGGTTGAAAACCGTCTACGAATATCCCCTCGAACACCTACTGAACGTGCATCGGCTTCAACAGCTCGCAGCCATCGAATGCGGCGTCAGCCTCGAAGTGCACGGCCTCTTTCTGATTACGAATATTAGTAGACAAGATGAGACTTCTTCCTGGTTCTCTGCTGGAAATAGTTTTGGCTACTTTGTCGGACATTCTGGCAACGTGCCCAACCTACTGCAGCCTGCCACATTGTACCACTTTTACTATTCGCGACTACGAAGCTGAAAAAGATTTTTAAGCCTGTTCGCACTTATACGAAATCCCATGCCGAACTGTCATTGTATGAATGATGACAAAAGCAAAAATACTTCCCTCTTCTTTTTTCTCACATAAAAACCAAACAAATATCAGAAACTTCGTAGCCGCGAATATCAGCATGTTTGTACCCTTGAAACAGCTCGTAGTTCATGTGTTTCACGTTTGCTCTTCGTATCGTTCCTTCCAAGACAATGTTGAATAGCCGGTTAAAAAGTGCATCACCTATTCACGTTGGACGGATCAACTCAACTAGCTTCATCGGGAAACCATGTTCTAGCATTATCTGGCACAGCTTATTTCGTTTGACTGAATCGTACGCCGCCCTAGGGTCCTCAAACAAATGATGAGTCTGCAGTTGTATTCCTGGAACTTGTCTAGGCTGATGCTTGGCTGATCAACATAATTCCTTCAATTCACTCATTTGTTGGCTGCCGCTACCCAATTCCTTGAACACCGTGTACTCCCCGCTAGATCTCGCTCCATCTGGGCTAACCAGTTTGTAAATTGCGCTCCTGGTCGTTTTGTTCCTACCAGATTTGAAGCAGAGATCGCAAGCAAATTGTTCGACACTCGCAATATACCCCGCCCACCGTATATGTCCGCGAAGACCACCTTTTGAATACGGGGTTCGCTGTACAGCTGCATGACTTTCGCCTTTATACCTCGGTCTCCCGTATACCGTCGAGGATTGTTCTTAGCCTCGTCTCTCGAATGCTCTGCCGAATGCAATGCATTGTCCAGGTTTCATACTCGTAGAGAACAATCGGTCTAATGAACGTCTTGTATAAAGTACCTACACTGCATATAGGTCTTATAGTGTATAGTGTAAAACCCATGGGAAGCATGACTTTCGCTGATAATGCGGTTCCGTTCCACATAGTTGGTATCATTATTTACCGTCACCTGTGGGATAGAGTAGAGAAATTTGTCAACTACTTCGAACTCAACATCATCGCTCGTTACATTACAGCCCAACCAGTGTCGGTGGGCAGCGATTCCGCCGGTCAGCATCTACTTCCTTTTGGGCGTATTTATTTTCAACCTAACCTTCTTTGCTTCACACTTTAGTCTTCGGTACTGTTCAGTAATCCCAGATATTCTGCCGACAATGCCCATACACCATCATAACCGTGCATTGTCTACACGAAGGTGGACCCGACGGCAAGAAGGAAGCGTTCTATGCGCAGCTGGAGGCAACGTACAACAGCTGCTCATTACTGGACATCAAGATCGTCATCGGGGATATGAACGCCCAGGTCGGCAGGGAAGCACTGTATAGACCGGTGTGTGGGGCCCAAAGCCTGCACACCGACACGAACGATAACGGCCAGCGATACATCAACTTTGCAGCTTCCCGAGGCTTGATGATCAGAAGCAGTTTCTTTCCCCACAAAGCCACCTGGAGATTACCTGACCAGCGGACCTCGAACCAAATCGACCATATTCTTATCGAAGGTCGATTTTTCTCGAATATCCCCAGCGTACGCTACGGGGTGCGGATATTGACTCGCACCATTACCTAGTAGCAGTACACGTACACTCAAAACTCTCGACGGTTTATACTTTGCGACAAATCCGTCGTTCTCGGGTAAACATTCAGCAATAAGATATCCGTGAGGTGTTGAAAACTACGTGCGCGTACTGGATGAAGCCCTGCTTTCCGTTGTGGAGCTGGATGCTTCGACCCTCGAAAACGGATGGAGTATGATACACTCGGCCATCAACGAGGCCGCAACCGCGATGCTCGTGGTGAGGAAACCTCGAGCGCACGCAATGATTGGTTTGACGAGGAATGTCAACTAGCGATAGAGACGGAAAAAAGAGCTTGGAAAAACTATCTAAGCATATCCACGAGAGAGAATTTGGCCAAGTAACAACGAGCGGGAAATGGCTTGACCACGATCCTGAGGAGAAAAAAGCGCCAGAAGGAGGACAGAAATCGTGAGGAGCTGGGATAACTATCCCGGGCTAGTGACATGCGCAAGTTTTACGAGAAAGTGAACCGAACTTATAAGGGCTACACTCCTAAACCTGACATGTGTAGGGACGAGGGAGGGGATCTAATTATAAACGACCGTGAAGTGGTCGATAGGTGGAAGCAGTTCTTCGATGAGCACCTCAATAGCGATATATCAGACGGATACGCTACGGAAGTTAACCTAGGAATACCGACAAACGACAACAGCGTACTGGCTCCTGATCTCGAAGAGATCCGGCGAGAAATCGATCTGCTGAAAAGTAATAGAGCCGCTTAAAAGGACTAAATCCTCCAGAAATACAGAGAGTACAACGTGCCCACGCATCATATTTTTGTGGATTTCAGAGCAACATACGATACAGTTGAACGCGAACAGCTATGGGAGATAATGCACGAGTACGGTTGTCCGGACAAACTGACGTGGCTGATCAAAGCTACTCTGAAACGAGTGATGTGCTACGTGCGCGTTTCGGGGACATTCTCGAGTCCTTTTGAATCGCGCAGAAGGTTGCAGCAAGGAGATGGACTGTTCTGTATGTTATTCAATATCACTATTGAAGGTGTGATTGTGCGAGCGGGCATCGAAAAGAGAGGAACGATCTTCAGCAAAGTAGTCAACTCTCAGCCTTCACAGACGACCTCGTGAACATTACTAGAAACCTTGGGATCGCCAGACTAAAAACGGAGGTTAGGAGAATAGGGTTACAAATTAATGCGTTGAAAACCAAATATATGATAGCAAGAGTCTCCAGAAAAAATAACATTCGCCTCCCACGGAGTGACTATTAACATCGAAGAACTGGAAGTGGCTGACGAGTTCATACATTTGGGTCTCTTATAACCACCGACAACAATACAAGTAAGGAGACGATGTATTCAAACTGGAAGTTGAGCCTGCTTTTCCCTCCGCAAGGCGCTTCGCCTTGATCAAGCCTTCATTGTCTTGAGCATACGACACCGCACAAGGCTGACGATGTGTAAAATTCCAATCGGTGCGGTATTCCTCTACTAACTGTAACTTTGCTAACGGAAGACATACGTGCAATTGCGGTATTTGAACGAAAGGTGTTGCGTTCTTTTTGCCGAAGTACAAACGGAAAGCGGAAACTGGCGTAGACGTATGAACCACGAGTTGCAGGCGTTACTTGTAGAGATTCCTATCGTACACCTGGCGAAAATTGAGAGTACATTACGTTCTCTTCAAGAACCTCACCGGTACCAGGAATAAAGGGGCCAAACATGTAAACGTGGTCGATGAGTCGACCAGGTTGAAGCCGACCTGCGTTTGTCGAGACACGCAACGAATTGGCGACGAGTAACCCAGGACCGAGTACAATGGAGAAGAATTCTTGATACGGCAAGAGCTTCCCCAGCTCTCGGGTGGTAAAGTAAGTATCGAAGATCGTGCCCTCGTTCTTATACCTGCTTGGTTGATAACACTTTGTTTAATGTATGTTAGGCAGCAGGTTTGCGAGACAATTAGCCTATCAAACATCCCTGTGAGATCCGAGTTAATACACCAGAAAGTCGCATGGACTTCACGGTTGATGACATCATATGCAGCTTTAAAGTCAATGAACAAAACGTTTGGAGAATCCACCGCAGCATAAAGGTTTGCTCCGTCAACGAAGCCGTGTTGATAATTTCTTCCAAATCTGTCCGCAAACTTTATAGGTGAAATTGAGCACGGTGATCGGAGCCAAATTATCGCATTCTTTCACTCCTCCAGCAGCTGTTCTGTATCCCAAATTCTTACAATCAAAAGGTACATATATCAACTACGACTATGATATATGACTATGAGATCACACCAGTCTGTCCACTGATTCCGTTCAACATACACGAGAATGTATTCTTGCTACGCTGTTGATGGCTGTTTTGCTGGAGTTCCAGCAGTCCCCGCAAGACGTTTCGTCCAGTTCTTCATGTTCCGGCAATCTGCCCTTTAAAACTTCAAAAAGGTATCTAACGATTTTATAATAATTGGCTCAGAGTTGTAGGATGGCAATACAAACCAACTGATATTTGCCGTTTTAATGACTTATTTCATTTTTTAATAACACCGTGTTTTTATTACTGCCACACGTCAAAACAATATTTATCTGTTTAAGTTTACTCTGCGTAAATTAATATATTCGCACTGTTACACCCGTGAAGATCCGACGTTATCTGCATATTTAATTTGTCATTTCAAATCGTTCAGCGGATCCCCCCAAATTCGACCCCATTTTTTAAATCAAACCGAGGCAGGCAATGCCAGCTCCACCCAACGATGGATGACCACGGTCAGTCTAAACGCGCGGTGCGCACACACTCTGGCGATTTATGTCTCATGCATATTTCTCGTTCGATTTTCTGTTCTGCTTTGGTTAGAGCCCATAATTGGATTTTAAAACACTCTCCCTGGTAGTTCTTTGTTTTGTGAAGCCACTGGTTTGGGGAGAATGCTTTTAGCGCTCGGCCGGTCCTTTCAGTTACGGTGTATTCCCGAGGCTCGCGCGTCATGGGGAAGCGCGGACCATGGAAAAAGGGGGAAATTTTTAATACACTACATTGCCCCGTTGGGTGAGGACGGACTGTATATTTTCGGCTTCCACGTTAACAGGAGGCAGTAAGCATGGGCGGACGAGTGCTGGGTAAATCGGTTAGGACAAAAAGCTTTTCATGTACTACAAACAAATGCATTGATTCAACATCACGAGAACGTGTAATTACAGTCACTTGCACGAACGCCGAAAAATGAATGTCCAGCTGTCCGCCCGGACGTTCATCAAATATGTACTGTTACCCTTGCAGTTTCCAGCGCTTTGCATTTTCCGACGAGTAATTATTTGCTATTCATTGGGCGTTTTCCATTCAGCGGATTGTCGGTTAGGATCGTGTGGGAATCAAATGAGTTTGTTGATATTTTGAACCTTGCAGCCGCTAAGGCACAAACTGTATTTATCCCAAAACAATGTGTTTTTCGTTATTTAATTTATAGTTCCTCTGCAAAAGAGGAGATGTGTTGCGAGTTGAGCATTTCACTAATTTTGGTTTTTCTTTTTCTCTTTTCAGGTGAGTTTGAATAAAATGGTACATACATAAACAAATCTTATAGCGGTGAGCATGACCTAAGCAATCTGACATATTTGGTATAAATTCCACATGCCATTCGAACTATATTGAACGTAATACTTTTTCAAGTGTCAATTGACGCCAGGCCAAGCTAAATTGTTATATTTTGGGGATTATCGTTATTCAATAGCAGCTCGTTTGCAACTTACACAATCTCATCACTTGTAGACAAGCAGATCACTTTCAAATGTTTCAGAACTCGTTAAGTGCTCAAGCAAGTAGCCATTTTGCCCACGTTCCCCATTAAAAACTTGATGTCATCACCGGTGACAACGTCTGTCATTTCCAATCAGTCTTTTTGCATAACCGAGCAGTCCAAGCCGAGCAGAGGGAAACAGAATGATGCCTTTGCTACTGTCATCCGGGATAAAGTTGAATCCAATTTCAACCTCCCACGCGAGCTGACTGCTTTGACTGCGAACGAACGCCGATAGAACGTTTGATGGGAAAAATGACAAAATTCAGCGCCAGCATTACGTACATATATACAGTGGCTACAGGACAGCATATTTTCACTGTGAAATTATAATTGAATGTATCTTTTTGCGCAGCAGGATTCACCATCCGATGCATTCCCGAAAAGCACTTTTCCACTACACTGGACATTGGTGCCAAGCTTTCAGCATGTAGCCCTGAGGGCTGACTTATACAGATATACAGATTGTAAAGTGGTAATAAAGTCAAATGCTTAATGCAGCTAAACACATATGTACAATACAAAAAAGTTTTCTTTTAAACTTTATTAGTTCACGATACCCGCAGATCGAAAATAGTTATAGGAAGATGAATTTAAAAAAATAGTTATTATAATAACCTTGTCATCTGATAAGGTTCTGAATTTTGTGTTAGTATTTAAACTAATAGTAACTAACAATTTCGTGAGCGCATTGCTGTTAATGAGATCGTTTCTTAATGGTGGGATGTTCTAGCATCCTCGTCAACAGCGCTCATCCAACGGGTACGGGGTCTGCCTCGAAGTCGTCGGCCTCTGTCGGATTCTCTACTAAATATTGTTATCGCTAGTCTCTCATCCGGCATCCTTGCTACGTGGCCAGCCCATTGTAGCCTGCTATATTTTAATCGCTTCACAACATCCGCATCTTTGTATACTTGGTATATTTCATGATTCATGCGCCTGCGCCACACTCCTTCGTCTAATATGCCGCCAAGAATTGATCGCAGGATCTTACGCTCGGAAACACCAAGAGCTCGTCAGTCGCTCTCTTTCAACGTCCACGCTTCATGGCCGTAGAGTACCACCGGGAGAATCAGCGTCTTATAAAACGCGAGTTTTGTACGGAGTTGTAGGCTACGGGACCTCGGCTGGCTACGTAATCCGTAGAAGGCCCTGTTGGACGCCGCTATTCGCTTTTTTACTTCACGGCTCACATCGTTGTCACATGTCACTAACGTACCAAGGTAAACAAATTCGTCGACCACTTCAGAAGTATCTCCATCTATCACCACCGCAGTTCCAACACCCGAAGGGCTACCACGCTCTCTACCAGCCATCGTATACTTTGTTTTGGTAGAATTTATGATAAGCCCTATCCTTGCAGCTTCCTCCTTAAGATGCGTGTACGCTTCTTCCACAGCTCTACGGTTAACACCGATGATATCGATGTCGTCCGCGAACCCTAGGAGCATATGAGATTTCGTGATAATGGTACCGCTTCTCAGCACGCCTGCCCTTTGAATAGCACCTTCCAATGCAATGTCGAACAGCAAATTCGACACCTTGCTTCAAACCATTTAACGTCACAAACGAGTCCGATGTCCCACCTGACGCTTGATTTTGAACCATAAGCCTAATCAGTTTTGTTGGAAAACCATGTTCAAGCATAATCTACCACAGCTCATTTCGTTTAATTGAATCGTACGCCGCATTGAAGTCTGTAAACAAATGGTGAGTCTGCAAGTTGAATTCCCAGAATTTATCGGTGATCTGTCGCAAGGTGAACATTTGGCCCATGCTGTCCTTTCTAGCTGCTTTCCCGTTTTTCAGCTCTCTCGCTGCTTTCCCAACCTCGTCCAAAGTTGGTGGATCCACAGCTTCTCCATCATCCTCGATCGTTATCCTGTTTTTGTTGACCGCTCTATCTGGTCCACCATGCAACAATGCATCGAAATGTTGTTTTAAACGCCTGGTCACCCCCAATCTTTCGGTAATCAGGTTCTCCTCCTTGTCGTAGTACGGTTCCTGATTCCGTTGATCGTATTAAAGAAGCTTCTCGTATCGTCCCTCTCGAAGCAATTCTCCGCCTCCGCAAGAACGCGATCCCAGTGCTGATGTTTCTTACGACGGTGAAGCCTCTTTTCGGCAGCTCTTGCGTATCGGTATCTCTCTGCTCTGGCGTGTCACAGTTGCAGCCAATATGTGACTTCTGGCTCGATTCTTCTCATCAGTCACTCGCTGGCACTCTGCGTCAAACCACTCATTGGAAGTGGCTGCAGCAGTAGTACCCAACATTTCCCGCGCTGTAGTACTGATTGCGTCGTGGATGTGTCTCCACTGTTTGTTCAGGTTCTCTCTGAAATCCGAGAGTTTTCTACAGCAACTCCTTCCGCTGATAACCGCTGAATGTGTAGTTGTATCTCATACGTTGGACAACCGGGCGCGGATCTTGCTTACTACGAGATAGTGGTCCGAGTCGACGTTTGGTCCCCGGAAGGATCGCACCTCTGCGACATCAGAAAAGTGCCGGCCATCAACCAGAACGTGGTCCATTTGAGAGCTGGCCTCTCCCTTAGGGTGTTTCCAGGTGTGTTTCCGAATGTTCCATCGTCCAAAATGAGTACTACAGATAACCATTCCTCTGGCTGCAGCAAAGTTGATTAGCCTCAGGCCATTGTCGTTTGTGGTAGGATGGAGGCTTTCTCTACCAATAACGGGACGAAAGAACTCTTCACGTCCGACCTGTGCATTTGTATCCCCGATGACTATCTTTATGTCATGTCCTGGGCACTCTCCATATGTCCTGTCGAGAAGATCATAGAAAGCCTCTTTTACGTCATCGGGTATATGGTTCGTCGGTTTTATCAGACCGTAGTTAAAGAATTTGCCCTTAATTCTCAACACGCTTAGACGGTCATTGATGGGTCTCCACCTAATGACATGCTTCATTTGTTTTTCATCTTTAAACGAATCCTACTCCATGCCTTGCTTTATCGCCGCCACTGTAGTAGATGTGATACTTGAATATCATTCCCTCAATAGTATCTACTGCGCGGAATTCGCCTTCTCCCGTCTTCGGCCATCGCACTTCCTAGATGGTTGCAACCTCGACCTTCATCTTCTGCACCTGTCTTGCCAGGATACCCGCGCGTGCTAGTTCAAGTAGAGTCCTGACATTCCAAGTACCAGGTTTCCAATAATCGTCGTCCTGTTTCTTTTGCCGAGGTCCATACCGATTATCCGGTTGTAGTTCCTTTCCTGAATTTCTCCTAGCGAAAGTTTTTTAAGCATACCGCCCTATTGGGGCTGCGATACCTTGTCTCGCGGACAGGGCTGCTATCAGCCGCCCGCTCCGGGTCAGTCGCTGTTGTATGCCGCCCCTAACCTGGAATACAGCCGCATACCTGGTACGGAATCGGCGATTCACCGTGCAGTGGGATCACCGTCGTGAGCCAGAGCCAGCCTAACCCGGAGCCAGACGCTCACGGCTGGCAAGGCTGTTCCTTTTGCTAACACTCAGCAAATGCATGAGTGCCTCCTTCTCTGTCGGTATACGACCTTCCACCGGGGTTGGTTACCCGATCTCCACTAAAGTTGCTCATATTCCGGCTGGTACCACGAGGAGCTAGGGACAGGAGTTGCAGGATAAGAGGCTAATGACCACTTTGGGGTCTATTTTATAACTGCATTACCCAGCCATTTACCAGCCTATGCCAGAAGGGCATTGGGTTAAAAAATACCACTGCGACAGTCATGGAGACTGTCTTTTGTAGCTGATTCCGATTGCTGTATACAGTTTACGAATTGCTCATACCCATTGAAGGAGTTGAGCTAGGTTGTTGTAAGACTGTGCCCCAGTTAGATGCTAAAAGGTTAATAGAACCAATAACCTTCTTAGTATTCAGTTTCCATACAGAGTATGGAGGTAACAGGTAGCTTCCGAAGAAGCTGTAGCTGGAAGACGCAAGAGCTTCACAGGAGCAGAGCCAGTGCGCTGAACTTTCTAGTTCAAAGTTGCAAAAGCGGCAAATGTCAGTTAACACCTTGCCAATTCTTTGTATGCGCAGTTCGCTACATGTTAAAGTAAGTAGTTTTTTAACTACTGCAGGGTCTGAGGTCTACCTGGATGCTACTTCTAGTTTTTTACAGGTCAGTAATTCGCGGTAGACAGCGGATATGGAGGTTCCCAGAAACGCAGATCCTTGTCTCTCTAGGCTGGCGGCAAGCTCATTACCCTCGATTCCGTAGTGTCCAAGCACCCAGAATAATGAAACTTTGTTCTAATGGGATAGCTCCCTTAATGTTGTACTGCACTCCCAAACTAATTTGGATGTACATTTAGTGGACATGGGATCCAGTAGAGAGGCCTGACTGTCCGTAAAGATAGGGATTGCCCAGTAAACCACAAATCGTATATTAATATATGAAAATAATCTTAAATGTCTTTAAACAAAATCGAAATCGTACACAAAGCTTATTAAATCGCACCCTAGTTTATATTCATTCGTACAAAATGATAACGACTGATTTACATACGATTTTCATCACAGAATTGTATAGCATTATGGAACTAATCATGTTGAGTCGGATCTCATCGTATACAAATACTTATGAATGTGAATTGTTTACGAATAATCTGCAGTGCGTATATCGGCTCCAAAATAGTACGCATATGCTGGTTTCGTGCATCTAGTGCGATTTTTCAAGATGTATATCGGTACATATATCGCATTTTCCACTTCGATATACGTACGAAAATGTTTACTGGGTGCTCGCCGGATTACATCTCCAATAACACCTGTTAAATAACATACAGGACAGTCCATCCCTATGCCGTAACCAGATACGCGATACCAAAATACTTTCCAAAAAATTTCGAGTGCCCTCGAAATACGCACGTGGCACATCACTCGCTCCAGGATAGCTTTGATTTGCCGCTTGTTTGTCGTCAAATTGACTGGATGTCAATCACCTCAATATATTTATTGTTCCAGATTCAACTTGGAACTTATCACTCATTGAATCAATATTTTTCCTCATTTTTCCTACTATTGGTGGTTTCGCTACTACCCGCAGTATGTTTGCTAATACCCTCTGTCATATCTGTCGCTGGAGTTGTCTTGGCCCATAACCTGTTAAACTGGCTGAAGATCAACTGCCAGTGTCATCCTTTTGCGGTGTAGCGTTGGCTGAAACTTTTGATTCACGATGCGGCAAAGAAGGCGGATGTTCTCATCTGGTTTGCCCAAAAAACGTGCTGTTAAAGGTGCTGACATCCAAGTCTTCAAGGTCCAGAAGGCAACGAACCGGAACGACAAACAAAGCACGGTTACCGAAACTCGCACTAGCAAACTGTACCGAGATTGTCGAAACTGGGATGTGTCATAATGGACGACGAGACTTATATCAAGTCAAACATAAAGCAGTTTCCAGAGCAGGAGTTTTACGTTGGGCCATTTCTGAGGGGGTAAGAAAAAAGAAGGAAAACAAATTCGCCAAATAGTTTTCCAGGCGGGTGTCGTAAAATGTTTCAGGGGTACAATACGACGGGTGCCATTAACATGCAAATCTACCTCGACAAGTGCCTTCAGAAGCGTTTTCTGTCTTTTCTGTGGTCTCAAGGAGCCACTGGTTTACCCGGATACACAAATAACAGAATTGTTTTTGTACCAATGGACTTCAGCCTTCTAAGCTCGTCGAAGCTCCATCCGATTGAGAAGTATTGGGCCATGAAGGTCAGATTTCGTAATTCACAGAAACAGAGACAAATGACCAAGGAGAATACTGATAGTATAGTTGGGAATATAGACAATATTGCGATTCATGAGTAGTAAGTATCAAATGTACCAAAGTTGGAGAGATCTTGCTGAAATACATAAAAGTTTATGGAGGTCTTCCCAGTTTAAGAACTGTTGAAAAAAGGGACCCTATGTGATTGAAGCACAAAAGACAAAAATTTCGTTTTATAACGAGTTTCAAAACCGAAATTACGAACTATTTTTAGTGTTTGTCTAAGCTCGCCCCTTAAAAAGCTTTACTCAGATCCATTTAAATACAATTGCATGCCAAAGCAACATTAACTTTGCCAGTGAAACTTTACTCAGAAGTCGTTGCTAGATATAAATTAATTGCAACTGGGTGCATGCCCAACTACAATGAACTCCCCACTCACTCAACGATTCCTTCCTACTACTGCCGCAGACCGCTAAGCTTGGTAGATGTACAAACGAAAGGACTCACTAATGTCGGATTCTGAAGTTTCCAATCCACTTTCATTATGGAACGAATATGTCGCTATTTTCCAATCGGGACGAACGTGGGAAAAAAGCTTTCGACGGTGACACTACTGGCTAGAGTCCTGCTAGAGAGTCGGCAGGATGGAGATGCAACTCACATGAACGTTCTGCATGGAGATGTGTTCCTGATGTTGCTGCTACCGGCAACACGAACGAATCGAGGGTATGTGTGAAACTGGCAATCAAAGTTGACAGATTTGTTATTTCCAATTTCTGTTCGGTTCGCTGTTTTTCTGACCTATCTTACAGAATAGTCTCAGGCCACAAAAAAGTGCTGATACTCAACGAAATCGTCAGATTTTGTGCAGAAAGCCAGAATCGGCAACAACGACCAGTTGAAAGCCATGACTGTTGCCATTGCAGCACGCTTTTGAAAAGAGCATCAGACTGGATTTTTCTAGTAGGAAGACTAGAGGAATTGCCATCATATTTCGAATTTTCACCTCGACTCATGCTGCCTGTCGGTTGTATATTTTTCCCGCCACCACCACACCTAGATAGGAAACCAAAGGCGTGAAGCAGTTTGTATCGAAATAAACCTATCTGACAGCGTAAGGCATCGGTTCTAAACTAGATAGAGAAACGTGCCGGGAAAGTCACTGAAAGCATGGTGCAAATATTGGTCCTGTTACCGAACGGAAACTAGCAATTTGGTCGAGAAGTGCCACGGAAGACACAGATTTGCACTGGCATGATCGAATTTTCTCCGCGAGTGTACTACTCCGCAGCTCAGGCTAAAATTGATGTGTGTGTGTATGTGTGTATGTATGCTCACGAATGGTGCGGGCAAACGCTAGCGTGCTTCTTTATGCGGAAGCACGCTCCAGCCGAAAGATCGAAGAAAAGGTGAGTCGGTTAAAATAGCTTCCAATTGAATTTAAATCCCGGCGAAATGGTGAAACGAAGATGAGATTTCATAGAAGCTGGATTAGATATTGCTTTTATCACCGGACGGAGGAACAGCTCTTTAGTTGTGTTTAAGCTAATGGATTAGATCATGTCGTTTGGTTTTCCATGTTGAATCCTTTCTATGCACAATTTTTTCGATTGCGAAGCCGAACGAGTCATTCTGGGTGTGTCACTGATACAAAAAAATATAACTTCTAATGTGCACAGTGATAACAAATTGCATAAGGCAATTGCAAATTATTTTTAAAATTTTTGTCGTCACCCTTCTTTGAAAGTGGCTTTAGAAATCAAAGGGTAAACAATTTGTTGGACATGAGTAAATTTTTTTGTATAAAATAAATTACCTGTAGGTCCTATAGCCTGAAGAACATAAAAAAATGAGTGTAGTCTACGGAATGTTAACACTTCTTGTATAAAACAGGGTATCAAACAATATAATGTCCGAAAAGCGGTATAAAAAACTTTCCTTCGATGTTGTCTCTCTTTTGGTAAGTTTTCACATGCAGCATATTTTTTTTGCTTGTTTAAAATAATTTCATTGTTTTTTTCCTCCCTTCAGTTGCCCATCATCGGAAGGACAAAATCTTTATAAAAATTTCGTAACGGCCTAATTAAAAGAAAAATATAGGTAAAAAAACAAATAAGTTCTCTTAAAGCATTCCAAAGCCAGACAAAATGCACACTCTGTATGAAAAATTAGTAATAACACTAAAAAATATCTAAAATCATGTTTAAGATGAAAGATCCTTCCTTTAACATACAATCACGCAAAAATTTCTCAGCCAAACTCAGCTGCCGCGGACGTCTTTCCTATAAGTTGCACTGTCTAGCAGCTGGTAGCTATTACGACGTACCTACGACGATGGGTGTCTCTACTAAATGAAAACCCAGTGGCACACGGTCTTACCGGGACCGGGAAGAATTGAAACCACCACCATCACCACCAACATCCACTGCTTGCTTGCACTGACGAGGACCGTGAAACGAAACCCCAGCCGTCGCTGATAGCCAGTAACAAAGAAGCTCGGCGAGGACGACCGGAAGATGCTTTGAGGATGGACTAGTCGCCTGGGTGTGGGTACAAGTTTGGCGGTGTGTTTCGAAAAAAAATCTCATTTGGAAACATTTTCCTGCTCTTGTCGACGGTCTGGTGGGGGATGTTCGCTCACGTGCTCTGGGATGAAACTCGGTCTTTGAATAAGAAGTTAATATTAAAGCAGAAACGTAAAATCACGGGTATTCCGACAAATACAGAAGAGCGGATGTTCCAGGGACGTTCCGGATGCAAGATGTGTACGCAGAATGGAACAGCGTACTGATTCTACCGAGCAACATACTGGGGGAACCAACGGAAGATAAAGCATTGTAATTTGGGTTGTATTCATTTCCACCAAGAAAACCAGGAGCAGGAGTTTTGCAGAAGCTTTAACAACATACACTAACATACAAATGCAGAACCAAGGTTAAATGGAAAACAATTTCATTAATTCTCCCAAAGGTCTTGTTTTTGCGAGAAAGCTTCCTTTTCCTTTTGAACTCCGCAGACTCTTTCGGTGCTTTGGTGCCATCGGTTTCCGTGCCGACGCTTCTCGGGTGAGAATTCAAATTCGAGCGCAAAGACGAAGTAAGATAATTAATTTTATTCATTTTCCCACTGTTTTGTTATGCTCTCAGGCACGTGGTGGTGCGGGCAAAAAAAGGTCAAAACCCATGCCCTGAATGTGGCAGCCACGTGACGGTGAAGAGACACACCTGAAAATATACTAACTTTTTCCCATATACAGAACGTTTCAAGCGCGGGTGTCGGTGTCGGAAAAACGCTGGTCGTTTTAGCTGCAGTAACTAATGTCAGGAGATGTGAATATACTTAATTATCATAAAAGGCTGTTACTTACTTGCATACCCATTAGCATTTTTTATGACAGGAATACATGGCAGATGCTAACAATAACTATCCGTTTATTTAGTCATTGATGATTGATCTTCAAGACCAAACTAAATATTTCTTTCAAATATACACACCTGACTATATTTGCACCTAACGCAAAAGCAAGAAAAGCCATGGGTAGAAACGTCCTGTTGAGAACTTGACCCTTCTGTATCGACAGACTTCGCAGCCGGCTATTAGAGTACAAGACAATTACGCTACTGCAACGATCCTACTAACTCTATAGCAGCACCTCCCAGCCGAGGTTCGAACATACGACGACTGGCTTGTTAGGCTAGCATCGTACCACGAAGCTCACTGGGCTGGGATATTTGCACCTACACATATCTATTATTAAAAATACTAATACTGTTAGAGAAAACGATTTGGCTCTTTGGAAAAAACAGCTCTATAATAAATTCCCAAGCAACAATGTGAGTTTTATTTTACTCTTATGACGGTATACAAGGTCAATTTTGGTCTTAAATGCCATCATAAGAGTATAATAAAACCCAAATTGTTACTTGGGTTGTCTTTTTTGCAGTTATATTTAACGCTCTTCGCTGTTTTTGGTATTGTATCGAATGTGTTTTTGGGCCAAAAAGCGACGTTGTGTGTATTCACTGCATACTTCTTGCCAATCTGAAAATAACAAATATATTTTCATGAACAGAACTTTTGTTTCAAACAAAAAACTTCTTTTGAAATTTGCAGAATCGATGACGACTAATTTCCCATTAAGTGGTGGTTTACCATCGCTCCGTTGTGTTCAATGTTACCTGATTTGAGGTGGCTTACTGCTGTGTTCAAAGTAACTTGACTTTAAGGTGGTTCGTCACGGCAAGGGGTTGCTCACTATGGAGGGCGCTTGAGATTATTGCATCAAACCGGTCAAAGCGACTGATAAAACCAACACCTATATGGGCTTTTGCGAACAAGTCAGTCATGCGAATTGCGTACGATTGAATTCGTCTGTTATGTAAAGACTGCATGAGCACAAGAATCTCTTTGGGATGTGCGACTGGTGCATCGAATTGATGAAAATGATTCGCTTTAATGTGAAATTAGTCGTCATCGATTCTGCCAATTTCAAACGCAGTTTTTTTGTTTGAAACAAATTCTGTTCATGAGAATATATTTGCTGTCTTCAGATTGGCAAGAAGAATGCAGTATTTACATTTTTACAAACATAACCCCGTTTTTGGGCCCAAAAACTGCTTCCGAAATTGGGCTCTCCGACGAAAAGTTAATGATTGCTAATTTCCCGTTAAACGGGCACTATCGACCGTCAGCCAGGCTGTCTCATTTATGTCTACCAACCATGGCGAGGCCATTAGTGATTGAAGCAGGCTATTTTGATTAACGGCAAGCAAATGGAACAGCTTTCTTATAAAGTGCAAGAGATTGTCTCAACACCGCTAGCCCCTAGAATTACTGTTGGCGAATCTGTCAACGCATAACGGTCGCCAAGTCGCTCGTTGGAGGTAGGACAAAGCCTTCGATTTCTGAAGCTGTAATAACTGACCCCCCTCCGAAGGAATTATTCTGGTCGTACCTGTCCAGAATTCTCCCCAGCGTCAAAATGAAAGGTGTTATCACCCCCGCAGATCATACTAACTTCTGCGACGACTTCGGATCCAATTGTAGCTCCAGGATCTTCGGGAATGTAGTTGTTTCTGATTCTACGAACACCACCGTCCCTCCACTGTCGGTCGATCGGATGTTGAGACACAGCATTTATATCATCATGGAGGCTACTGTTCCCTCTGCCACAGCCCTCTTGCCATTGCAGCGCACATCAGTTCAAAACGTAAACCCTGACAAGTATCAGTAGGTATGATTATTTCCGTCCTTTACTTTGTTTACAGTGGCCCAGGCGTCGTCTCACATGTCGATCTCTCCATCAATCTTCACCCACTTGACGTAATATCTCACTCTGGGCAGCTCACTGAATTTCTACCGACATCTAAGGCTATACCGGAATGGAATGGTTTTGGTATAATGGTAGCCTCTGACCTCTCCACCGCAGTCGAGTCATTCCTACCAGCGAACAACTGTCGTCCCGGGTCTGCTTGTGGGTGTACGGAACGGGGTTCCCAAAACTCCACGCCAGACAAGTGCAACAACTCCTATATTAATCGTTCCGATGACGCAATCCCAATTTCCAGCTCTCTGTCCGACCCGCAGCTAGACAGCTTCAATTCGCGGCTGATTTACTATCAGAACGTACGGAAACCTGGCGTGACGAGAAGATTCACTCACAACAGCTATTCGGAAACGTTTGTTCCGTCTTTGGAAGTGATCATACTGCTGGTTACGCAGAATATTTTACGGTGGTGGTGTATTGATCGCGACTTCTAATACGCTGAGTTGCTCCATCGGTCCATATCCGATTTACACTTGAACAGCTATCGGTAAAAGTCCTAGTAGCCGATCGTTTCCTGAGCACCTATTTATCTCCTATGAGCAATCTATTTATCTCCCAGCCGTAAGGATAACGCCAGGAGTATCAGCAAATATTTTGACTCAACTGGAAGTGTGTATTCTCATCAAGCGTCGAATAACCTAGCGTTGCTGTTTGTTGGTTACAATCAATCCGGTTTAGTTTGGAATGTTTCTATAAACGGTTGCCCTAGAATCGACTACCAATGCTCTCTCGCTTTCGCCGCTTTTACCGCATTTTTAGACGGTTTTTGTTTTCACGGCCTGACACAAATCAACCCAGTGTTAAACAGGAATAAACGCTTGCTCGAACTGATATTTATCAATGATACCGTCATACAACTTTTCTCCATTACTGAGGCGGTCGAACCTATCATTATACTTGATGCCGAGCACCCCCATCATGATGCTGTATTCGGTCTGCCGATCACTGATATGTTTAAGAATGAACAACGGCAATGGCTATCCCATCCGCTTGCAAGTCTCCATGGGAAAACGCGCATCTCCGTATTGAACCGTGCTAGATCTTCTGCTCTGTGCATTTCAAAGATCGCACAGCCAAGCCACCAAGTGATACTTTAACCGTGCCTGTATCGATTTCTGAGCCTACAATATAAATAGTATACTTTACGAATGCAGGAATCCGAAAAAGTTCTGGTCATTTGTCAACTCTAAGAAAAACGAAGGCAGACTGCCTGTAGATCTATTTCTGATCGATGATCGTAATGCGCTATGCGCGATAAATGCAACCTCTTTACTTTCTTGGAACAAATTGCCTCGGCTGTTAGAAACACTCCTGACGGAGTCATCAGCCTCAACGCTTTTCGTGTAATTGAGAGGATTGTTGAAACTGCCATAGGAAAATTTAAAATATTCGTTAGTGGTCGGACCTAACGGTATTGCACCTTTCATCCTGAAAAAGTGTTATACTATTCACGCTAGACCTCTATAGTTCAATGCTTCAATCCAACAGTGTAAGGTCCCTGCCCATAGAAAGATTAAGTTATGCTCCATATATTGCCTTGTACACAAGAAGGGCGACAAGCGCAACATTCGAAACTATTGTGGGATTACTTCGTAACGCTCCAGCTCTAAAGTGCTCGAGATAATCGTGAATGACGCTTTGTTTGTTAACTTATAACACTACATTTCTTCAGATCAGTATGGTTTTTTCCGAAACGTTCTGTCTGTAGGAATCTCGTTCTGCCTGCGTAACATGGATGAACGAGTGCAAATTGAAGCGATGTACAAGGATCCGAAAGCAGCGTTTTATCGGGTGAATCGCGACATTCTCCTTGTAAGTCTGAGAGTCTCCGCTCTGTTTTGTAAGTAATTACACACGAACTTAAAACACCGTAGGCTGGGTGTTTAGGGTCCGACTCGTTCTGCAACGTCTCTGGCGTACCACATGGAAGCAACCTTGGACCAATGCGCGTTTTTCATTTTATAAATGAACTGTCGGCTCTCCTACCGTCCTGTTTATACCGACAATATAAAAATCTTCAAGGTAATGAAAATGGATGTCGACTACATTGAACTACAATGGCTAATAGACAGATTTGAAGATTGATTCTCGAGTAACATTCTTACCATCAACTTCTCAAAGTGCTTCGCTATCTCCTTCCACCGTAAAAATAAGCCTATAGATTTTAGCAACAACATGGCGCGACATATGTTACAACACCTCTATCATATTCGTGATCTTGGTGACATACCGGATAGCGCAGTAGCTTTTCGCATACACTATAACGACATTAGGCCGTATGAATAAAAGAGTTAGACCAAAGTCTCCCATATGATTTACGCGGGTAAAGTAAATCAAACTGTTTTATTCATACGGCTTATTATCTCCAGGGCCAATAAGTAACTTGGATTTATTTTTTAAATCGCGTGTATAAGTGAATAAGATGCACTTTTCTACTGTTTTAGTTTGCTACACGTCCCCCGTAAAAATTAATTAAAAACTCTGCATTCACGATAAAATCAAATTTGAATCGGAAAACCCCAAACAATGTAAAACAAGCATACTGCTTACATAACAGAATATCCGTTTTATCAATTTTTTCCCAAAATAGCTAAACTCACGTTGAACGATTGAAATGAAAAACAAACGTGCCACTCACTTGGCAGCAGATCCCTTCCGCTGTATTTTAACGCTGCCTCAAATATCTTTCAATAACAATTCCAGCACGTTCACCGACTCTTTCCACTTCCGTTTTCGCTGCACTGCTGCGCTAAAATGAAGAAAAAAATACATCATGTACGCTTTCCAACCAGGGGGGTAACCAGTTGCTGAAATCCACTACATTTCTAGCATACTTTATTTGGCGAAATATTTTCCACCGACTTCACAGATTGCGCTACCCTTGCGTCTGCTGTTCTGAGCACTTAACCCAAACTCCGGTTGACAAAATACAATTCCCAATGTGGTGAAAATCCCACCCACCGGGCCAACCCGCGACAGTGCAAAGCATTTTCAATCGGCTGTTGAGTATTATTTTTCAAACTAAAGCTGCTGGAAATCCTTTCTCTTGTATATATATTCCCGCAGCTTTATTATGGGTGGCTCTAGTGCTTTCCTTGCTTGGTCTAGTGCTGCACAGGAAAAAATACTGGATTCATTCATTGACAACATATTGCTCTGTGCAAGTTCACATGTGATTCGATTTGTTTCATATTGACCGGTCGTTGGCGTAACGCACGGAAAGAAATCTATCAGTTCAAATGAACGAATGTTGCAGCTCAAGCGGCTTCCTTCTATAGTAATTCAGGATTATTGGACAGTAAAGAACAAAGTTCGGTGCAATTATTTTTGCTATTCATATAGTGGAACAATGCAGTCATCCTATTCAGCCAATAGAAAATGGTTCTTTCGGTGCAGCCGTTTCCTGCTCAACTTTTCCAATAAAACAGTTTTCTGCAGTTTTTACACTTCGTCAGATGTAGTACGGTTTGCAAACGGCGCGGTTCAGCTCCAACGTTTAATTCATTTTTATTCGATTCCATTCTCATAGCCGGTTTGGTGTCATTCGCTCCCTTTCTAGTGCATATTTATTCTTCATTTTACCCCATAAATATACCAAAAACAATGCAAATCAACGCTTTGTTCGTAAACGAAACAAAAACGGATAATAGCATACAATTGCAAAAAAAAATTGATTTATGCCGTAAAATGACATACTGTAGCGTTGTCCCGCTTTTTGAACATATTTCAATTAACAGCTAAATTGATTT
The DNA here is from genome assembly GCF_943734655.1 of Sabethes cyaneus. Taxonomy (NCBI): domain Eukaryota; kingdom Metazoa; phylum Arthropoda; class Insecta; order Diptera; family Culicidae; genus Sabethes; species Sabethes cyaneus. The sequence goes on along the minus strand of NC_071354.1, from coordinate 135,372,526 downwards.
TGAGACTAAGTTTATTCTATTTTATTAGATGGCTATCAGTTGATACTGTTATGCTTCGTTTTGTTGAAAATTATTCAAATTTTGGAGTTCGAAGCTAAATACTGGTAAATGCAGAAAGCTCAGCGTTGAAAATTTCATAGAAGAACACAGTCCCGATACAGTGGCAAATAAACTATCTTAATTATTTATATGCAACTCTAGCATGGTTATCGGAATGCAAATGAAATCAACTTGTTTCATCAGACTCTAAAAAATTTAGAGGTTTATGTTAGATAAGGACTTTGTGGAAAAAGCAAACATTTGCTCAGTGACTTTGAATATTAAAATTTTAATCCAACCTTTCCTGAACTTAAATGTGACAAAAAATCAGCCTTAAAACAATCCTAATAAACTACAGCGCAGTAAATTGGGACCGCCTCAACGTTCATGGAGAATCGCGCATACTGACGAGCAACCAATCGTCGAGCTTATCCTTTTCCGATATAATTCAAAAAATATCTCAGGGCAAATGCGCCAATAACAAAACCAAAATCATCAAGCAATATTCTTTCCCATTTCCCTTTTGTACTCATAACTGCACACTGCTGCTGCACTGTTCTGGATGCATACACTATACATATGGCAGAAAATTTTCCAGCTTCGCCGTTAGGAACGTGAAACTGAAAGGACTGCCGATACTTTTGCCGGCTGACTGGTAACCAAGGCAATTTTCCCCCATCATCGCTAGTTTTTTTTTATTCAAAGCTTGTTGCACACTCATCCAACACATCATACATAACGACAAACGACGACACGATGGCAGGAATCTGATTTCCCAGCGGCAAATATTTTCAATCATTTCCATGACTATGGAACTGAATTGTTTTTTCTCTGTTTCCTCGCTGAACTGTCGCACTGCACTGGCGGTGGGTGTAGTGTGAGCGAGCGATCTCAATATTGATTCATCCCAAAAGGTTCCATTCTAGGGATTCCTCTTTGCCTTAGAAACTGTTTCGAAAATGAAACTTCAATGAAATTCCGAGCGATCATGGAATCAATTACGAAATAATTTGATTAGTGTGTGGAACTTGATGGTAGAAGAATGAAATATTCTACGAGCAGGAAAAATATCACTCGTAGTAGATTTTCCTCGACAGTTACCTTTCCTACTAGCAGGACTACTAGCAGAAAATGCTTCTTCATCTAAGACTCGATAGTTATATCAATCAATAGTAAACGATCCGCATCTTGTCGGTTGTGTTGCCATCCCGTACAGTTAAATCAACGTGATCGTATAAGGCTTCATCTAAAATAAAGCTAAAATTGGTTATAAAATGAAATTTTCTGAAAAGTTAAAAAATATTATATCTCATAAAATTTACCCTTTGCTTCAAAGAAATAGAATAACTATTTCCTTGGATAGGACAAAAATGTAAGAGAAAGTATTGCATCCTTCAGAAAACAAAAAAAACAATATTTCATAAACTGTCAATTCTGGTATGATAATTTGATCTCAACTAGCATCCTATTCTCGACGTCAACGAATGGTTATTTCAGGATTCATTATATCCTGAAAAAGTATCGTTCAAAACGAGAGAATCGCAGCATCGTTAGAACCAAATGTCCGAAGCATGCTAAAGCTATACTAACGAACGCTCGAATCGTTCATCTACTGAATCGGTTTTGAATTCGTCAGAATATGAAAGACAAAACAATTAAAACAGCATTACAGTAGAATGCTTGTGGACGAAAAAATCACGCTCTATGTGAAAATTGTTCCCGCCGAAAGAGGAAAAACTGGAAGGCTACTAATTGTACGACATGTGTCAATCAAGCTTCGAAGATTGTAACAAACTGATGAAACCCAATCTGACAGACGGACGGACTTTAATTACTTGTCAGTGACATAATTGGCATTTGCCAACGTAGGCTTTGAGACATTTCTTCTCAAAATGATTGAATGTATCGAATGTAACTGAAAGCTCAGTTTTGTTTTATTATATTTTTCCCAAAATCGCTAAAATGCTATATATTGACATTGTGATCGTACCCAAGTAGCACACTTTAGGTTCATTTAGTTGAAGCAACCGGATTACAACTGAAATTATGCATATTTCGGTTACCACAACAACTTTGTAACAACTGTGCTAGTAGGGTAATGTATGAGAGATAAAGAGCAGGTTCATTGTAAAGAAATTGGTCCTGTGCTATTTTTTCATGTGTGGACTCATCACTGCGACCAGTATAATTGATCCAGTATAGTTGATCTTGTCGGAGCCGTGCCAGGCTCACGGGGGATGAAACAAAATCGCTTCCTAGCCTTGTTGCGACATAAGCAACATGTCTTGACAAGACCGAACAGGAACGTTGCCGCTCAAGCTAGGAGCCGTCAGGAAAACGAGTGTTCTGTTCAAGCACTTGCGGATAACAATTTACTCTTCTTTCTAATCCTGAAAAGGACGGGTTTGGTCCGCAAGTCCATCGACAGCTAGCACTCAACCAGTGGGGGGCTGCATTTGTGTTCTGCATAGGCACCGGCGGATAACAGGATGGAGAAAATAAACCTTTCTTGTCCTTAAAACGACGATTTGGTCCGCAAGCCTGCTGCAGCAACACTAAGCCAGTGGAGTGGACTGTATATACATCTGCTACTTCCCAGGACGTCTTCAGAGGATGTGAAGGAAGCACTAGTTTACTCTAAAAACTACTCCATTTATTCTTCTTGATGTTAACAGATTGAAATGTGGAAAAATACTGAATGCCGCGCTAGTGCGCGGACTGGTTATATAGCGTAAAAATCTTCTTCTTCCCTGCTGCTGCTGCTGCTGCTCGCCTCGTACGTAGCATGTGAAATGGCAGAACGCGAAAAAAAGGTGTGGCTAATTTCGCAGCGGTGGTTCGATGTCTTGATGCTGTTGTTGTTATTGTTGGTGCCTGAGGTGATTCGCGCTTGCGCATGAACATTCTCCCCCGGGCTGAGAAGCATTCTCGGAACAATTCTCGAATAGTTGAATATTATCCTCGATGGGAAGTACTGCAATCCTTGATACTGGTCGCTTGTAAACAGTGTTACCCACCATGACGTCGACTGTACGAACCAGTCCATCGGAACCTGGATATGTCCGCATAATCCTTCCCAATTTCCAGCTCATTGGTGGCAAATTTTGGTCTTCCAGAAGCACTATCATTCCTGGCTGTAGATTATTCTTCCTTATTTGGTCCTTGGTTCGTTGTTGTAAAGTTTGCAAGTAGTTATTTTTCCATTTCTTCCAAAATTCGTCTCGTAGTCTTTGTACAAACTGCCAACGATCAAGACGGTTGACAGGAACATTCTGGTAACTTGGTTCCGGGATGGCGGTAATCGCTCGTCCAAGTAAAATGTGTCCAGGTGTACATACCTCGGGGGCGTCAGCATCAGGTGACGTAGCATAAAGTGGTCGGGAATTCAATATAGCCTCAACCTGTGTCAAAACTGTCACGTATTCCTCGAAAGTCAAATGAGTATCTTTCAAAGTTCGCTTCAAGTGATATTTAGCACTCTTTACGGCCGCCTCCCAAAGACCACCAAAGTTCGGAGCCTCAGGAGGAATAAAATACCAAGCTATCTCCTTTGGTTGACAAAAACCCTCAATTTTATCGACACTATATTGAGATCGAAACATTCTGTACAGCTCGTTCAGTTCCGCTTTAGCACCCTGAAAATTGGAACCATTATCTGAGTGTATTTCACGGGGCTGCCCTCTTCTGCTGGTAAATCTGTGCAATGCACCAATAAATGCATCGGTGGTCATGTTCGACACTAGTTCTAAGTGCACAGCTCGAGTAACCATGCACACGAATACGGCAATATATGCCTTCTCTAAAATCGACTTCCGTTGGCCTTTCTTGACATATATGGGGCCTGCGTAATCCACTCCAGTCACTTCAAATGGAAATGCAGGTGTCACGCGACAAGATGGCAAATTCCCCATTTGTTGGCTTGCCTTTGTTGGTTTGGCACGAAAACAGGTGACGCAACTCCTGGTGATTTTCCTTACAGCAGATCTACCTTCCAGTAACCAATACCGTCCTCGAATTATTACTAGTAGACTCGATGGTCCAACGTGTAAGTTTTCAATATGGTAAGCGCGTATTAACAGATCGACAATCGGGTGCCTCGGCAAAATGTATGGATGTTTGGCCATGATTGATATAGACGATTTTTTTAGTCTACCACCTACTCTGAGCAGTCCGTCCTGGTACACTGGGTTCAGCGAACCAATTCTTTTACACGGTTCGTTGTTTTCAATACGGCTAATTTCGTCTCCTAAGATTTCATGCTGCACCACCTTGATGATCACAATCATCGATTCTCGGAATTCAGAAACAGTGAGGTGACGTTTCAGATTGCGGAGATTACAATTCTTAATTTTGCAGTTAGAGATGAAACGTAGAACATATGCGATTACCCTTTGCAGTTTACGAAAGGAGCTAAATTTGGCGAAAACGGGAAGATCATCAACATTATAGGTGACTGCAGAAATAAAGGCAGTCGTTTTCATCTCAGGCAATTCATCATCCGATATCGGATCAGGAGATTCAATTTCGTAGTTTATTGATTGCAAGAAAAGAGGACCCTTCCACCACAAATCATTGGATAGTAAGGCTTTAGGCAACGATCCTCTTGACACAATATCCGCGGGATTTTCCTTAGTCGGAACATATTTCCAAGTGTAATTCTGTGTTTCATTGATAATCTCAGTCACTCGGTTGCGAACAAACACTTGGAGGGTTGGTAATGGTTTGCGTAACCAAGCTAGCACAATCTGGCTATCGGACCAGAGAACAACGTCGTCGAAATTTACCTTTATGGTATCGATTACCTTCACCATCAGTCTGGATAACAGGCGAGCTGCTAACAACTCTTTGCGAGGAATACTTAATTCTGCTATTGGGGCGACTTTCGATTTACTACATAACAGTCGCAATGCGGCGCTTCCATCGGAAAAAATACTTCGAACATATAAAACCGCTCCGCACGCAGCAATCGAGGCATTCGAAAATCCATGGATCTCCATAGTAACGAAGTTGGGAAAAATAACACGTCGAGGGACCGTCATTTCATTCATTTGTGGCAGAGTATCTCGAAACTTCAACCAGGAAACAAGCAGTTCTCCTTCAAGATTCTTATCCCAGGATAGGCCAGCGGTCCACAATTTTTGCATAAGAATCTTTGCCACTACTACGATGGGAGAGACTAAACCCAACGGATCGAACAACCTTCCAATTTCCGAAAATACCTTTCTCTTGGTGAATAATTCATGTGGGTCGGCCGAGGTCTTCGTAACGAAAAGAAATTCATCTGATTGTGGACTCCAGGTGAGTCCCAGGGTTTTGATTACTTCGCTGTTGGTTGGACAATCCAGTCGTACTAATTTCTCCCTATTTTCTTCAGGGACTTGGCTCAGCAATTTCGAACAATTTGAACTCCACTTGTGGATGGGAAATCCACCAAGCTGAAGCATCTCTTGCAACTGACGCTGTGCTTCTACGGCTTCTTCGACGCTCGTGGATCCAGAAAGGATATCGTCGACATAACAATCTTCTAAGATAATTTTGGACGCAAGCGGAAATCGATCACCCTCATCGTTGCACAACTGGACCAGGCTTCTGGTGGCAAGAAAGGGGGCTGAAGCTGTCCCGTACGTCACAGTCTGCAGCTCCAAAACTCGTAATCGCTGGTTGGATTCCGTGCGCCAAAAAATCCTTTGGAATGGAGTATGACATGCAGCAACTAATACCTGCCGATACATTTTGGCTATGTCAGCGGTAAACACGACGACATGTAAGCGAAATCGGAGAAGGATACTGAATATATCGCTTTGAACAACACCACCGACATGAAGGACCTCATTTAAAGACTTGGCTGCTTGATAGGGCTTGGCTGAAGCATTAAACACTACCCTTAACTTCGTTGTCGAACTGGTTGGTCGCAGTACTGCATGGTGAGGCAAATAATAACGCCCTTGAGAAGGATCATCATTGGCTTCATCTACTTCTTGACAATGACCTAATGCCTCGTACTCAGCAATAAACTCTGAATAAAGTTTTTTCAAGGTAGAATCCCTTTTGAATCGTCTTTCAAGCATCAGAAAACGGCGAAGAGCGACAGATCGGTTGTCCTGCAGCATGGAAATATCTTCATGGAAAGGGAGCGTGACTATGTATCGTCCGGTTGACGTACGCCGATGGGTAGATCGAAAAATTTCCTCACACGTATCTAATTCATCTTTCTCCTTTGTAGGCAGCGAAATATCCTCAACTTCCCAAAAACGACTAATTGTATCATTAAGAGTACCTAGTGATGCAGTGTGAGCTAAAACAGCATTGGAGGTTTCTGTGTGGAATTCGCCAGAGAAAACCCAACCCAGATGAGTTTCATGGAACTCGGGAAGACCATCATCAAGAAAAATTTGACCGGATTTCAACAGTGTGAAAAACTTCGAAGCACCGATCAACATGTCGATTTTACTAGGCACATGGAAGGTGGGATCTGCCAACTGCAATCCAGCGGGAATTGGCCACGACGAAACATCTATCTTAACGGAAGGAATAATACTGGTTACTTTTGGTACCACAAGGCATTCCACATCAGTAGAAAAATTGGAACACCGAGAGTAGATTTTTACTGTTAGCTTTTCCCTTGCATAAATCTTCGCTCCACCAATTCCGGTAATAGGCACGTACACCGGCTCACGGGAAATCATCAATCGGTTGGCAATCGCTTCAGACAGAAAGGAGACTTGAGAGCCGCTATCTAACATCACTCGACAAGGAATTGATTGACTATCGGCACTCTCGAGGCTCACAACGGCAGTTAACAGCATCGCGGTTTTTACAGTATGTGAATGATTGCAGGAACATGGCGTGGCGCTTGTTGAAGGAAAAACATTGGGACTTGCACTAGCTTCGGCGACGATACTACAAGATTCCTTTTCAGAAAGGGTTTCCGTCTCGGAGGGTTTTGCTTGGAAATCTTCGTGAAGGAGGGTATGGTGTCGTCTTTGACATTTCGAACAAGTACGCTTGGAAGAACAATCTTTGGCACAGTGGCCCGGTCGGAGGCAATTAAAACAAATTCTTAATTGCTTTACTTTGGTTTTGCGGTCTGAAACATGCATCTTGGCAAAAACGGGGCACTCAAAATGACGATGCATTTCACCACAAATCTTACATTGACTTTCAGAATTAGAGGACGTGACAGTATGGACCTTTTGATTCACAAGCTTCATTGGCTTAGAAGAAGGCTCCTTCGCCGCCACAGGATGACGAGAATTTTGAAAACGCTCAAGAATTTGGCACTCACCTTTTAAAAACAGCAACGTATCGTCATACTTTGGTAACTCACCATGGGCTTGGTTCCGTTCCCACAGCTGTAGAGTGCGATCGTCCAAACGGGAGATTAGCAGCTTCGTAATGATAACACCAGACAATTCATCCACTGCCAGACCCTGGTACTGCAACGCTGCAACATGCCGTTCACATGACTTTGTTAACTCCAACAGGTCCTTGAAGTTGCCTTTCGCCATCGGTTTCAGCTGGATCAAACCTTCAACGTGTGTATCCACAATGACACGTTTGTTCTCAAACTGCTCTTTTAACTGTTTCCAAACTTGGCTGAAGTTGTTATCTTGTATCATCTTGGCGTTAATTAAGCCGGCCGCATCACCTACCAGAGCTTTGTCAAGGTAATGCAGTTTGACGGCATCTGAATCGCCACTTTTCATCACAAGATCCTCAAACATGGCCTTGAATTTCGGCCAATTTTCCACTCGACCGTCGAAAGAAGGTACCGGTGGTCGCAAAGGATGATTTTGCACGATCACCGGGGCAGCACCACTAGTGAGAGCAACCGTAGGAACAGGTTTGGCAAAACTCTCCACTAGACGCTCTAGCCGATCGAGCGCTTCGGTATGAAGAACATCAAACTCATCCAGCTTTTCGTCTTGTTCTTCTATTCTAGTTGGTGGGATTTTTTCCATCACTTCACGATGGACTACTGTGTACTCGGCATAATGTGTTTCCAATTTCTTGCCGTACACTTTTAGTAGCGATACACTAATTAACGACGGATCATCTTCCGCGTTTTCCAAATTGTTGTTAATTTTTGTCACTTTGCCTTTTATCTGGCCGCGCTGGTGAATGAGCAGCTGCAGCTCATCGCTGTCCGTGTTGGACCTCTTGGGTGTACGGGAGACAGACATTATGGCGAATTAACCTTTCACTATGCACTTTCTTCTTTACTTTCCACTCAAATGTCTAATTTAAATTGTTCGATTCACACAAATTTGTTTAACTTTTCGGTTTTCACTAATCACTATCAACTTTTGCTACTAGCCTTCCCTCCACATCCTCATCATACTCCGTTTTTAGTAGCGCGCAAACGGTCCCTTCGATCCGGTTCGAAGGACCAAGTCGGAGCCGTGCCAGGCTCACGGGGGATGAAACAAAATCGCTTCCTAGCCTTGTTGCGGCATAAGCAACATGTCTTGACAAGACCGAACAGGAACGTTGCCGCTCAAGCTAGGAGCCGTCAGGAAAACGAGTGTTCTGTTCAAGCACTTGCGGATAACAATTTACTCTTCTTTCTAATCCTGAAAAGGACGGGTTTGGTCCGCAAGTCCATCGACAGCTAGCACTCAACCAGTGGGGGGCTGCATTTGTGTTCTGCATAGGCACCGGCGGATAACAGGATGGAGAAAATAAACCTTTCTTGTCCTTAAAACGACGATTTGGTCCGCAAGCCTGCTGCAGCAACACTAAGCCAGTGGAGTGGACTGTATATACATCTGCTACTTCCCAGGACGTCTTCAGAGGATGTGAAGGAAGCACTAGTTTACTCTAAAAACTACTCCATTTATTCTTCTTGATGTTAACAGATTGAAATGTGGAAAAATACTGAATGCCGCGCTAGTGCGCGGACTGGTTATATAGCGTAAAAATCTTCTTCTTCCCTGCTGCTGCTGCTGCTGCTCGCCTCGTACGTAGCATGTGAAATGGCAGAACGCGAAAAAAAGGTGTGGCTAATTTCGCAGCGGTGGTTCGATGTCTTGATGCTGTTGTTGTTATTGTTGGTGCCTGAGGTGATTCGCGCTTGCGCATGAACATTCTCCCCCGGGCTGAGAAGCATTCTCGGAACAATTCTCGAATAGTTGAATATTATCCTCGATGGGAAGTACTGCAATCCTTGATACTGGTCGCTTGTAAACAGTGTTACCCACCATGACGTCGACTGTACGAACCAGTCCATCGGAACCTGGATATGTCCGCATAATCCTTCCCAATTTCCAGCTCATTGGTGGCAAATTTTGGTCTTCCAGAAGCACTATCATTCCTGGCTGTAGATTATTCTTCCTTATTTGGTCCTTGGTTCGTTGTTGTAAAGTTTGCAAGTAGTTATTTTTCCATTTCTTCCAAAATTCGTCTCGTAGTCTTTGTACAAACTGCCAACGATCAAGACGGTTGACAGGAACATTCTGGTAACTTGGTTCCGGGATGGCGGTAATCGCTCGTCCAAGTAAAATGTGTCCAGGTGTACATACCTCGGGGGCGTCAGCATCAGGTGACGTAGCATAAAGTGGTCGGGAATTCAATATAGCCTCAACCTGTGTCAAAACTGTCACGTATTCCTCGAAAGTCAAATGAGTATCTTTCAAAGTTCGCTTCAAGTGATATTTAGCACTCTTTACGGCCGCCTCCCAAAGACCACCAAAGTTCGGAGCCTCAGGAGGAATAAAATACCAAGCTATCTCCTTTGGTTGACAAAAACCCTCAATTTTATCGACACTATATTGAGATCGAAACATTCTGTACAGCTCGTTCAGTTCCGCTTTAGCACCCTGAAAATTGGAACCATTATCTGAGTGTATTTCACGGGGCTGCCCTCTTCTGCTGGTAAATCTGTGCAATGCACCAATAAATGCATCGGTGGTCATGTTCGACACTAGTTCTAAGTGCACAGCTCGAGTAACCATGCACACGAATACGGCAATATATGCCTTCTCTAAAATCGACTTCCGTTGGCCTTTCTTGACATATATGGGGCCTGCGTAATCCACTCCAGTCACTTCAAATGGAAATGCAGGTGTCACGCGACAAGATGGCAAATTCCCCATTTGTTGGCTTGCCTTTGTTGGTTTGGCACGAAAACAGGTGACGCAACTCCTGGTGATTTTCCTTACAGCAGATCTACCTTCCAGTAACCAATACCGTCCTCGAATTATTACTAGTAGACTCGATGGTCCAACGTGTAAGTTTTCAATATGGTAAGCGCGTATTAACAGATCGACAATCGGGTGCCTCGGCAAAATGTATGGATGTTTGGCCATGATTGATATAGACGATTTTTTTAGTCTACCACCTACTCTGAGCAGTCCGTCCTGGTACACTGGGTTCAGCGAACCAATTCTTTTACACGGTTCGTTGTTTTCAATACGGCTAATTTCGTCTCCTAAGATTTCATGCTGCACCACCTTGATGATCACAATCATCGATTCTCGGAATTCAGAAACAGTGAGGTGACGTTTCAGATTGCGGAGATTACAATTCTTAATTTTGCAGTTAGAGATGAAACGTAGAACATATGCGATTACCCTTTGCAGTTTACGAAAGGAGCTAAATTTGGCGAAAACGGGAAGAGCATCAACATTATAGGTGACTGCAGAAATAAAGGCAGTCGTTTTCATCTCAGGCAATTCATCATCCGATATCGGATCAGGAGATTCAATTTCGTAGTTTATTGATTGCAAGAAAAGAGGACCCTTCCACCACAAATCATTGGATAGTAAGGCTTTAGGCAACGATCCTCTTGACACAATATCCGCGGGATTTTCCTTAGTCGGAACATATTTCCAAGTGTAATTCTGTGTTTCATTGATAATCTCAGTCACTCGGTTGCGAACAAACACTTGGAGGGTTGGTAATGGTTTGCGTAACCAAGCTAGCACAATCTGGCTATCGGACCAGAGAACAACGTCGTCGAAATTTACCTTTATGGTATCGATTACCTTCACCATCAGTCTGGATAACAGGCGAGCTGCTAACAACTCTTTGCGAGGAATACTTAATTCTGCTATTGGGGCGACTTTCGATTTACTACATAACAGTCGCAATGCGGCGCTTCCATCGGAAAAAATACTTCGAACATATAAAACCGCTCCGCACGCAGCAATCGAGGCATTCGAAAATCCATGGATCTCCATAGTAACGAAGTTGGGAAAAATAACACGTCGAGGGACCGTCATTTCATTCATTTGTGGCAGAGTATCTCGAAACTTCAACCAGGAAACAAGCAGTTCTCCTTCAAGATTCTTATCCCAGGATAGGCCAGCGGTCCACAATTTTTGCATAAGAATCTTTGCCACTACTACGATGGGAGAGACTAAACCCAACGGATCGAACAACCTTCCAATTTCCGAAAATACCTTTCTCTTGGTGAATAATTCATGTGGGTCGGCCGAGGTCTTCGTAACGAAAAGAAATTCATCTGATTGTGGACTCCAGGTGAGTCCCAGGGTTTTGATTACTTCGCTGTTGGTTGGACAATCCAGTCGTACTAATTTCTCCCTATTTTCTTCAGGGACTTGGCTCAGCAATTTCGAACAATTTGAACTCCACTTGTGGATGGGAAATCCACCAAGCTGAAGCATCTCTTGCAACTGACGCTGTGCTTCTACGGCTTCTTCGACGCTCGTGGATCCAGAAAGGATATCGTCGACATAACAATCTTCTAAGATAATTTTGGACGCAAGCGGAAATCGATCACCCTCATCGTTGCACAACTGGACCAGGCTTCTGGTGGCAAGAAAGGGGGCTGAAGCTGTCCCGTACGTCACAGTCTGCAGCTCCAAAACTCGTAATCGCTGGTTGGATTCCGTGCGCCAAAAAATCCTTTGGAATGGAGTATGACATGCAGCAACTAATACCTGCCGATACATTTTGGCTATGTCAGCGGTAAACACGACGACATGTAAGCGAAATCGGAGAAGGATACTGAATATATCGCTTTGAACAACACCACCGACATGAAGGACCTCATTTAAAGACTTGGCTGCTTGATAGGGCTTGGCTGAAGCATTAAACACTACCCTTAACTTCGTTGTCGAACTGGTTGGTCGCAGTACTGCATGGTGAGGCAAATAATAACGCCCTTGAGAAGGATCATCATTGGCTTCATCTACTTCTTGACAATGACCTAATGCCTCGTACTCAGCAATAAACTCTGAATAAAGTTTTTTCAAGGTAGAATCCCTTTTGAATCGTCTTTCAAGCATCAGAAAACGGCGAAGAGCGACAGATCGGTTGTCCTGCAGCATGGAAATATCTTCATGGAAAGGGAGCGTGACTATGTATCGTCCGGTTGACGTACGCCGATGGGTAGATCGAAAAATTTCCTCACACGTATCTAATTCATCTTTCTCCTTTGTAGGCAGCGAAATATCCTCAACTTCCCAAAAACGACTAATTGTATCATTAAGAGTACCTAGTGATGCAGTGTGAGCTAAAACAGCATTGGAGGTTTCTGTGTGGAATTCGCCAGAGAAAACCCAACCCAGATGAGTTTCATGGAACTCGGGAAGACCATCATCAAGAAAAATTTGACCGGATTTCAACAGTGTGAAAAACTTCGAAGCACCGATCAACATGTCGATTTTACTAGGCACATGGAAGGTGGGATCTGCCAACTGCAATCCAGCGGGAATTGGCCACGACGAAACATCTATCTTAACGGAAGGAATAATACTGGTTACTTTTGGTACCACAAGGCATTCCACATCAGTAGAAAAATTGGAACACCGAGAGTAGATTTTTACTGTTAGCTTTTCCCTTGCATAAATCTTCGCTCCACCAATTCCGGTAATAGGCACGTACACCGGCTCACGGGAAATCATCAATCGGTTGGCAATCGCTTCAGACAGAAAGGAGACTTGAGAGCCGCTATCTAACATCACTCGACAAGGAATTGATTGACTATCGGCACTCTCGAGGCTCACAACGGCAGTTAACAGCATCGCGGTTTTTACAGTATGTGAATGATTGCAGGAACATGGCGTGGCGCTTGTTGAAGGAAAAACATTGGGACTTGCACTAGCTTCGGCGACGATACTACAAGATTCCTTTTCAGAAAGGGTTTCCGTCTCGGAGGGTTTTGCTTGGAAATCTTCGTGAAGGAGGGTATGGTGTCGTCTTTGACATTTCGAACAAGTACGCTTGGAAGAACAATCTTTGGCACAGTGGCCCGGTCGGAGGCAATTAAAACAAATTCTTAATTGCTTTACTTTGGTTTTGCGGTCTGAAACATGCATCTTGGCAAAAACGGGGCACTCAAAATGACGATGCATTTCACCACAAATCTTACATTGACTTTCAGAATTAGAGGACGTGACAGTATGGACCTTTTGATTCACAAGCTTCATTGGCTTAGAAGAAGGCTCCTTCGCCGCCACAGGATGACGAGAATTTTGAAAACGCTCAAGAATTTGGCACTCACCTTTTAAAAACAGCAACGTATCGTCATACTTTGGTAACTCACCATGGGCTTGGTTCCGTTCCCACAGCTGTAGAGTGCGATCGTCCAAACGGGAGATTAGCAGCTTCGTAATGATAACACCAGACAATTCATCCACTGCCAGACCCTGGTACTGCAACGCTGCAACATGCCGTTCACATGACTTTGTTAACTCCAACAGGTCCTTGAAGTTGCCTTTCGCCATCGGTTTCAGCTGGATCAAACCTTCAACGTGTGTATCCACAATGACACGTTTGTTCTCAAACTGCTCTTTTAACTGTTTCCAAACTTGGCTGAAGTTGTTATCTTGTATCATCTTGGCGTTAATTAAGCCGGCCGCATCACCTACCAGAGCTTTGTCAAGGTAATGCAGTTTGACGGCATCTGAATCGCCACTTTTCATCACAAGATCCTCAAACATGGCCTTGAATTTCGGCCAATTTTCCACTCGACCGTCGAAAGAAGGTACCGGTGGTCGCAAAGGATGATTTTGCACGATCACCGGGGCAGCACCACTAGTGAGAGCAACCGTAGGAACAGGTTTGGCAAAACTCTCCACTAGACGCTCTAGCCGATCGAGCGCTTCGGTATGAAGAACATCAAACTCATCCAGCTTTTCGTCTTGTTCTTCTATTCTAGTTGGTGGGATTTTTTCCATCACTTCACGATGGACTACTGTGTACTCGGCATAATGTGTTTCCAATTTCTTGCCGTACACTTTTAGTAGCGATACACTAATTAACGACGGATCATCTTCCGCGTTTTCCAAATTGTTGTTAATTTTTGTCACTTTGCCTTTTATCTGGCCGCGCTGGTGAATGAGCAGCTGCAGCTCATCGCTGTCCGTGTTGGACCTCTTGGGTGTACGGGAGACAGACATTATGGCGAATTAACCTTTCACTATGCACTTTCTTCTTTACTTTCCACTCAAATGTCTAATTTAAATTGTTCGATTCACACAAATTTGTTTAACTTTTCGGTTTTCACTAATCACTATCAACTTTTGCTACTAGCCTTCCCTCCACATCCTCATCATACTCCGTTTTTAGTAGCGCGCAAACGGTCCCTTCGATCCGGTTCGAAGGACCAAGTCGGAGCCGTGCCAGGCTCACGGGGGATGAAACAAAATCGCTTCCTAGCCTTGTTGCGGCATAAGCAACATGTCTTGACAAGACCGAACAGGAACGTTGCCGCTCAAGCTAGGAGCCGTCAGGAAAACGAGTGTTCTGTTCAAGCACTTGCGGATAACAATTTACTCTTCTTTCTAATCCTGAAAAGGACGGGTTTGGTCCGCAAGTCCATCGACAGCTAGCACTCAACCAGTGGGGGGCTGCATTTGTGTTCTGCATAGGCACCGGCGGATAACAGGATGGAGAAAATAAACCTTTCTTGTCCTTAAAACGACGATTTGGTCCGCAAGCCTGCTGCAGCAACACTAAGCCAGTGGAGTGGACTGTATATACATCTGCTACTTCCCAGGACGTCTTCAGAGGATGTGAAGGAAGCACTAGTTTACTCTAAAAACTACTCCATTTATTCTTCTTGATGTTAACAGATTGAAATGTGGAAAAATACTGAATGCCGCGCTAGTGCGCGGACTGGTTATATAGCGTAAAAATCTTCTTCTTCCCTGCTGCTGCTGCTGCTGCTCGCCTCGTACGTAGCATGTGAAATGGCAGAACGCGAAAAAAAGGTGTGGCTAATTTCGCAGCGGTGGTTCGATGTCTTGATGCTGTTGTTGTTATTGTTGGTGCCTGAGGTGATTCGCGCTTGCGCGTGAACAGATCTATTGTGATATCGCCTGGGTGTTTGCTGTATGACCTGCACTGCATTTCTTTTTGCTATAATCGCTATTGAGTGAGCGATATGCTTATTAAATTTTATGCGTGCTTGTGTGTATTGGGGCTTACTCTTCCTGCAAAGCTTGATCTACTTTACCCACTTATTCCTCGCTGCCAGTACTATCCCATATTATAACCGTCCCTGGCGAGGATTTATTCGTTTCTCTGACCAGTACACTTAACTATAGGAGGAACATTAGCACTGTCAAGAGGCTTCAGAGGGTTAATATAGCATTCAGCATGAAGGAAGAGTAAATGAGGAGCCTAAGAATAAACCCATGTCACTTGACATCGAATGGCTTGATTCTACTAAGATTCGAGCCCACGACCACTCGCTTGTCAAAGCAGACTCGGTAACCTTGCGGCTACGGAGCCCCCCTGTCCGTACGGAAGTCCTGTGCTATAACAGTAATGTTGTGTAAGTATTAACCACACTCTATCCTTGAAGCTTGTTCGGCTAACAAACACTCAACTTGCGTCTGTATAGGGGAAGGATGATGCTTACTATCGATATCTCACGTATATAAAGCATAAAATAGCCCTCATGGTTGATCTTGGCTTCTTATCCAGCAACTCCTGTCCCAACTTCCACGTGGAACCAGCTGGAATACGAGTAACCAAGAGAAGATCTGGTAACCAACACCGGTGGAAACTTGGTCACATGCTCTTTCAAGCTTCCGAGCCTCTGTCCATAAATACGACCACTGCTCAAGCCTAACACCAATATCGTCATCAGGAATTTTAACGCTCAGGAGGAGGAATACAGCAGACCAAATGGGCATAACACCTTGCCGCCTGCAAAACATGGTCGTACGTGGTACATTCTTCCGACATAAACTCTCACATCTTTACAACTGAGGTAGCACAACCAGTACAACTCTACGTTACCAAATTACACAGAGGATCGACTCACGTTTTGATTGACTGTCGACATTTCTCAAACATCATCTAGGATCTAACGTCATCCTATATGAACGCTAACGTTGACTCGGACCACTACCTAGTGATTCTGAAAATCTGCAGTACCGACGCTAGTCTCGGTTAAATTTCTCGCGGCCAAAGCAACGGAACATCGCCGAAAATCACGCGCATTTACTAGAAGCTGCTCTGCCATAAGAGAGCGAGTTGCACGAAGTCCCTCTCGAAGACTGTTGGAAACTGTTCGCTACCATCAGAGCAAACGAGTATGTTAAACGCAAACGAAGCCAGAGCAAGCGAACTTAGTCGTTGTGCGAAGATTTTCAACCGCAAAATCGTCTGCTGGTCGATATAGAGATTGCTCCATCGCGAAGGTCTCTAGTGTACTCGTTTCATCGTATTTTAATCATTTAAATTGTCCGTGATCGGACAGAAACCATCAAAGCAGACGTCAAGAACGTAGCAGAGAACACCCTTTTGCGCGTGGAATGGAATCGATAAAACGGCTGCTATAAGGAGAATAAGAACGATGATGAGGCGAACGCTAGCGCGAGCGACAGTGATATGCGGTGCCGCTCGTCAGAATCTGATAACATACAAATAGACCTAAAAAGTGTCCCAGATCAAATTGTATCACAGAAGATACGCTGTAGAAAATTACCTAGTTGACCGATCCTTTTCAAACTTTCAGACAATAAACTATAACTATATTATTTCATTCAACTTGAATACCATAACCGTATGCTCGCACCTTACGCCTAACTCCACTCAAAAAGTTTTGTTCAACAGCTCGCTGCAGCTTCTTCTGTTCGGAAACCCACTTTTTCTCCATGTCTTCCTCAGATTTGACCTCCTTAGGATGCTTCCGTAGTGCCTGCTTCATAATAGTTCAATATTTTTTATTGGTCCTTAGTTCCAGTGCGTTGCGTTGGGGGCGGGTTCATGACCTTGGGTACGAAAGTAACTCCGTAGTCCGTTGGCTTCGTACCACTCTAGGACATGCTATGAATAGTGGCACGAAGCTAGATCCAGCCAGAAGATCGTAGGACACTCGTGTTACTTCAACAGAGGAAGCACACGCTTCTGTAAACACTCCTTGGCGTAGATTTGCCTGTTTACAGTCCCGGTAGTCAAGAACGACGCACTCTGTTTACCACATGAGCAGAACGCATGTACTTCTTGACAAACTTTCAAAGTTTCTTCATCCTTACTTCCTCCGGAACATTAAACTTGAACTAGGCGGTGAAGTACAGTAGCCCCGGAAGCTGCCGGAAATCCGCTTTAACGTTAGTCTCCTCAACCATGATGCGAGAGTTGAGCATTTTTCAGGTACTTGCGTAAAATAAATTCGCGGCGTTGCTTTTCGGGTGACGCCATTTTTTGCAATTTTCGAAAAACTGACCGCGATAAAAATACAGTGTAAACAATACACTCCAAACTATTTCTACTCAAATTTTCAAGAGAAAATACCCAATGGGTAATTTTGTCAGCGTTTCTTTCGTGATGCAATTTGATGTGGGAAACCCTTTAAGATCTTCCGGGAGAAAAAAAACGCTTCTCAGGAAATGCGAAAGTTTTACCTGAAACTCCACTCATCCGGCCAAGGCTTTGCGCTGTACGCCGAAATGTGTCGGAGTCGGAATAAGAATGATAGTATCGTGACGGACGATCGCAACGTGTCCGAATCGCGGAAGCAGCACTTCAACGAACGTCAGATTGACACCTGCGCAGAGGACCAAGCCGACGGGGATAGCAATGCCGTCGGTGGAACGACCGTCAAAGGGGAACCAGCGCTAGCGATAGTCGTAGCTAAGGATGCCCATGTAGGGTACGATTACTTTGTCCTAATTTTAATTTATTTGACTTCACCGCCTCCCTCATTCATATGTACTCCTCCAATCCCCTCGAACACCAGCTGAACGTGCAGGGTCCTCGAAAACACACATCCATTGGGTACGGGGTCTTCCCCAAAGTTTATGGTGATTCCCTGTTTGTCTGCCAAAATCTGTTTTAGCTACTCTTTCGTCGGGACTTGTGGCCACGTGCCTAGCCCACCGAAACCTGACACATTATACTACGTTCACTTAATAAGCATATAATCTGTTTAAACGATACAGCTCGTGCCACATGCGTCTGCGTCACACTCCATTTTCCAATTTACTACCAAGTATTGATCGCAAAATTTTACGCTCAAACCCCCTAGGTACTCGTCGATCAGCTTCCTTAGCGTCCATGATACGTGTTCGTAAAGAGCCGGGAGGATTAATATTTTGAAGAACGCCGGTTTTGTGCGAATTTGCCAACTACGAGACTTCAACTGGCTTCGTAATCCATAGAAAGCCCGATTCGCAGCTACAATTCAACGTTTCACTTCACAACTTACACCTTTGTCACATGTCACGAACGTACCAAGGTATATGAATTCCTCCACTGCTTCACATCATTCCCCATCCAGCTCCACCTCGGCACCAATACAAACTAGAATCCCACGTTCCCTGCCAGCAATCATGTACTTCGTTTTGACGATGTTAATGTTAAGTCCGAATCTCGTTGCTTTCAATTGGAATAGCCTTAATGCCTCTTTCAGTACTCTACGATTGATTCCGATGATATCGGCGTCATTCGCCAAACCAAGAAGCATGTGAGCTTTCGTGATGATAGTCCCGTTCCTTTCCACGTTCTCCATTCGTATTGCACCTTCCAAGGCAATGTTGAACAGTAGGTTAGAAAGTGTAGCCCCTTGCGTCAATCCATTCAACATCACGAGAACGGCTGAGATCTGACCCGCTAAACTGATGCATGGTTTTGGCACATCTAGCGTCGCATGAATACGCGTAACTAGTTTCGCCGGAAAAGCCTGTTTTAACATTTTCTACCGCAGCGCATTTCGTTTGATTGAATCGTACACCACCTTCAAGTCCACAAACAGATGATGAGTCTGCAAGTTGTACTCCTGAAACTTGTTTAGTAGCTGTCGCAGGGTAAACATCTGATGGGTCATGAAGCGACCCTCACGAAAACCAGCTTGTTACTCGCTAACGAAGGACTCCGTTTACGGTCTCAGTCAGCACCTACAGGCCTACCTACCTACAGTCGAGTTAGTGTCCGTTTCTAAAAATGAAAGCAAATGAAACCATCCAACCACTCCCCAGGCATTTTCGTACAGCCACTCGCTCCCTGCTTTTAGAAGTTTATCCGGGATACCGTCCCACAGTGGCACCATTCCGGAAAAAGGCGGGCAAAAGTTTTTTCTCGCTTTTCCCGACGTTTTAGAGCTTAGGTGTCTTAGGAGAAGTTTCATAAAAAAGTATTCTGCATCTAATGACAATTTCATATAATTAGATATTAAGGGGATAACAAATTTGTAAAAATTAATTTTCTATAGGAACTAGATAGCATGGTCATGCGTTCAGCGAAGTTGTAGAACTTTGAATTTCATTAAACTTTGCTGAAGATACTAAGTATCTGCATCATACGGTTTGCAAAATATAATTGACTTTCTGTCGTGATCCTCTCAAAATCATTTTTTTTAAACTTTATGTACACACAACCTCATCTAACAGGTTCGACATGTTCTACAAACTTTTTGATACTATCAAAATACGTAACTTTTTAGAAGGTGTAAATATCATATGTTGATTTATTTGCTTTAAAATTTGGTTTGAAGCATAAATTTTACCGTTTTACAAGTATTTTTTTTCCGTAAATACCGGGTCTTACATATTACCTTGTTTTATTTTACTTTGTTTTACTTTACATTACTTTAGCATCTTCCATATCCTTATTCCTGCCCACACCCGTGTTCTATCGAGTGCCTGATAATCAAACACCGACAAGCAACTAACAAGAAAACGACGCATTGTACTCTAATTTTCAATCGTTATTTGACGTTCCACTCTGGTTCATCCTTTTCCATCCGCCCGGCTATCATTTTTCACTTCAGTAATTAATTATCAACAATGATTCGAAGTGGTTTCGATTTTGCTCGAAACCAATACAACATCGATTATACAGCCGCCATTCATAGACGTAAACACTTTAATCAGATACGCACCGGATCCGCTCTCTATTTTCCACCGAGATTGCTGATCGTCTGAGCACTCGTCTGATTATAATAGCCATAATAATTTCTCAACGAACCTTGAAGTAGAGTCTCTCCACTCTTCTATCAACGAAAGCGACTTTCTTTCAAGGTAAACAGCCAAATAACTGGCTACCGTCTCGCGAAACAGTAGATCGAAGAGTTGGGGGTGACTCGAATCCACTTTCTGTGCCACACCCACTAACAAAGCGTTCCGCTTCCGTTGCTCTTTTCCCTTTTTCAGGTTGCGCCTTTGTAAAATTTACCTCGCATCAAGAAGCTCAAGCTGCTATTACAACCCTTCACGGTAGTCAAACTATGCCGGTAAGTACATATTACATTTTTCACCGTCGTCATTGCCGCGCGTCGGTACCTCGAAATCAGCCGTCAGTCCTTTGCAAACAACATGTCAAATTAAAGGGCCCCACTTCCGAGCACGGGTGCGAATGCCAATATATTTTCACTGTTAAAGGAAAATTAACCAATGCTTGAAGCGTTTCATGTTGAAATGAGTCCTAACAATGGTCAGGACGTAAACAGCCTTTAATCGCATATTAAAGTTAAACAGACTTTAAATTGGTGCAATTTTTGGTGAAAACGTTTAAGAATTAAAATATTCAAACGACGTTCTTTTCAAAACAAATACTTCAATGGTTATTAATCTTTTCAGCAGAGATTAGATTTATTTTAATATTTCACGAAAAAATACAAATATCACCTGGAGAGCGTAAGAAAAGGGTTGAAACTGAAAAGTGATTTCGTGTCACTTAATTTAATTTGCAACCCTTTTCCATCGCGAGCGGCAAGCAAAAATGCACGAACAGTCCAATAATAAGGGAACGGGGACTAAAAGTTGCGTAAAATATGCCTCACACTTTGACACGGCAAGGAACGGCACCGGAAGGTGAACGCTTTCGTACTCAACAAGGGTGAAAACCTGCCAAGGTAGACGAGAACGAGATTTGGAATTTGAACATGATTTTTTACTTTCGCCGTGGTTCCACCAACCGATAGAGTGTTCCCAAACTCCAGAAGTTGAGAGCATTGGCAAAGGCCTGCCGTTGCCATGAATAATTTAGTACAATTAGCTCTCATCCGTTCGTGAAGTTTATGAAAATGTCAAACATACTTTATAATTGTTTTAATTTTTACGCAAGTGTGAACGTTTGCGTTAAAAACTACAATTTCCACAACGACTGTTGGGTGGTTTTCAAGCGCTTTTCCTAATAGCCCGTGTGAAAGTGGCATTATATGCGGAGATGTTTTACTAACAGGTGGCTCGTGATTTCCAAGCATCATGTCAACACGGTACAGCTGATACGGATTGTTCGTGATTTTCAGCGGCTGTTTTTTCACGCTATGAGGTTAATTTAAGTGAAACAATATGAATTATATCATATGTAATCAACTAAATGAGAATTGGTAAATAAGGTGTTTCTAAAATTGCAGTTTTAATAGAATCATAACACAAAAATTTGTTTCCACGGTCATTATGGCGTATCCTAAATATTTGGTTATTACCTCTTGTTGAGCAAATGTTTAAAGTTCATTGTCTACATTTATGAATTGAACAAATCTGGTTCCACTTTAATTATTCAGTACAAGCCATCATCTGCAGATTTTGCAAGAATTCAAATAAATTATACCAACCAATACATATCCTTATCAGCCTCAAAGTCGATGAGCTTGTCGACAGCAGAATACGTAATTGACACCAGCCTCCTTATTCAACCTTTGTTGCGACCGCTCTCGCCCATCGCCAATCGTCTAAATCTTCCTGTTGTCCTGTGTTCTCGGCTATTGCAAAATTCAAAACGAATATACCAGCTTCATTGATGTGCTTATTATTCATCACCTGTTAAGCTGGGTAACGTTTATCATAATCGTGCAGGCGTCATTAACAGTAGCCGAAATGATAATCATTTATCTCCTCGCAACATTTACAAGCACGAACAGAAAAGTACAATGTTCAACTCGAAAGCACAATCCATCTCCGCCGCCATCCATTGCTGGATGATCCCGATTACTTAAGCTGTTACGTCTCTCCCCGCTTCGAATGAAACCAGCCAGCTTCTAATTCACCACTAGATTGTGTCAGAAGCAACAATGCAATGCGGTATAATATGGTTGGACTTCGGAAAGAAGGAAACGTTTCTCCTAATGCCACCAAATCAACAACAGATGTGGTTGGTTTTTCGCTTTCGGACAGAATCCCAAATGATAATGTGCTTCACATACACACACGCACACATACGAAACGGAAAAGCTTCTTACCGTTCTCCTGAATCCCGTGACTATCACCGTCCTGGTCCTCGTCGTCCTGCACAACGAATGTGTATGAGACCATGTTCACATGTTGCCAAAACGTTTATCAGTGTACTTGGCCGCAGGGAGACGCTCTTTATACATGACTCGTTCAATCTATCTTGAACTAGTAATTCGCATTGTTTCCCTCTTGCACTTCATCTTCTTCTTCCCCTGGCTCAGCGTTTCCACTGTGCTCGATGGAAACCGGAAGTCTGAAGAATAGATCTGCCCTTGTTTCACTGTGCACAGGCAGGCCGGATCCAAAGTTATATTGAGGTAGCACGCTGTCTTCCTTTCGACTGTGGACACATAACCTTGCAGAGGACAAGAGGGATACTCTCCAAAGAAATTTAATATATGTTTACGATCGGCTCCTGATGCTTTTTTTTCATCCAAAATACTCGTCTAAGTTCATTAAAAAACTCGAAAAAACTTTACACAACTTTTAATCTGGCACTAATCGTAATAAAGAGTGTTACAATAAAAATTTTATCAAACAAGAAAAAAATATTCAGCTAAG
Source organism: Sabethes cyaneus (assembly GCF_943734655.1). Classification (NCBI taxonomy): domain Eukaryota; kingdom Metazoa; phylum Arthropoda; class Insecta; order Diptera; family Culicidae; genus Sabethes; species Sabethes cyaneus. The sequence goes on along the minus strand of NC_071354.1, from coordinate 135,349,334 downwards.
TTTGCGGTTTATCAAATCCGAATTGCCGGACTTGCCATCAGATCCTGTAACCACCTGGTTATTTTATAAAGCGAACACCTGTTGTTGATTTTCGAACAATATCTAAATTGCTGTTTCTGAGGAATTTCATTTATTGTCGAATCAGCTCCTATGTAATACACAATCAAGCAAACAAACAACTACTGATAAACAAGTGAAATTCGCTTTTTCGATATTGCATGCAAAATATGCAAAAAAGCATATTCTCAACGAGAAAACACGACCATCACGTTTAAGTATTCAAACAACTCACATTTTCTTTTCTGTCATTGCCAAACGATATCCACAAGAAAAAAAAAACACCAGACGAGATCCTGAAAAGCGAAAAAAAAGCATCTCGCGTACATTGCTTCTAATAGTTCAATATTTAATATTTGCTCCGGGTGTTTGGGGAATCCGTCTGTTGCACGCTTGTGACTGCGCTTCCTTTCCATCGGCCCACTCACCGGCGCCACGCCACGCCGCCCGTGCGGATCGGTGATAATCTTGCATCATCGTCTGGGCGCTTCGAAGGTTTCCACTGGCATAGCGGCATACATGAATAGCGTGCAAGTTGAAATGGATCTCCCGAGGTGAGGTGAGCCTTAAATTGAAATGTTGATAGGTAGTTGGTTCTCTACGGAAGCTCCCTTGCTGTAAAGGGACGAGGATACTGGGCGCTTGGGACGTACGGACAGCGCGAAAAATTGCTTCAAATGAGTGTGCGGTTCAAAGAATCTGAGACGGAAATGGAAATAGTAATGAGAGAGAGAGGGGAGAGGGGATAACATTAAATTATATGTTAACGATCATAATGATAATAATGATAATTTCTGCGAAAAGAGAGCAAGCGCTCTTTGAAGATTTTAACACGGAAAAAAATAAAAGGAAGCAGGAGAATATGTTTAATGATTTCAATGAGATGTGGTAATTTGCTGACTTTAAAGACATTGCAACGAAGTAAATGGCTCCTACACTCATATCCACAATAATTCCGTTTAATATTCCAGTGGTTCCATACAGTAGTCGATTGACCTTAATCCAATTTTCCAGCTCTCGACCATCTGGCAAACTGAGAACCGAAAGCTGCCATCGACTGCCGAGTTCGGTAGTCACTAAAAACAACTAGCTGGCGTGTGCCCAAAAGAGCACATGCACATATTTTCTCGAATATTAAACACAGCATGACACTATTTCTATTCCCTACGCGAACAGATCCGTACGGACAACAATATCCGCCTGCTGGCTATGCTGAGGTTGTAGACAATGAAGACCATATCCTGTTCAATTTTCGGCTCACTTCGCATGTTCTCCAGCTCATCGGCACCTCCCGTCGACACGCCGTCAGCGGCAGTAACACAGCTATCAGCCCAGGTTGCAGCGAACAATCGTACTCGGCAAAAAGAATCCTCCGGTATTGTTGGCATTGTTCATATATAATTTTGTATTTATTTCATTTTCCTTTCCGTTCAACCATTTTGCTGAAAGAAAAAAAACAACATTCAATGCCAGGTGTATCTGATGGGCCCCGGGCCTTGTCTGCCATCGTTTCCCATGTAGCAGCCCTATCCTATCTCTATCTTCACCCACAATAACGTTCAGGGACGGTCGGGAAGATCCAAAATCGAAGATTCGCGCTGATCTGTTTGCTTTCCGGTCCCCAAACGTAGCACGCCCCACACTGTGGGAGGCAGCAGAGAAAAAAAACGAAAAACATCACGCGCCCTGTTCCAAACCAGGTTCGGTTTTCGGCACAGAGAATAGGGGGTCTCCTAATTCCACTTCAAGGCCCGTGAAATTCATTCTGCAATGGTAAGAGACTGTAATCTTAAAGCTGAGCCACCCCTGAGACACATGTGGCAGATACGAACAGCAACCCCAAAGATGGGCGGTGTCAATGGGGGGCACACATGATGCACATGTAGCACTCAATTTGCCTTTATTATTCCTTTGTTTATTCGCTTTTATTCATTTTATTTCGGTGTTTCGTTCTTGTTATTAGATTCCGTCGGTTGTGTTTCTCGGAAACAGTTTTTTTGTCCGAGAAGGGGAAGGTTATTTGCAAAGTGGCGAATTTCAGAATTGGTACGATATTGGCAATATGTACTAGAACGTTTAGTTTTTGTCATCGAACAAGCCCAAAAATGATATGATTCCATTTGGCCTAGCCAGAATGTTATTTTCATTTAAGTACATATTGGAAGTATATATTAGGTACGGCAATATATAATAAAATATTAGTTCGTGAGACAGCTCCGTGCGATTAGTGTAAGAAAAAATACCTAATTTTAGAGAAACCATGTTCAAAATAAATTAACTCTGGCTTAGCACATTCTAGACTTAATAGACGAAACCGAAAGGTAACCCAGTTATATGGTTTTTGTTATTCCAAAAAAAATCTATGCTTTTAATATACAGATAGTCCAGAGAAGCTTACTTCAGCATCACCCCTAGCTTCAATAAACTGATGGCTTTGTATTTGGCAAAAACTAACAGAAGGTATACGAAGCCCCACAGGCGATAACGTGTTTCTACGTTTTTATTAAACCGTGATACGGAGAACAAATAAAATGCGCATTTGTATGGTTATTAACGCCATTATTGGCATGTATTTGTTTCGATTGTGCTATTTATGGGGTACAGTAGTAGCGATACCGTTGTAGCAGTTTTGCTACCCTTACAGCTAATTTTCTCTGCCATCTACTTCTACATTGGCAGTATTTTTCTCTCGGTATGTTTTGAGTTTATTTGAAAAGGGTGTGGGATACAACAAATAAGAGAAACATATAATAACAAACAGCAGATTACCTTCTCAGTACAGAGCACCGCGACCAACCCACCTATCGCGACATGTTGCAGATATTGTGAATTAAAAAAAAGCAAAATCGAGGTGCTACATTCCGCTTTTGGAATCTGACCTTTTGTTTTTATTCACCAACTTCGCAATCGGTTCTTAGAGTACACAACAATCGCGAGGCTAGTGCTACGATCCTATTTGCTCTAACAGAGTTTCCTAATCGGAATTGAAAGATACGACGACTGGCTTGTTAAACTAGTGTCGTGTCTCGAGAATTTGGGCTGAATTGGGGCGCTCCAGTACTCTCTACATAATTAGTAATCTGCATCGTCATAGAGGTACTCTCATAACATAACTCATAACATCTAGCTGCGTCGTCTAATTCCAGTCGTACAAGAATTCGTAGGTCAATACCAGCCAAACTTTATGGTATCAGCATCTTTGGCTCGAGCAGCACGTTCCTCATAATAACTTTATGGTACCCCGTGTTACTACGGATCACACCAACAAATTCTTCAAGAATGTCGAGTACAAAGCTGTGTACGATACAATCGAACGCGAAAAGCTATGGCAGACAATGTACGAGAATACATTCCCGGACAAACTGGCGCGGCTGGTCAAAGCTACTCTAGAAAGAGTGATGTGCTACGCTCGCGTTTCGGAGACACTTTCTAGTCTCTCGAATCGCGCCGATAATTGCGACAAGATTGTTTTCTCTGGCCGGCCTAACACCGGCTACGGGTTTTGACAAGATGTCAAATTCGGCCGCCGCGAGACTGCAGAACAGGCAGCAGGTGCTTCTGGAGGTGCTCATCCCGGTAGATTTGTCAACTGGCGGTACCCGTCGTAATCTTGCCGCAGCCACGGATAGTCTGCCAAACCAAAAACTGGCAAAATTGTTTATTTTCTTCTTACTTACTTCCCCGGGAACGAACAAGCATCATTAAAATTTCTGCCCTTCAACTATTTTGTTTCCGCCTTGATGTAAGTCCTGTAGACCATCACGACCATCACGACGCACCTCCGTTTTGTCACCCACTGTGTTCGTTTGTCGTTCCGGTTCGGTGCCTTCCGGACCTTGAAGATGTAGAGGCCGGCTCGTTTAATTGTTTTTTTTTTTTGGATAAACCAGATGGAAACATCCTGTATCAACACTTTCCTGGTTTTCACCAGATCAGCTGTCTTCGGTTTTCTGCCGCTGCTTGATCGCCGCTAAGTCGTCAATGATTTTACCACCCGGGTCGCCATCAAATGATGAATTTTCAGGTACTTCCCGATTCATCTGTAGAATGCAGTCGAATTTTCCGCTACGGTGTTCATCTACTGACGGATTTGTTCTTGAAACTATGTCATCTCGATAGCCACTTAATGGATTGTAAAAGTGCTTGATCATCTGGAGGGTTGAATATGCTCGACCCAAAACCACGACGAAATGGCAATCCAAAGCTTGTTGTTGTTGTCATCAGCATAGAACCAGGGTGGCTCGTGCTGTTTTAAGCAGTCATATCCATTCTACTCGATCTTGGGCCACTCGTCGCCAATTTTCTGGTCGTCTTAGAAGTCGCAATCCATAATCGACATAGTAGAGCCATCCTGCTTGTTCAGCCCCTATGTTCCTGATACCAGTGCGGTTGTTTTGTATGCCAGAAGGGCATTGGGTTAAAAAGGCCACTGCGACAGTCTTAATGATCGCCTTTGTGGCAGGCCCCGATTGCTGTACACAGTTTACGGATCTCTCATACCCATTGATGGAGTTGAGCGGAATAGTTGTAATCCTGTGCCCCAATTCGGTACTACATGGTTTATAAAGTCAATGACCGTTTTGGGTTTCAGGCTCCTTACCTGATATGGAGTAAGAAGGAAACTTCCTAAGAAGTTGTGCCTTGATAACGCAAGAGCTCCGCAATAGCAGAGCAGATGCGCTGAACTTTTTGGTTCAGAGTTACAAAAGCGGCAGGTGTCCGGGACTGTGTCCTGTTAGGAGTCCCGTGATCGTGCGTAGTTCACTACGAGTTAAGTAGTTTCACTACGAGTTAAGTAGTTTTTTAGTTACTACAGGGTTTGGGTAGATAAACTGTTTAGCTTGTCTACAACCTTGTGTTTGATTCCAACGGAATACTATTTCTAGCTTTTTCCATGTCATCAATTCGCCTTTTACGGCGGATGTGGAGGTGCCCAAAAACGGTTCAGGATCAATAAATTACTGAGCTGATCCTTGTCTTGCTAGGTTGTCAACAAATTCATTGCCCTCGATTCCGCAGTGACCGGGCACCCAAAGTAATAAAACTTTGTTTTGGCAGGAGAGTTCCCTCGAGGGGGAGTAATAGTATATTTCCTTCGCCTAGTGAATGGGATAACGACTGTTTTGGTGGGGTTTACATTAAGTCCCTCTTGTGAGCACCATAACTTGGTGGTGTTTAGACATTCTTGCAAGCGACTTGACAATACTGCGTCAAACTTACCTCTGACGATAAGTATAACGTCGTCGGCGTAAGCAATGGTCTCATAACCAAGCTGTGATAGCTTGTGAAGGAGTACGTCGGCCACCAGTGGCCAGAGCAGTGGGGGGGAGAGAACTCCTCCCTGTGGACATCCTTTGATCACCGAAATTGTGACCGTCGTATCTCCCAATGATGCTGTAATTTCTCTGCTCGAGAGCATTGCTTGAATACAGCTCATTGTAGTGTGGTCGATTCTCTTTTGACAGAGAGCCGTATTAATTGACGCGAAGGACGTGTTATCGAAAGCACCTTCAATATCAAGAAAAGCACAAAGTGCTGTCTCTTGATATTTGAGCGATTTCTCAATTAACGTCACTAAGCAGTCACTGCGTCACTAAGTGCAGTGCGGTTTCCGTAGATTTACCGTGTTGGTATGCATATTGACTTACATGTAATGGAGAGTTTTTTAAAAACTCATTGCGGATATAGTTATCCGTGATTTTCTCCATCAGCTTAAGAAGCGTTGAAGTCAGATTTCAGACCGATAAGTCCTTAAGCATAAAGCATGGCTTAGGCATGGTTTTGTCTTTTTTGCCAGCCTTAGGTATGAACACCACCTTGACTTTCCGCCAATTCTCCAGGATATATCCCAAGGTGAAACTGGCTCGAAAGAGGTTGATGAGCTCGGTGGGGTGTTACCTTATAGCTTACCAACCAGAAGCACGGTGGGAATCTATCCAAGCAGTGCCTGTAGCTCGTGATTCATGCGCATCCGCCACTCTCCGCTATTTTTGCTCCGCTAAATAACGTCCGCAGTAACTTCCAATCGAACACGGCAAGGGCGCGTATGTTCCCCGTAAGCAACATCACGCTTCGAAGATCTTCAAGAGAATTCTAATCTAATAAAGTTTTGTCATTTTCAGCTTCAGCTTCATATGGCGACGCATGCTTGTTGATTTTAGCGTTTCGCGAAAGCCAAAATATGCCCGATTTCCCGCTTCAATGCGCCTCTGGATCTCTTTACTATTATTGTTACCCGCGGTCACCACTGATCCGAACTTTTAGTTCGTCAGGCACTCGTTTGTTTCCTTTGAGCCTCTTCCGGTCATGTATTCGGTTTCGATCATTTCGAGAAATGATCCTGTGAAGCACAGTCTTCATTTTCGGTACATTTATTTTTAGTCCAATCTTCCTAGACTCCGCTTTCAGTCTGGCGCAGATTGCCTCCGCCGTCGCAAAGTTCCTGGCTGTGATATCCAGGTCAGCTGCAAAGCTTAGGAGTTGGCTATCTTTGGTGAAAATAGTGCCTCTCGTTTCGATGCCCACTTGTCGGATCATCCCCTCAAGAGTCTGATCAGTCGCGTCAGTTTAAATCCAAAGGTTATAGAAATGAAAATATTCGATGGCAGCGTCCGACATATATTGAAGAATGAGCTCATGGTCAAACCTTTCCAAACTTTCAAAAAAGCGTAAGATTTTACACACCGTAATTCATCAATTCTCAAAACAATAGACTTTACTTGATCGAACATACGAGAATTTGAGCCGACAGTCACCAAAAATCAGCACCCGCCACAAAAAATGGTTTGGGCTGCTGCAACCGCTGAGGTATGTTCTCCGATCTTTTTATTGAACTTGGTATCAAAGTGAATGCGACATATTATTGAGAAAGTGCTCTGAAGCCTGCTCTAAAGCCGCAACCAGATAAACATGTCGGTCGCAGACCATGGACATTTCAACAAAACTCGGCACCATCTCATAAAGCGCTAGTTAGCCAAGAACGGCTGAAAAACAACGTCTTAAACTTCATTTCGACCGACACAATGGCTCCCGAATTTATCAGACACGCATCCATAATCCATTAGCCCTTTTGAAGAGCAAGATCCGAGCTAAAACAATACACTAGTCTCGAGACGCTGAACAAAATCACTGTCATTCGTGAATGAGCCAAAATACCGGCAAGTCACTTTCAGGCGCCTTACGAGTATTTTTGGACCATCTCAAAGCCATAGTCAAGACAAAAGGTGCTCACTGCGTGCCAAGATGAATTGATTCTGATTGTTTGATAAATTTTCATCATTTTTCACACCACATTTTCGGGATTTTGAATAGTTTCATATCGACTGCCGGAACTGTACAAAAATATATTTAGTAAGAGTTACATTAGTCATATTTAAGAAAGACTTCATGTGTTAATAGTGATGTCAAGCCTTATCAGAATATGTGCAAATTTATATACCAAATATCTAATTCTACATGCAAGGTACACTCCAGTATTATGTTCAATAAATGGATACCATTAATGGAATCTGTTGTCCATGAATACGAAGCTGGTTGTCGGGAGTGTCACCACACGAGAGATTTCAAGGCGGTGTACGATTTGGTTAAACGATATGAGTTCTGAAAAATGACGCTTGAACGCTGCTTTCCGATGAAACTGGTTAAGCTAATTGAAATCAAGCAAGAGGAATCATCATGACACGTTCAAATTAAACGGGTTAAAGCCAGTGGATGTGCACTAAAACTTACTGTCGGTTCAACATTGTGGAAAGGTGTCTTTTGGGCTTTTTAAGATAAAAGTTACAGTATTGGGACCCCAGTGGTGTTGTTATTGAGACCGAACTTGAATGAAGAAAGATTTGAAGTGGTTGATAAAAGATATATTGCTACTAACGGAGCGCGGTTCAAACGCCCCAAGCAACACCAGAATAACTCCGGAACCATGTGATACATGGCCACTATCTGGAAGAATTTTGAATATAGAAAAGTTTTTCGGGCAAATTCCCAAATTTGATGATATTTGGAATATTGAAAAATAAAAAATTACAGCCATTTTAGTAAATTTTTCCGTGCTAGAAATGATATAGAACTTAGAAGGGTTAAACGGCACCCAGACCTATTTCTATTTTCATGCTATTTGCCAGACTGTCTCCAACAAGAATATAACCAACAAATGAAAGCCAGTTTTCATTACCGATCAAAACAATCCTTTTTATAGTCTTTGGAATAATATTGGACTATTGTACAGTACATTTAATAGATAACTACCCATTTTCGTAATAATCATCGTGTATATTATACCGAAATATTTTATTGTACATTATAAATCACATCATCATCATATAAGCAAAAAATGGATTAACATTCCCTTGGCAATATAAACCAGCTGTTCAGTCACATCAGCTGAATGATAACTTATTTTTCCGCTTTTCAAATGTGCGAAAACAACATGCCAATATCAATAAACTTTATAGAACATATAAAACGCTCTCACTGGAAGCAGAGAACACCAAATTACACGTCCGTATCAGCAACTGTACCACCCTATCCCCTATCCGAATCGGCAAAAATTGCAAGTATATTGATTCATAAAAATGTCGACATCGAATGGAGGAATTCACAAATTATTGCCGATCCTATCATTTCGCCTGAAAGTGGTTCACCTTCGACGTTTTCGCTGCTGGCTTGGCATCAACCAACAAACGGAAAAACTCATAAAGCCTTTTCCACCCAGAAGGCAGTGGCCTAGTTCGATGCGGGAGAAGAAAGCAGCAGTCAGAGGTTCGTTTCTTTACCGATTTGTGTCAATAAAATCATAAAAATTTGGATACTATCAAATATTAATAAAAGAAATACGTACGATCAACAGTGGCTTTTATTGCTGTTTGCCATAAAACGGCAAAAGAAATAAAATGAAATTGGTTTTCGAATCAGAATCGATGTTTATTTTTACAACTTTTTGCGCTCAGTACAGCCGATCTCGGTTTATCTTAATCTCGCGGGTGAATATTCTCCTATCGTCTTCGGTGGTTTTACTTTGATGTTTACTGCCGAATTTATCCTTGCTCCGTAGTTGACTGAGCGCGATGAATCAGATATAAAGTGTGTACTTCAGAGGGAATCCGTTCTCTCTCTCTCTAAATGAGGCAAAAGCGAACAGTAACAGCATCGAATCTTTAACGGTACTCGCGGCCCACAGCAAATCACTTTATAAAAGCAATTTTCCCCCTCCGGCAGTTCGGTCTTCTTAGTCGGATGTTTTACCTTAGCCTGTCAGGCAATAGGAACGGTTTTTCTTTTTTCATCAATTTGTGTGAAGCCCGGCGTTCGGAAAGAAGAGCAATTTTAAATTGATTTGGCTACATCTGGCCAGCTTTCTGTTTTCGTCTGCAAGAAAAGCAATTACATCAAGGGGAGCAAAACTGAAAGAAGTTGTACAGAGAAAATTTTAATAAGAATTTACAAGTTGTAAACAAACAACATAAAACGAGTTTCTTTGTTGGTCCGACCGGCCTCGCACTGACAGAATGAATGAACTTCTGATCGATTCCGTGGAATTTATCTCACGTTGGGAGTTTTTAATGAACCATTGCGAGGTGGCATTTTCTGCGAATGCCGTTATGAAGAGGCGGATTCAACAATCGGTGCCACCCAGTGTTTGTCCATCAGAGCTAGCGTAATAAAGCTCAGAAATGGTCAATGTTCAGTTCTTCTGACGACCGATTAATGAAAATACATACTCAATCAAACTTATTGGTAGAAAAGTTACAAAAATGTCTTTTTTGGGTAATATCTCTATAACATAGATGGTAATAATATTCAACACCAGTCAAACTATATCATACATTAAAGAGACTTTCGACCCTAACCATTATACTGTACAAAGTCGTGGCGATTAAAATCATAAGGATATGAAAAATGACATTTAGAAAATATAATTAAATTTCGGTATCAAACAAGCCACTTTCTCACATATCGGTATAATTTATCGCTAAAACTTATTTTTGTAGTCATTGTAGAAGAGACATTTTTTTATAAAATATTTATAAAATCATTACCTGCAGCGTCAGGGTTGCTTTTTCCAGCGCACTGGATTTAAACATTTAATGGATATTCCCTCCAGTATTACACGGACCACGTCTAATCCAGAAAACGTGCCCAAAAATTCAACCCGAAGATTACGGCCTACACATATTTCTAGCTGATCCACCGATCTTTGTGTCAATGTCTTGTTTTACCGACAATTTGCGTTCATCCCGTATCCTTTTACGCATGCTACAGCATAACAAAAGGCTTTCTTGCACAAAGCAGCTCCTCAATTTTTACACGTGGCACAAAAAACCAACCATTTACAGTAAAGCCTAGCTACGGAATGGCATTTAAATATTAATGTTGTTTTAGGGTTTATTCAATTTTGCTAATGCAAACAAAATGTGACCCTCTTACTTCCGCAGCAAACAGTTGTCAACTCGCTCCCAGCCCTAACTATTGCTGAATTTGTTTCCGTCCTAAGTTGGACACAAAAGACAAAAAAGCCGTCGTCATGGAAAGGCAGATTGATGCCAGCGGTGGTTTTCACCACGTTACTAGGCCAACCGCTGTCGAATTGATTGAGCTCAGCCTAATCGTGATGAATCGGTGACAGTCAAGGTAGCTGAGCGGAGGCTGATGCTAGGTTACCAAAGCAATATGCAGATTAGGTTCGTTCGTAGATTCATTAGAGTGAATATTTCCCTACAACGCGACGGCGGCGTTCGGCAAACAGAAGCGTCGATTATGCCGAGATGAGGATTTGATGATGAAAAAAGTCGTTCTTTATGTCGGAAAGATCACGCGTTTTTCTAGAAAGAGTGGCCGTTTTATTCGTTACTTGAAAGTTCTGTAACTTTTCACTGGAAACAAACAAAATCAAATATGTTCCTAAATTGGATACTGAAACAAATTTTTAAAAAGGTATAAAATTAACCTTAGTGATTAACCTTAGGCTATCAGCATTTGTGGTTCTAGCAGCACGTTCCTCACAATGTTATACTCTCCGCCAGATCTCGCTCCACCTGGTCTAACCATCTTGCCCGCAGAGCTCCTGACATCTTGTTCCTGGTTCATCCTCCGCCTCTATACTCCGGTCTCCTGACGACACCGAAGACCATTCTTACCGCTCATCTTTCGAAAACTACGAGCGCTCGCAGATCGAGCATTGTCCAGGTTCCATGCCCGTAGAGAACAACCAGTCTAATGAGCGTCTTGTTGTACATAGTCGGTGCAACCGTAATTGCTTGTAAAACCCATAGTAAGCACGACTTCCGCTGATAATAGACCTCCAAATCTCACAGCTGCTATCAGTGTTTGTCATTACCAGCGAGCCAAGATAGACAATTTATTGAACTACCTCAAACTCACCGCGTTATACTGCTGCACAAGCAGCGTCGTTCAACCTCCGTTTCGCCGGCCAGCATGTACTTTGTTTTAAATGTATTGACTTTTAACCCAATATTATCTGCTTGGCGCGCTTTAGTCTAGTGTACCGTTCAGCTACTGCCAAAGATATTCTACTGATAACATACATGTTCTATCGTTCAGAGAGCTAAGGACCGGGAGAGACCGCATACGTACAAAATGCAGAAGGCTCCAAATCGTGACAAACAGCAAAATACGGTGGGAAAGTCATGGGCCCGGAAACTGTACACCCAGATGCTGACGAAGCCTTATTCTCTTATCAGGGATCTTTTCTGTTTGTCGCACTGTTGAAATTGCTTTCTCCGGTGTTCATCAGTGCTTCTTCCACCTTTTGGTCACCTCAAGATAATCCATAAAAATGCTGCCACTTCTATCCCGCCACATTTCGGCTCGTGGTACAAAGCGTTTGCGAGATCCATTCAGTTTCTGATACAACTTTTGCATTTCCTGAAAGCGATGCAGCCGCTTCAACTCCTCTTCTTTCAGTCAACGCTTTTTCTCCCGGAGGATTTTAGTTCGCTGTATCTTCTTCTACTTGTATCTTTCCACGTTCTGACGTGTGGCACTGCACTTCTTCGCCACTCGCGCAACGTTCTCACCCTCCGGCACTCTTCGTCAATCCAGTCGTTACGCGAATTCCATGCCACGTACCCAAAGAAGCTCTTCGCTACAATAATGATTACTGTTTTGATGGTGTTTCAACAGTCCACGAGGGGAACTATGTCCAATTTGTCCTCTTCCGGGAGCGCAACTTTGAGTAAATTCGCGTAGTTTACGGCAACGTCTGGCTACTTCAGCCGTACGAGATTTAACCGAGACGCATCGTAAGTATCACTAGGACCGAGCTGATAGGATCTGACGTCATTGATGTCTGAGCACGATCAAAACGTCGTCGATCTGTGATTCTGTTAGATTTTGTTACCTGAAAGTGTAGTTGTGTAGGAGTCTAAGCTGGAAGAAGGTATTACATACGGCCATATTCTTGGCCGACCTATGCATCGAAATCCCCGATGATGATCTTGATACCATGTTTTGGGCAGCGGTCGTTTTCGCGCTTCATCTGCTCGTGAAATGATTTCTTGTAGTCATCGGTGCTTCTGAGGCGAGGGCTGTGCACGTTGATGACGTTCGTTGATGATGAATGTTGATGATGACAGTAATGAAACAAAAGTGTTATAGTATCCAAACAGAGTGGGACAAGACGTGAAGGGGAAAGAGAGAAAAATGAGGGAAGATAGGGTCATGAAGCAACCAACGTTTTATAGCATGTGTACCATTCCTCTTCCTCTAGTTTGGATAAAGAGGAACACACACACATACTTTATAAGCGTTGCTTCAATGACCATCCCCACCCATTTGCCCTTTCCCTTTCATGCCCCACTCTGTTTGAATACTATAAAACCCTTTCTTCATTGCCTTCTTCTACTTTTACTTTTCTTCTTCTACCGTTATAAAAAAATAATTACTTTTTTTGTATCGAATATAACGGGTGACAACTAAAATTTTGGAATTTTTTGAGGCCCCTATACTCAACAATAAACGAGCTCAGAGAGAAATGAGAGAATGTATGTATTAGCTCTCTCTCTCCTCTTTTTGACAACATTTTTTGTTTTGTTTATGCTTGCCTTGTTTTGCTTAAAATGACATCGAAACAAGAAGCATTTCGGAAGCGCGTTGTACACTTCTACGAACTGCCACAGAAATCTCGACAAAAAGTATACGATTTAACATTTAAAAAGCGAATATGTTGTGGCTTCGACTGTTTACCATATCCTAAGATGCCCAACAACCCAAGTAACAATTTGGGTTTTATTACACTCCTATGATGGCGTTTAAGACCAAAATTAGTCTTGAAGACCACAATAAGAGTACAATAAAACTCACATTGCTGCTTGGGCAACTATTCGCAAGCAAGGTAGTGGAATACCAGCCAAAATTATGGACGCAGAAGGGCATCGTTCTCTTTCTCGTGCCTTCAAAAACAAGCCCTCTGGTTTGGCTATCGATTAAGATATGTCAGACAAATGTTTGAAGAAAATTTTGATCCCGTTTCTACCTAAACATCATGCAGACGGACAATACGTGTTTTGGTCGGATAGAGCATCATCACTTTACGCCAAAAAAACACAATCGTTCCTGAATACCCATTCGATTCCATTTGTACCCAAAAACCACAACCCGATAAATCTGTCTCAGTGCGCCCAATCGAAGATTTCTTCGGGATTTTGAGTTCCTTGCTGTACAAAAATAACTGGAGAGCCACGAATTGCAAACAGTTGATTGGTAGAATCAAGAGATGCATTCGCAAAGCTGACATGACGACCGTACAACGCTCCTGTTCGGACATCAAACGGAAGCTTCGCCGAACAGCCGATTACGGACCGTTTTCAAATGTACACTAATTTTTTTCAACAATGTCTAATGTATCTTTAATTTCGGTAAATCAGATCTTCTTCATATATCTTTATCTTTTTTTGACAGCTTGAGAAAAAAATTCCAAAATTTTAGTTGTCACCCGTTAGTCACTTTAACAGCTTGGGTCATTCGTGACTTGTGCGGGGTTGGGATTTGCGCCCGGGTCGGGATGGGAGGCGTAAATACTAACCACTCCACCGGGATTGACCCCAATCAATTATTTGAATAGTTTTTAATAACCGTAGTCTTTCTAATGATAAGGATAACTGAAAAGTGCTAACTTAGATTGTTTTTAATTTCAATATATTTCCATCATATCCTCAAATAGGTTTATTTTCTAGATAGACAATAAGTAAGAAAGAAATATTCGATTACGTTCAGTTCCCAAAAAATTACAAAAATAAATTTTGTCCATTTTTATCGCTGTGCTAGTCAAAGTAGCGGTTTTCATTGAAATAAACTAATTTTATAATTGACTCAGTTGTAATGTCATTTGCAAAATACGAACATACGATGACTGGCCTGTTATACCAGCATTGTACCTCGAATCTAACGGTTTATTTCTAATCAACCATTTAACCAGATTAAACAACATTAGTTAACTAAATACTTTTTTACTATTCCTTGAATTTTCCGTGTTAAAACATTCAACACAAATGACAACATATTTTATATAAAATCAGAAATCCTTCGATATATAGTTCACACTTTCTTACATTTCGATACTTTCCTTTTTTTAGTGAGATTAGCTTTATCAGCAACACACAAGCTCTCAGAATATATTTAGTATCCCTCCTATGATCATAACCAACCGATTCTCGCTCGCTGTTTTCTGTGCCCAACTGTTTCTGATGGGAAAATCCATTTCTTTTTTTTACCCATAAGGGTAATGTTGATTGTTGATATTGATTTTCATTCTGCTGATCGACAACCCGGGGCACATTTATTTTCGGCTATCTTTCTTCTCGTAATAATGCTGAACGAACCATCTTTAATAGGGCATAATTGAGTTTCCTTTCGTTAATACGTCTGTGCCGTCGTTCATGAATGATTGCGACGGTGACCTCTACATGGCAAGGATGCTAAAACGATTCTGCTAGCTTATGGAATGCACACCCAAAATCGATACGTACATATAAATAAGGTATACAGCACCATCTTATATTCACAGCCAAGTTAAGAAGTTTTGTACAGTTTCATATAGAGTTAGAAATTTTCCAGCATAGCAACAGAGAGGAAAATATTCAACACATTATTCTCATCAGTTAATCGAACAAAATTAAAACAGAAAAACGAAAAAAAGTCACTTTAAACATTTTCAAATTTGCAATTGGTCGGTGTTAAATCAGACCGGACCAAGTCGCAAAATTAAAAAAAGAAATGAGTTAATGGCAGCAAACGATCAAGGAATTTCTGAGCTACATTTTACTCTAAACAGACTATATAAATGTTGCAAACAACCAGAGTTATGAGATGATTTCGAACGATTGATAGCTTTAAACCAAACTTTGAACACGTTTTTCTCGAAATCAGAGTTTTGTCACTTGGTTCGGTCTGACTTAACACCGACCAATTGTAGTATATTGCCGGTGATGGCTGCATAAGAGCTTACATAACTAAACGGAGGCTTCACTCATTTTGTGTTTATACTAATTATAAGACCAACACAAGAGAAAATAATCCAAATCGCTCAACTGTATTATTCCCATTGATTTAAACTTGCAAACCTGTGCGGTTTGCCTTTAGTAAATGCACTTGACACAAAACAATTCCTACGGGACCGACATCGACGATTCATTTTTGCCGATAATTGATAACGCTATCTTAATCCAATTAAAGCATAATTATAATTTAAATTTAATTAAAACATAACAAAAGACGGCCTGCCCCTCATCAGTTCGACTCCTTCTCGTTCGGCATGCCGTCCGCCATCGCATTGCATTGGTACGCGTCATGTGGGTTTATGCCATAAAAGCACAAACACATTGGTGGAGATGGGCCAGCATAATGGGCTTCAAAGGCGACAGGCTGACACGACGACGGCTGGCCTGCTCCCGGGCACAGGAGTCTATCTGTTCACGAGGCTCACTTATTAGATGCGACTCTGCAAAACATAATCATCATCTGCTTCCTAGCCATAGCTACGTAACTTATTTCGCTACAGAGTGATCCATCAATAAATGGGGTGTCCCTCATTTACACAATGAGCTCCGGCTGGAACGCTGTTCAAATTCAATTTAATTTCGTGCACATTACATTGCCCTAGCATTTTCCTGCACACGCATAATGTAGTGTTGTCCTATCTAACTGCTTAACCCGTGGCTAGATGACCGGAAGCCTCATTGAACGAGCGTAACGGTAGCCACCGTTTGGTCAAAGCCATTGCTCCTCTTGAGACTGGAACTCTTCACTTCGTTCACTACAACCGACAACTTAACAATGCAGCTTGACCAGACCTCTTGTGTTGAGCTACTTCAATGTTGGCTCTTTCACTATAATAGTCGGCAAATAGGGTGTCACACCGCGCACGAAAGAGAACCTTGGTGTACGAAACGAGCCTTCAATAAACATCGACATTGTAGACTTACACATAAATACACTATTGTGTAAATATTTATAATCACTTAATCAGACAGAGAGTGCCAAACGCGCCAAGCCCCTTTAATAACCGAGTGCGTGTAAATTTTGGTGAAGGATTTCATCGTATAGATATTACCATCCCATGGTGATGCGTTGGTAACCATCCCACCAACTCTCGCGGCCGTTGGACTTTGAGACAGAGCCAGGTGGTGCGGCAAAAAATTCACTGACCGTTCGAAAATGGCTTTTAATAAGCGAACCGATTGGCGGCGGTGGCGGTGGCGATAGCAATACCAGGGTGCACTCAAATTACAGCACCGCAGCAATCAACCACCCGTGCAATCCGAACGCAAACGTGGAGAACCACGTGCAAGGGTTAATTGAAAGGCGCGCGCAAACCACGCGTATGGGAAATGGGTTTGGGCGTAGACGCGTCTAGCCAGAGCAGAACGAGATATCACTGCCACTGCCGCACGGATCCAATCCGACCAAGTCGGACACGGGTGCATAATAACGCACTTCATGGGGTAATCAATGTGCTTCGAACTGCGCTTCAGTGATGACTAGCCACTGATTTTCTCCGGGCTTTGTTTCCGGGTGCTCTTATCGCGCCAGTTGCATGCACTTGTCCAGCGAATAATTAACTTTACAGTTTGATTGGAAAGAAAACAACCATCAGAACACTACGCCAATGTAATCTGACATATTGCCTTTTCCGATTTAAATACACTCTTATTTTCATTAATAATATTTAACAATGATTTTCATTTCATGACTACTCATTGCAATAATATAGCGATAATCACTACGAATTTTAACAAACGATAATTAAAGTACAATGCAGTGCAATGAATTCTATTGATTATACTGCAATTTTAATACCGTAATTTTTTTATCGCATGTTTTACGTTTTGTTCTTATGTCTTAAAATAAAAGCCACACTGCATTCAACAAATTTCATACCAAAATTCTCTAAAATTTTAATTTACAACTTTCTTGCAAGTTCTAACTTTACCACAATCATTTACATTTTACTCTTTACTCTTTACTCTTTACTCTTTACTCTTTACTCTTTACTCTTTACTCTTTACTCTTTACTCTTTACTCTTTACTCTTTACTCTTTACTCTTTACTCTTTACTCTTTACTCTTTACTCTTTACTCTTTACTCTTTACTCTTTACTCTTTACTCTTTACTCTTTACTCTTTACTCTTTACTCTTTACTCTTTACTCTTTACTCTTTACTCTTTACTCTTTACTCTTTACTCTTTACTCTTTACTCTTTACTCTTTACTCTTTACTCTTTACTCTTTACTCTTTACTCTTTACTCTTTACTCTTTACTCTTTACTCTTTACTCTTTACTCTTTACTCTTTACTCTTTACTCTTTACTCTTTACTCTTTACTCTTTACTCTTTACTCTTTACTCTTTACTCTTTACTCTTTACTCTTTACTCTTTACTCTTTACTCTTTACTCTTTACTCTTTACTCTTTACTCTTTACTCTTTTCTCTTTACTCTTTACTCTTTACTCTTTACTCTTTACTCTTTACTCTTTACTCTTTACTCTTTACTCTTTACTCTTTACTCTTTACTCTTTACTCTTTACTCTTTACTCTTTACTCTTTACTCTTTACTCTTTACTCTTTACTCTTTACTCTTTACTCTTTACTCTTTACTCTTTACTCTTTACTCCTTACTCTTTACAGTTTTTGCAACCTTTACTCTTTTTGCTCTTTACTCTTTTTGCTTTCTTTACTCTTTTTGCACTCTTTACTCTTTTTGCACTCTTTACTCTTTTTGCACTCTTTACTCTTTTTGCACTCTGTTCACCCTCTTTTCACTCTTTTTTCACTCTTTTTTACCTTTTTTTTCGCTCTTTTTCCACTTTTTTCTTTCACTCCTTTTCATGCTAGTTTCATTCTTGCTTCGCCCTTCTTTTAATCTTTTTAATTACCCCAATTTTTCTCGTCATTATTCTCCTTCCCTCATTTTTGTTCTTTTTTACTCGGTTTTCACTTTTTTCCATTCTTTTTACACTCTCTTTTCACTTTTATTTACTTGTTTCACTCTTTTTTCACCCTTTTTTCATTTTTTTACTCTTTTTTTACTCCTTTTCCTCTTGTTTGTAAAAATAGAAGTGAATACTAGAGCGAGGGAAAGAGTGAAAACGAGAGTGAAAATAGGAGTAAAAGTGAGAGTAAAATCAAGAGTAAAAACTAGAACGAAAAAGAAGGATCAAAATAGTAGTGTAAATTGGAACGTGAACAGGTTTTACTTTTGTACTCATTATCACTTGCAGTTAATACAGTTTAAAATATCAGAATGCTTTAAAATTCTCATTTACAACTAGTAAGTTTCTAAATTTGCCACGCAGCAGGAACAATAATTTATTTTCATTCGTTACCCTATACTTACCGTTCACCCTTTACTTACTAGTTTTATTTTATCACTCCTATTTTTCCTCTTCCTACTAGCACACTTATTATAAAACAGTTGAGCTGACTGTTATATGACTAATTTCAGTCATAACTAAAAGTATCGTAAGTGTGCTGCTTATTCTCGCTCCTGTTTTCACTCTTATCTTCTCTTTAATCTTCACTCCTCTTTTTACTTTTACCTTCACTCTAATATTAACTGTTTCTTACATTCTTTCTTTTGTTCTCATTTGCACACCTATTTTCACCGTTATTTTTACTCCCGTTTTCACTTTTATTCTTACTCTTATTTTCACCCTCATGTTATCTTTACTTTTATGGTCATTCATGATTTCACTTTTATTTTCGATTTCCACTCTTATTCCCACACTCATTGTGTTCGATCTTATTTTCACACACATTATAACTTTTTTTTCACTTATTTTCTCGCTCTTATTCATGCTCCAGTTTTTCTCTTATTTTTACTTTAATTTCGCACACCTATTCTCACTCTTATTTCTCTTTGCTTTCGCTCTTATTTGCATTGGCTGAAGGTAGGCTTCACCTTCCAGGCTCTTAATCTGGCTCTTATTTTCGCTCTTATTTTGACTCTTCTTTTTATTCATATTTTTATACCTATTCTCACCGTTATTTTCACTCTTATATTCACAGTTTTTCACTCTTAGTTTTAATTATGCGTTGATTCTTGACCCTTAGCTTCATTCACTCGCTCTTATTTTCACCTCTCTTCCAATCATATTTCCATCCTTATTTTCCGTCTTATTTTCACCCTTACCATTACTTTTATTTTCACTCTCATTTTACTTTTATATTGACTCCTATCTTTACACTTATTTTCATTGTAACCTTCACTCTTATCACAGACTAACAGACGTAACACTGAAGCCATCGAATTCCATCGTCAATAAAAACTATCATTTCAAATTTTCGCTTAAGCCAAGACTCAAACAACAGTCGCTGCGCGAGAACGCCGCTCACCTACGGTGGCGCTGTTGTCAGATAATATACAAGTAAATTTATAGCATTTCTAAATTTATAGCAATCTACTCTGGCGTAGCGCGAAGACTGCACCAGGTGATGCTAGTGTTTTCCAAGTTTTAGGGGTGTCATTGAAACGATGTTTTGTTAGAAAATTTGTTTTACGTCTGTTAGTCTGTGCTCTTATTTTCACCCTCACTTTCACTCCTATTTCCACACTTGCTTTTACTCTTACTTTCACTTTTATTTATTTGCACCCTTACTTTCACTCCTATTTCCATTCGCCGTATTCCTCATTTCCGTTTAGATTTCCATTCGTATTTTCACTCCTATTTTCACTCTTATTTTACTCGTATTTTTAATATTGTTTATACTCATATTTTTAAATTTATTTTCACTCTGATTTTCGCTCTTGTTTTCACTTTTACCATTGCTTTTAGTTTTACGTTAATTGTCACCCTTCCCAAGTAACATTGAAAGTTTTTTTACACCCCTATGATAGTTTTCGTGTCCAATATTTGTCATAAACTCAATAAAACTCAAATTATTTCTTGGGTTATTTGTAATCCTATTTTCACTCTTACTTTTACTTTGACTATTGTTATCTTTCGTATCATTACTCTAATTTTTATTCCCTTTTCAATTCGCCCCATTTTCCATTTTCGGCTTTATATGAATTGGTAATTTCACTCCTATTTTAACTCTAATTTTTACTCTTATTTTAACTCTTAATTTTACTTTTACTCTTACTCTGTTAACTGTTACTCTTTATCGTACTGTTGGATTATTCCGATTCTTATTCTGCATATTTTAGGCCCCTTCATTTTTTCGAAATCCGCAAAAAGCATATTCAAACAATGGCCCAAAGCAATCATTTTACCAGCTTCAACAAATCTCAACGATAAAAGCAGAGAGAAAAAATCCACCTCCATCTATGCAGAAAGAACCCACTGGAACCAAATCATAGAATCCTTCCCCGAGAGCCATTAATTCCATGATAAAGTGCCACAGCCGAGTGCCTCATACCCCGGAGCTTAAACACAGTTCGCGAATAACGACACACCAAGTGGGCTTTTAAAAAGTTACCCGCAGGATACCCAGCTTCCCAGTCGGCGGTGAAGGTAGACTGAACGTTTCAAGCGAGCGCGAAGAGCAATACGGGGGAAAATGAAAAATGCAAACATTCGAGATCGTTCATTCAATGGCAGAAGAGCCGTGTAGCATTGTGGTGCTCCCATTCAGCACCAGATTTGCAACGAGGCAAGGAATGTTGCACTTTTCCTTTTCCGCCCGTACTGCGCGCGTGATCACTCATGGAGCGCTTTCGGTTCGCTAGCAGGACCACGACGACCAAGGTTCAGTATTTGCCATTGACCCATCCAATCTCTTCCCTGTTGCAAATTGTTCCAGTCAGTTGTTGCAACCTAACCTATCATTTTTTGCCTTCCCACCTTCAGCCCGGTTTTGCACTCCGTCCGAAGAGAAGCATTGTCGAACCAAGCCTTGTATTTTTGTAAGAACATGAGAATTCACCCCGGGTGATATATGCTCGCTTTCACCTCGACTGTCATTGTGGGTGGCTGGCAGGATATTTTTTCTCCTCCGGATACTACTCGGCCTACGAAGCGGCCTACGATGAGAATTGGAGGGCAATAATAGTGCCGTCAAGTGTACGACAGCGCAAGCGGAGGAGGTTGGTTCGCTTTTGTAGACGTCCTTGCCGTAGTTGGGAAATTACAAACAATAGCGTATAAACCCGGTTTGCAGAAAAGTGTAGTTTTACAGCCTACGAGACGACGGCTAGCGTTACTTCGGACCTGATGGAAGGTGGATACGGAGCATAAAATTTAGTGCATGCAAAGTAACAATAAAGTCGAGACACTTATATGAGAGTTTATGTGGATCCGTTTTAGGCAATAAAATTCTATTTTCGTCTATCGCTCATCAACGTTTAAATCCTAGTTTGTCTGAAAAGTCCGAAAAACGCTGCGAGTATAATATTTCTTAGGTCTGATACATACCTTTTATTATCTTGTTTAATAATTAAAGTGCTTTCTTAACTGTACAAATAATCTATTTAGCTAAAAGTTACAGTGGGGTTTGCTGGAAAAATCATCTTTGATGTATAAAATATTTCATCATTTTATGAAACAAAAGACATTCCCGAAGCTAACGAGTATTTCATGCTAGCTCCTGAAGCTCCTCTATACTTTCTCTGTGCTGTTTCTATTTTTCCATTTATCCAGTTTATTCGAGGGATTTGCAACAGTTATCACTGGTGATCCGTACGCCAACTTCTTGTGTCTTTGGCAACGTTTCAATGCCTATCAGTGCCGTTGCAGTTTCATAACACTATATGATCCGATACGCAAGGATCCGAAAGCAAGCCAAGGGAAATTTACGTTTATTCTTTCGGTAATCGCACAGTCGCTTCGGGTGAATGTAAAAACTATACACACTCATCTCAACTCAGCGGCATGCAAATATACCTTGGTATAGCACGAAAAACCTGCCTCAGCAGAGAAATACAACGACGACGATACTGACGAGACTGGTTTAACCGATCCGGAGGGAAGTGCGGACCCATTTATGAGAGAGCTTTAAGCTTATCTGTCTAGAATTGATTTTCGCAACTCTGCTCATGAAGAGGAACGAACCGTCGCTGCGCTGTGCATGGATTGAATTCTATTATCCCTGGCCTTCCGTGTTCATTCTGATAGACGGCGGAAGGAATGTTTCCTTTTTTTTCGGTGCGATGAATGGATTCATACAATGCAGTGTTAAAATCTTTAGCAGATTTACATTATGCCACGGTTTGGCATTCTCTAAGTCATTGGTATCATTGCACAAGCCCATCAATTGTTCGTCACATACCATGCATCTGTCACAAATAGAAATAGGAATAGAAGGCAATCTGGCAATATACTTTTCGAATAAAACGCCAGTGATTTGCTTTCAGATGGAAATTACAAAGCAACGTAGCGACGCACTGGAAAAAGATTTTAAAGGTTCTTCTGTGTCGATGATATGGGCATTTATGGGTTTATTTCCTTGAATAACAGCTGGTTAAGAGGTTTGAAAATATTATATATGAAAATTACGAAAAAGAAGAATTATGATTTCTTCGCTATAAATGATTGTTTCATTGCAGGTAATAGCAAAACACTATGCGTCGCTATTGCAACCCTCGCAATTATTGTACTATCCGTACTCTACCCTAGCCATACACATCATCATGTAAACAAATATTATGCAACAGTTCAAAACAAAACAGACAACTTTGACCGTCTTGAGACACACGGCGGGCACCGAACGCAAGCACCAGCGCCATGCATACACTTCACAAGTGCACGCATTCTGCTGAGCTGTTTCTCCGACCCGTCGGTGGCCGATGTGACTCGGTGTTCAGTAAGGATTCAAATTACAATTCTAGAACCAAATATATTGAACAATTAATCTTTCTGTCCCAGTAGTCTATCTCTTTTTAGCTTTAAGAATGCATTTAGAATGGGGAAAATATCGATATGCATTACCGATATTTTCCACCAAAATTCAACTATAAAAACAAACCCTTCGACCAATAAAGCAAGCCATTTCGACTTCAGACTTAGTGTATTCAATGCGACCCCAATCGGGCTATCGCCGACTGAAGAAATAAGTCCTCCGAGCAACCCCGAGATCCGTTGATCTACCACGGGCTATTGCATGGTTTTAGCTCTCAGGAGCAGTCTAGTCTTTTTCTACCTCGACAAACCGTCCACTTCGGTAAATGCTAACGAACAACGTAAATAGTGGATAGTGTTATACTATATTATGATTTTTGGACCGTTCTAACTCAAAGAGAGGCCAGAGAAGCGCCAAATAAAAAAAAACATGAGCCAAAAATTTTCCGGAAAGGACCAAGTAAACAAAATTTAAACGAAATCGGAGCACTTTTAAATTTTGATAGTACTTTTTCGTGGATTTAGGGGATTGGATCTAACTCTTTAAAACGATTGGTGCTATTGAATAGAGCAATTACTAAAGTAATCCCACTGATTTGAAGTTAAACTATCGATAATTATAAAAAGAAATAAACAAATATATGGAACAGTAAGTCCATTTCGGTATTTGTTTAATAGCTTTTCTAGTTTATGAAAAGGATAGACCGAAAGTGCTAAATAAATACAGACCGGCTAATTTATACAAAAAATTTTTTTGGTTCTCCACGCTGATACTGTTTTGGATACCTTTTAGTAACTCTAATTTGCCGTTTCAGCGTTACTGAATAGTGAATAACCAATATTCGATAGTTGTCGAATATGCCGATTTCACCAGTTTTTTGTTCATTGAAGATCCATCACCAACTACGTTGGTATCGCTAAAGCGCGACATAATAATATAAAAATAATCCTCCCATCATCAACCGTCTAGCGAGCCATCATCATATAGTGGCGGCGGCGCCAGCCCAGAAGCCAAAGCTTGCACGATTGTCGATGATGATGGGGTGCGAAAAATATGAAAATTTAAATATTAATGAAATTTTATACTCGCGCGTCTCTGGGGCGCATTCTACCGTGTCTTCATTGTCAGGAGAAAAATGATTTTTCTACATATATTTATTTTCGTGTCGGCTGTCATCCTCGAGGTAACAAGGTGCCGTGTTTCGCTTCTCTGGGGCTACTGCACGACTGTATAATGCAACTGTGGCATTCCTGCAGCTCACAATATCGGTGGCGTCAATGCTATGATGAGCTACCTTCGTTGTAAGCATTTTTTATTCGTTGTTTTATGCTACATGACACCACCGGTGCCCTCGAGAGCGGGGGTGATTGTGGCAGAAAAAAAACGTAGAATAACTATACACATCCGATACGCTTTGAAATGTTCTGCGATGAGGAAAAATGTGATTTTGTTTATTTTATTCCTGGAAGCGTATTCCCAGTTTCGCGCCGCTTTTCCTCTTCCTCTCTTTCACTCGTTTTTCACCATTGGTTCCATGAGAAACTTGTCAAACTGTAACAGCAGAAGGGTTGGAATTTTTCGCCCACCGGTCTTCTCCCTTTGTACAGCAAAATAGAATATTCATGATTCAATTTGTAAACAGCATGAAAAGCTGCTGCCGCTGAATATGCTACTGACTGACACTCGGAATATATGTGCACGTGTGTGTGTGTATCGACGACGATTCTGTTTGTAACTGCCAAAGGATCCTCCTTTTTCCTCTTGTTCTATCTTCGACGATGTTTTATTTTTCGATTTTCCGTTCACCAGTGTCACGTCTGGATTTGATGTATTCTAGCTAGCTGCATCTGATAATGCAAATGCTGTGCACCTTTGCTCTCTCTATACACACACACACAGCCAGCCCAACCCGGGAATAAAACTGCTGCCGCCCGACTAGAATTCAACATTGCCACGGTTGATGTTTCGTGCAATATGAGATGCATTTTCATTTTCTAATTTGCATAATCGCACCCCGGAAAAGGAGCCTCCGTGACACAAAGCACTAGGGCGATTCGGACAAGAAAACTATCGCTAGCTATAGCCACTGTTGCATTGCTAATCCCAAGTGAAACAATCCGGATTTTCGTTTACAATTTGTTGATTATTTTAAGCTCAAGCTTGCCCTGTTTTAAGTGTTTCTTCAATGGAATAACATGAAACAACAGAAAGAGAAACTGTTCCTTTAGTAGTCGTTAAATATGAAACTTTCAAAAGATTGAATTTACAGCTTTCATTAGATATTTAGATAAATCAGCCATTTTATCAGTGCAGCACCATGCGCCTCCATTTATTTCCTCTTAATGTAGACACCCAACCATTTACATCCACCAAAATAGAAGTCAACATTGAACAGCACTTACATAGCAGACCACCATTATGCGACTACGTACATATTGTTCTGTCACAAAATAAGGTTATCTGTTTGCCAGTGCGCTCTCATGTTTGCTATTGGTTTGTTGTAAGAAGGTATCCGACATAGCCCCTAAACGTTGCTCAGGGCCAGGAAAAACTTTTCTTAATTCGATTAAGCTTCCAGAATAATGAATGCACATCACATAGGATATCTTATAATTAAAGTGTTTTTCTTTCGTCGAACGATCCTTCGCAGCTTAAGTCTTTTCCATCGTGCTTGAATAAGCATATGTGGTATGGAGAGAAGCGGCAAAAGTTATAGCAACAAAGTTGCAGCTCAAATCCCTTGCACGGATCAATGGGTGCTCTGTGGTGTAGTGTGGCTGGCTGTTACAGGAACCTAACCAATCTAGTATGAAACATGCCGAAAGCGTAAAACTTTTTAATCTTCCACCCGAAATCTACCGAGAGAACATGATATTTGCTCCATAAAACTATCTTTCTAATATCCCGCTCTAATTTAGGATAGTTTGAAGCATTTCCTCAATCCTTCCCCGGTATGCAATATCAGTGCCCGGTAAAGCACCAATTTCAAGTTTACCCAACCCGAAGCAACTGCCAACTGCCAGCGACAAATTTTATCATCCCATTAAGCGTCTGGTCGCCTCTCATGGAGCACATATCTTGACTTTCAAATATTCTACTCGCTTCCTACTTGCCGACGACAACCAGCACCACTAGCAATCTGGAAAGGCTTCAACCTTTTACCCTACCTCGAACGATTAAATTAGTTGCCTACAGCTACCATAAGCGACAAGCTCCGAATGGGTAGCATTGCTACTAGCAGGCAAGCAACAAGAAGAGAAGTGAAAGGTCAAGTTAATTTCAACGGAAATCTGTAGAGATTAGCCCCGTTTGCTGCTGGTCGCCAACGGCATTGGCAATCAAATACGTTACATGTTAATCCCCGAACGGTGCGCTGCCGAACAAGTTTTCATACCGATGTTGAATGGCCAGGATTAAGCGAAGGGTCTCATTTGGATATCAACTTTGAACTTTTCGGCGAAAGTATACGAATGAGCACTGCAAATGCACCGGTGGATGGAAATCTAATGATTAAAAATGCTATATTCTGGTGAATTTTGATTCGGAAAATTATACAATAATTTTACAATTTAATCTTCATCCAGAATTCAATGAAACAACCCACAGATGTGAACTCATCGGATGTTTGAATTCAATCTATAAGAATCTAAAAAAAAATCGAAAAACAAGTCTGAACAGAATACCGAGTTAGCAGACCAACTAGCGCTATTTCTATATTAGAAGTATTTGTTCTAAGCTGTCTTGTATAATAGGATAATAGGAACATTCATGACTGCGACCTGCGACGTGACTCAACAATTCTCAACATGAGGAAAAACTAGCGACTGTTCTGTGCGAAAGTAGATTTTGGGCATCTAAATCGTTGCTTTACATCAGTTAGTCGCTTTACATACTTTCAATTGTACTGCTGTTAAGTATGAAAATATCTGAAAAATGCAGAGGACGATGGCTAATTCATGATATTTCAACCGGCGTAATTTTAAGTGACAGCCCACAAGTTAGAAATTGACGAAATCGAATCGGTATTTGGATTATAATAAATACTTCATTTTGGGGTCAGTCCCGGTGTAGTGGTTAGCATTCACACCTCTCATGCCGAGGACACGGGTTCAAATCCTAACCCCGCAGGAGTCACGAATAACCCAAGCTGTTAAAGTAACTATCATATAACAAAAAAAACATGTTTTACGTTTAACCGTAAATTGCGCGTCCAGCGACAAATATTTCATGTTTTGTACAAAATCCTTAAGCCAGTTTACGTCCATCAACTGCATGCTAATTTCAAGCCAATCACCTAAAGTAATCCGGTACTACAAGTAACCCCAATCACCAAAAGCTGTGTGATTGTGGCCGAAGTCATCGGCCTCTGTCGGGTTCTCTGATAAATATTGTTTTCGCTGGTCTCTCATCCGGCATTCTTGCTACGAGGCTACCTTATTCTGGCCTGCCGTGTCGTCTCATCCGCATCTTTATATTCGGTATTTTTCATGATTCATGTGTCTGCGCCACACTCTTTCTTCTAATATGTCGCTAAGAATTGAACGCATGATCTTACGCACAAAACGCCTAGCGCTCGTCGGTCGCTCTCTTTCAACATCCACGCTTTGTGACCGTAGAGTACCGCCGGCAGAATTAGCGTCTTGTAGAGCGCAAGTTTCGTACGAAGTTGCAGGCTACAGGACCTCAGCTGGCTACGTAACCCGTAGAATGCCCGGTGGCAGCCGCTATCTGTCTCTTACATCACGGCTCACATCATTGTCACATGTCACTAAGGTGCCAAGGTATACAAATTCGTCGACCACTTCAGAAGAATCTCCATTTACAACCCCCGCAGTTCCAACACCCGAAGGGCTATTACGCTCTCTACCAGCCACCATACACTTTGCTTTGGTAGAATTTATGGTAAGCACTATCCTCACAGCTTCCTCCTTAAAATGCGTTTACGCTGTTTCCACAGCTCTATGATTAACAACGGTGATATCGATGCCATCCACAAACCCTAGGAGCATGTGAGATTTCATGACAATCCACTTCTCTGCACGCCTGCCTTTCAAATAGTACCTTCCAATGTAATGTTGAACAACCCTGCAACCGTCACCTTGCCTGAAACCATCTAACGTCACAAACGAATCCGATGTCTCACCAGCTGTCCTGACTTGATTTTGAACCATCAAGCGCGTAGCTCGTATCAGCCTAATCAGTTTGGTTGGAAAGCCAAGTAGCAGCACAATCCGCCACGGCTCATTTCGTTCAACTGAATCGTACGCCGCCTTGAAGTTTATAATGCAAGTTGAATTCCCGAAAATTATCGACGATTTGTCACAAGTTGAAGGTTTGGTCCGTCGTGGAGCGTTCCTCTCGAAAACTGCACTGATATTCGCCAATAAAAGCCTTCTGCACCGACCTCAGTCTGAGAAATAGGATGCGGGAGAGAATTTTGTATGCAGAAGTACGGAGTGAAATGCCGCGATAACTGCTGCATTCGAGTCAATGGTCCTTTTTCGTAAATAGGGCCTTGACTTTGCACATAACGGAACTTGGCAAGGTCCGGTTCCTGATTCCGTTGATCATTTTAAAGAAGCTCCTTGTACTGTGCCTCTCGAAGCAATTCTCGGTCTTCGCAAGCACGCGATCCCGGTGCTGGCGTTTCTTATGGCGGGTGAAGTCTCATGACATTTATTACAATACAGTGAATTATAGATTTACGTAACAAACTGCTCAATGTTTGTAAATCGTCTAACATTTTTGTACAATTTAATCGTAGTTCTCCGTGAACGCTTCGTTCACGGACGTAAAAATAACGCTCCTCCCCTACTAGCACTGTTGTTATAAATCAGTTGTAGCAACCGATACATGACTAATTTGAGTCATAAATGCAACAAGAAGTGCCAAAACTATGCTGCGTGGGTCGTCCCTTAGCTTTAAATCGTAAGAAGTCTAGGATCCCTAATCATGCAAAAAGCAAAGCAAAGCCTAGATGCTACATTCCGTTATTGAAACTTGACCTTCTACTTTTAAACGACAGA
This sequence comes from Sabethes cyaneus, assembly GCF_943734655.1. Classification (NCBI taxonomy): domain Eukaryota; kingdom Metazoa; phylum Arthropoda; class Insecta; order Diptera; family Culicidae; genus Sabethes; species Sabethes cyaneus. The sequence goes on along the minus strand of NC_071354.1, from coordinate 135,319,960 downwards.
CTTCGCAGCCAGCTGTTAGTGTACAGAGGGGGGCCCTGTAGCCGCAAGGTTACCGAGTCTGCCTTGACAAGCGAGTGGTCGTGGGTTCGAATCTTAGTAGAATCATTTTTATACTTAGTAGAATCAGGCCATACGATGTTAAGTGACTTTAGCATGAGTTTATTCTCAGGCCCCTCCACATCCTTCCTACTGCATTCTGCATTTACTAACAATGAAAGCTTCTTGCCAGGGCAAGTTGTAAGCGTGGTACTTGCTTGAGGTACGAATGAATCCTCTTGTTCAAGGGCAAATTATAGCTTGTTCGGCTTCCTGGTTCTAGGAACGAGATTGGTAATGCATAAGTAGTAAGGAACACATACATACACACATACGACATACACACCCTCACTTTGTGCTGAACTCTGCTTTACCGACCATGAAGCCTTTAGCCGGGGCTGGTTATAAAAATGATACTTGCTCGAGGTGCAAATGAAGCCTCTTGTCCAAGGACAAATTATAACTAGTCTCCGCACTTCCTGGCTTTAGAGCCAGATTGGTTGAAAAGTAGTAAGAAGCGTAGAGGGAAAAAGGGGTGAAACAAACCGACACTTTAAGCACGGATAATAAGCAGTTCGCTCACTCTATAGCGATACTGCAATAACAACGAAGTGCGGAACAACACCTGGATAAGATCACAATAGATCAAAATGGTGGTCGTAGTGATAATACCCACACACACACAAAAAAAAGAAATAGCGTACAAAACAATTTCGGGGCCAGTGCTACGGTCCTATTGACTCTAACAGTCTCTCCCAGCCGAGATATGAACATGCGACGACGGGCTTGCTAGACCAACATCGTACCTCGAAGAAAGGCTGCAATTTGTAATTTTATGCCAATTACTTACAACTGACTTGGCAGGTAACTTCTAATGGTGAAGCGAGCTCTTCTTACATTTGGCACGGGGAATACCACCGTCTTCAAGGGGTCTTCGAATGGTTTTGGCCTTTTTTCATGCGACGGTCTTCAACATCTAAATCACCGGAACCAATCACGCGTCCGTTGTTTAACTCAGACTTGCTATAATCACTACTCGGAGCGACAAGCTTCCTACTGATTCATGTATGTAGCAGACCGGGTGTTTTTGATAATTGAATGCGATGTCGATGCTATGTAGTGGCTCGCTACCAGAGAAAAAAGAACCCAAACGCGGTGCTTTGGCATGGATAAGCACGGTGCCTGCGAACTGTGCCAGATTTCTTTATTTGCCATCCTATTCCTATATGTGCGATTTTGAACTGTTAAAAAAACAATGGTTTGGTACTCAGGTTCCGTACTCTCGGACGGCAAGGCCCGGTAAACTGGCACGGTATCGCTCGTAAACAGGTTAATTGGTGCAATACGGTAATAACGTACATTCATGGACGGCAGTAAGTGCTCGGCCGCCGCCTTGTGGCACGGTGTCGCACGGTGCACTCCAAACACATATAGCACCATACCATACAAAAGAAATTGGCTCCGAGAAGCGAAGTTATATTCGTTTCAGTGTCGAGTCTGCAAAATAGTGTCGAGTTTGCAAAACCATTACCTAGAACATATTACCTTAGAACGGAGCAGAACATTTCACCACGGCTCGCAGTGCGGTATGACTTTCTGAAATCTGGTATCAAGTTGCAGGAACTTTCATTTCAGTCACCGTTTTCTTCGAATGAATCATCAAACGAATTAAATGCAAAAATTTCTAATGTGTCAATCCGGTTTATTGACCATATATTTAAGTCTAATCCATGATGTTTCTAATATGTCGAAATCGAACAGTATTTTATTTAGTGATTGTCTATAAATGTTTTCGCGACAAACTTCAATGGAAATTTTTCGATTTTCATGGATAACGCTTTAAACATTCCTTAATCTTGAACCATGCATTGTAAATGTAAGCTTCATATATGAAAACTTAAGCAATTTTTTTCAAGAATCAAAAATATCACAAGTCACTACTCATCACTATTTTGTACATTTTTTTACTAAACTCCACGCGGAAAAGGATATACACATACACAAACTTGAGCTGCGAAATTGTTCATCGAAGTATTAGCTTAGGATAATCCTAAGAAAAGAAAAAATAAATTAAAATTTTCAATCATTTTGTTGGCGGACTTCCGTATCGGATGCTCCAACAATCAAACAAAGGACCAAGCAAGGACTCTAGATTGCTCGTCTTACGCGACCAAAGAGCAGATAAGTAGCCGGATATATTGGCCGGACGGCGAGCCATTGCAAGGAAAAGGCTCCCCATTTACTCGGCAATGTTTGCATTCGGAAAGGAAACCATGCCCTTTCCCAGCTACTTAGCTGATCATTTAGGACAACGAGTATTGTTTCGCTTCCCATTCCACTTATAAGCACTTAAGCCGCTGAAAATTGTGTTACAGCACAGTTGAACAGGAGGCAAGCGGTGCAGGAGGTGAGCCTTCTAAGAAGATAAAAGTTTTTCCTGTTTCGTTAGTGAGCGAGACGTCGACCGGCGGCTTTGGGTAAAGTTATTTTTCGATTTTTCTGCGCTTACTTTTAAATGGATTTTCTTATTGGAGGAAATGCATCGAGGGATTTTCGGAAGTTCATTCCAACAGATGGGTTCCCTAATAGAGCATTTTAACAGAGCGCACAAGAATCGGAACGGAACTTTTACTCGATGCTGGTTAGTTTCACCGAGCAACAATAGCGTTTGTTGTTGAGGTTTTTCCATCCCTCCGAGTTCGTGAACGTAAAGTGAGTGGAAAGTGTCATAACAATAGGCAAAAAAGAAAGCAAAAATGACATGCAGATTGAGGTGCGGTATTACAAGGAAAACAATTTAGCCATCACAAAAGACGCCAACTCGCGGGAGTGTATTTAACCATTCATAAAAGTGTTGAATGGTACCTCTGTCGGCAGGCATGACGAATGACGAACAAAGTTTCTTCCGTTGCCTGTGTTGGAAGGAAATTGGTGCTGAAGTATGGCAACATACAACTTTACCGGCGATTCGAGCTTGAAGGCGCACAACGTCACTGTACAGTGCTAACAAGTCGTAGCCGACGATAACAAGTTACAGCTCTATAGATGACACAAGAAAGCGAGTGTGAAAGTCAGCCGGGGAAAATTTCCATAATTATTTGACAAAGAGTGTGACAGGGCGACAAGTTTATCGTCCACCGTAAACACCGGCATTACATTTCATTAATGAAGCAAATTGCGAACATTTAGCGGCTTTCGTACACGAATTTGGTGAGCGGGAACAAAACGTTTTTGATGGATATTTGATTGACGGAAATATTAAAGAATGCGCAGTAAAATCTAAAAGTTATGTATTGAACCTAGCAAATTCTGAGAAAAATAATTCCACCATTTCCAACTTATTCCCACATAAAATCTCAATATGAAATCCTAATCAACCAACTTCCATTACGTCCTGTCACTTTCATTGTCACCACCAATGGCACCATTAATGGGGCTATTCGGTCCCTCAAATGCTTCATATGAATTTTAAATATAAACTTGGAATGAATCCAAACATCTTTTTTGCCACCCTGCAGCTGCTGAAAATGTTCGCTATTGGCAGCCAAACAACCAGCAAACTTTTACCTTTGCGTCCCGTCCTTTTTTCCCCGGCAGTCAGTTCAGTATGACTATAGTGACACGACAACAATGAACCCGCTTTGCTGTTGGCAAACCACCGAGCGTATAGTTCGCGCTGCCGTTTGCCCCCACATGACACACCGTGGAGACTATTTTGGACAAACTTTCCGAATAGCTTTTCAAAATAATAATGAGAACTATTAAATAAAGTTTAATTTTAAAAGCTCCCATCGGACCTACAGTGAGTGACTTCAATAGTAGAAAATCTCTGTTTTCCCCCTAAGTGGAAAGTTTTCGGAAAGTTTCGCCAATTTTTTATCTCATCATTGTGCAGAAAATAAAGAATGAGGAGGTTTTCTCCCTCAGCAGTAATTAGGTTATTAAGAAAAATTGAATCTTTTGCGGTTGTTGGAGCCATTTCGAAGCCAAAGAAGATGGGAAAGACTTTTTTGAGGCATGATCACAAGGAACGACTTTTTTTTTCATCGAACAGAGAGGAAAATGAAAAATCATGTACCGTTTAATATTACTGCCGTACGATGAAATAATGATTTCATCGTTAGTCAGCGTAAATGGAGCTGAATTGGTCCGTGTGGCCCTTCGGGAAGGCGTGCGGTCGTGTCGCGTCAGTTGCCTAGTCACGGCAATCGATAACGACTTTCTGCTAAAGATTTTTTTATTGGGATTCACCAGAATTCAATCAGTTTGACATGCGATGACTCGGCAAATATAAATTGGCTAGAGCTAGGTTTACTAATAAAAAGATTTAAGACTGAACATTGCCACCGGAATCGCCAACGATAACGTAGAAGAGTAGAAAATTAAAATTAAAATTGAGTTCATTTTGTGGCTGTTCATGTCGATATTGTTCGGCAGGAAACAGTTACCGAAAGTAGCATTAATACCGGAGGTACACGAAGCCGCGTTCACTGAAGAAGTTTAAAAGATTTAATCTTGCCTTGGCAGATGATTTGAGAACAATCGAAGAAAAACAGAAATAGTATCTACTCAAGGGTAAAAGCAGTTGGAACTTTGCTAATTTCATCAAAGCGCAGATGCGCGTAAAAATACTTTACAAAACAGAAAGGGTGCTGATTGATTGATCTTCACGAGTTTTCTTGGTTATCCTCTTAGTCTGTTTATGATTTTCAAACACTTATGAACCGCCAGGCACGAGAAACGAGCAGGCCCAAAGTGAAATTTAGAATGGCGCCTGTCAAAAAGTAAAGCTTTCCATAATTATATAATTCAATGTACAAGAAATCGCTATTTCAGTAATGCGTTGCAACAAACTTCATACTAGCGATGATATTTGTTGCCAATCGATGTTTCAAATAAGAGTTAAAAATTAAATTGTCCTTAAATTTTGTGTTGCAACCGGATTCTCAACCAGTCGCCCTCGATAGCGCAGAACTTGTTCTTCATCCTGCGGCGAACGTATCGCATCAAACGACACTCTAAACTGTAATGCTCCCACGGCTGACTGCACCAGAAATTTATTTCTCACTCAATTGACTTTGTATGTTGGCTATAAGAAAGAGCGACGTGCGACCTAATGATGTTCGAAAAATGGCAACCTATATGGGATGATGGCGTACCGAGTGAACCAAAGCGCTCGTGAAATGATCGCAAAACGAAGGGGGGAAAATCGTTGCACCCAGATTCAGTCTTTTTCGAGGGCACAGAAAGAGACCGCTTCGGAAAGCTGCAGAGTATGCAATGCTTCATATTTCCTTTTGGTTACAGTACAGTTGGTTGAAGTTTGCTACCCTTGTAGAGCCATCACTGAAAGGGAAAGAACATTTTCTCTTGGTTTTCACATAAAACTCAATCATGTATGACGTATCGTTTTCAACAGAACGAGATGTCGAAATGTTGGAAAGAAGTTTATGTGTCTCGTAGTCAGTCTTTCGCGCTCTCAATGCATCCAGCTTGTTCGACAAAACTGAATGTTTTTTAAAAGCACGTCCTTTAAATGACTGGAAAGACTGCATTACGTTACTATGCAAGACACGTTACATTTTCAACAAATTGGAAAGCTTTCAAATGAAACGCACACCGACCGTCTACCTCCGAAACAGTTCCTCTGGTCGAGAATGAGAAAGTAATACGATGAACATCAAAAGCAGTTCCCAGCAAAAAGGGAAACAGATTCTAGTAAACAAAGGCCTTTTTATCTGAATTTAGGAAAAAAATAATCCACACAATTTTGCACATTAGAGTTTCATAACATTATTGCATTGGCAACGGACATCAGCAAGCAATAGCTTTATAAACATTGAGACAAACTAACTGTTCAATTCTGCCTCACGAATGAATCACATAACTTCATACTTCATAGAATCGCTAACAAATGGCAAACGTGCAAAGAGAAACTTTTTGCACCTTCAGAAATAACTTACACTGCTTTTCCTTTAAGTTGATAATGTTTTAAGCCTCCAGGCATCCCATATACTTACTTGATTGCCTGATGAACCAAATTTCTCCAATCAACTCGATTGTGGGCAACCGGTCTCCAATTCCTTGGACACCGTGTACTCTCTGCCAGATCTCGCTCTACCTGATCTAACCATCTTGCTCGTTGCGCCCCTTGTCGTCTTGTTTCTACCGGATTTGAAGAAAACACCATCTTTGCAGTTGTGCGGCATTCTAGCAACATGCCCGGCCCATCATATCCATCTAGCTTTAGCATCTAACTTTAGCTTCATTCCAGTTTATACGTCTGCACGAATCCGTCATTGTAATATGCTTTAGCAACTGCCTGCCGCGCTCGCAGGTCCTCCCCATGCATTGCCCATGTTTCATGCATGTAGAGCAACCTGTCTAATGAACGTCTTGATATAGGATACAGAATACACTTTATACGGGCTTAATCTGTTCGACAACAATTGCTTAAGATGCTCGTGGTAACTAAGACTTCCGCTGATAATACGTCACCGATATCTGCCAGCTTCAGCCCATGTACTTTCTCCAGCCCATGTTCTGCCGATAATATCCATGTCATTAGCAAAGCAAATTGACGAATTAACTAGATTTGTTGAAGTTTGTGCCCCGCGTTTTAATATCCGGTCGATTTATAACACCTTGTAGCGCTATGTTGAACAGCAGGTATGAGAGACCATCACCTTGACGAAGTCCCCTGTGTAATTCGAATGAGCTCGACAATCCACCCGAAATCCGAAGCCAGTACTGTGTACCAACCTTCGCAGATTGAATCAGTGTTAACAGCTGTATTCACGGCCCTTTTGGAGTATCTACCGCTGTGTAAATATTTGATCCGTTGTCGACCGACCTTTGATCAAGTTTTCCAAGCCTGCAAATCCCATGAATCTGTTCGCAGTTGATGTTAGTCGGCAGAAAATGAGTTCGGACAGCACTTTGTAGGCGGCATTGAGAATGGCGATCGGTCGACAGTGCTCACAGTCCAACTTATCGCTCTTCTTGTAGATCGGGTAGATGGTCCCATCTTTCACTCCTCTGTAGCTGACCACTATCCCTAATTTTAGCAATTTTAGCTTTCGGTCACCTCACGATCGTCCTTCGAAATACGCCATTCTTATCCCAACACCTTTCGGCTCGCGTCACAAAGCCTTTTCGGGATCCGTTCAGTTTCTGGTAGAACTTTCGCGTTTCCTGAAAGCGACGCAACCGATCCAACTACTCATACTCCTGCTCTTCCAAGCAGCGGTCTCCGGGAAGCATTGAGTTTGCTGCATCCTTTTCTGTTTGTGTCTTGCCACACATTCTCTCGAGTGGCACTGCATTATTTTGCCACCCGAGTAGCATTTTTCTCATCCATCACCCTCCTACATTCATCGTCAAACCAGTTGTTCCACTAATTCCATACCACGTGCTCGATGGAGCTCTCTGCTAGACTGCTAATGGCTACTTCAATGGTGCTCTAACAATTCTCGCGGGGAGCTTCATTCTCTTCCGGTAGCGTAACTTCGAGTGAATGCGCATAGTTTTCGACGACAGCTCATGGATAAGAGGTTTCATTATGCACCTCGAGCTAGTACTATTTTTATAACTTGTCCAACTAGAGGTTTCATCGCCGGTAGAACCGGGTTCAGCACAAAGGAAAGGTGTGTATGTGTGTATTTGTTCTTCCTACTATTTGGCATCACCAATCTTGTTCCTAGCAACACATAGCGGAACAAGTTTCAATTTCTCCATCGACAAGAGGCTTCATTACACACCTTGAGCCTATTCTACTGTTATGAACTTGCCCTGGCAAGAGGTTTGTTGGTAAATGCTGAATTTAGTAGGAAGGAAAGACTTCCGTACTTCGTATCTTTACAATATCGCTATTGACTTAAGCGACATTCGTATTCGTTTTATACGTATGTGTTTCGGTGTCTATCTTTCCTTCAAAACTTGCTCTGCCATACCAATCTTGTTCTTCGGTCGATCCGACTTACCTACTGCGCACCTCTTCGTCTCATTCCTGTCAAGTCGTCGTCAAGAACCAACTTCACTGGGCTGTCGTCCGACTTTCTGGTGACGTGCACAGCCCTCCACAGTCAACCGATTCTCATGGAACGGACGATGCGTGGCTGGTCCAATTCATATTATATTATCTTTCTCCACGCTCTGTCTTCCATCTGCATGAATCGTACAAATGGTGCGCAATACCTTTCGTTCAAAGACAACGAGAGTGTATTGGTCTTACGCGAGCACGCTACTAGCACAGTAGTTATAAACTAGTTGTGGTAACCGATTAATGACTAATTTCAGTCATAAATAGGTTGCAGCGACCAGAAATGACAAAAGTGTGCTACTTGGGCATAGTCCATGTCTCAGTGCCGCAGAGTTCTACCGGTTTTAACAGTGGATCTGGAGTTCAAAACAAGCACTATTTCCAACGAAAATGGTTCTTTGTATACACGAACTCATTTACCATTTCGATTTTGTCACCGGCTTTCGAGTCAATCCTGCTTCTTAGTTAAGCGAATATTTGTTTCATTAGAGCGTGTTCCTCACATGAGTTTTGTCGTCGACGTACTGATGATAAGTCCAACTGTACGTGCTTCAACCTTCAGTCTCAATTCAAGGGGACTCGTGGGTATCCCAAATACTCCACTTACTTCTACTAGCAACATAGAGCCGGGGTTGCTCTTGCCATAATCAAAATTCCTCACGACTCACCACTCACGGCTCGGTCCTGGGCTACCCCTCGACCATTTGTTGAGCGTCTCGATACATGCAAATCGGTTTCATCGTGGTCGCGCCTCTAGCGGTCTCAATTCAGTTGGTCCCCTCTATTCCTGGTGCCGGTAGGACTCTTGAAGAGAACAGATTTCACAGCATAGTCATCCGGGATCCTGGCGATGTGGCCGGTACACCGTAGTCTCCCAACTTTCACTAGGTGTACTATGGGAATCTCTTGAAGTAGTGCCCGCAACTCGTATTTTATACTCATACACCACCCTCCGCTTTCCACTTTCCTACTCCGCCAAAAATAGTTCGTTACACCTTTCGTTTAAGTACGACAAATGCGCGTATGTCTTTCGTAGGTAAAGTTATAGTCAGTATTCAAGTTTGCAGAGGACTATCGGTCTAATTGGCGTTTTGTTAATCGTCAGCTTTGTATGGTGGCGTATGCTCTTTGATCGAAGCGTCGTTGAATCTCCTTTTCCTAACTCGTACTATTGTTGGCGGTTACCAGAGATACAACATCATCATTCCAGGTCAATGTCACTGTCCGTGGAAGGCAAACGTTGTTTTTGCTGGAGTCTCTTCATATATTTGATTTTTGACGCAATAATTTGTAACTGAATTCTTCTAGACATCGTTTTTAGTCTGGCGTGGATTACTTCCGCTGCACTCAAACATTCTAGTATGATATCAAGGTCGTCTACGAAGGCTAAGAGTTGGCTATTCTTGCTGACGTTCGTTCCGGTCATTTCGATGTCCGCTCGCCGGATCATACCTTCAGTAACGATGTTGAATAACATACTGGACAGTTCATCCTCTTACAGCAACCCTCTGCTTGATTCAAAGTGACTCGAGAATTCCCGCGAAACACGCACGTAGCACATCACATGCTCCAGGGTAGCATGTCAGTTTTCCCGGGAAGCCATTGCTGTTTGCGCTCGACTGTATCGCATGCTGACCTAAAATCCACAATAATATGATGCATTGCAACGTAGTACTTTCGACATTTTTGTAGTTTTGCTTCGGTTTGTCTGAGTGTAAAAACTTGATCTGTAGTTGCACGGCCCCCCATAAAACCCGTCTGATACGGCTTCGCAAATTCTCTTCGTATTGGGGATAGACGACCAAAGAAAATCTGAAGGCGGCGTTGAATAGCGTAATGCCATGGTAGTTACATTAATCGAGCCGATCGCCCTTTCTATAGATTAAACAAATCACGCAGTACATCCATTCTTCCAGTAGTTTCTCCTTCTTCCATATCCTTGAAATTATCCAGTGAAGTCTCGATGCTAGAGGTTCTTTGCCATTTTTATCGGTTCTTTTACTCGGCTTTACTTTTACTGTATCGGCTCTATTACTCTTCAGCTGACCGGTTTCTCGCTGGATACTTTCGAGATCGGAAGCCGCCACGTTTGTAGGCATTCTTAGGTTAACTTCCGTTCGGTTTCCTTCTGTTATATTGCATTGAGTCAGCGTAAACACATCCATCAACGTCCAAGTGACAGTTAACCCATGGAAAAACTATCTCAGATAGACGCCGATGAACATGTTGACGCAGCATTCTGGTTGGCCCTTGAGTCACTTGACATCGAATAAGCGGATTTTACAATGATTTGCATCCACGATTAAGAATTTACCATGACTTGTTCCAATACAAAACAAAAATAGACTAGTAATCAGACAGTAATCAGAAATTACTTTTACATGGGATTAAAATTGAAAATTGAGAATTCTGCTAAATGCATATTACAAGTCATGATTATCGCGCAAATTATCACGCAAATTCATACATGAATGAAATAAAAAGACGAAAATAATTGTCCAATATTTTCCCATCTTGAGTAAGCACTCGTTACATATTTTAAATAATCAGTGTTCAATTCGAAAAGTAAAGAATCGTAAAGAATCGACATTCTTTATGACATTAGCAAAGTCTACCCGTCGTGGTCCAACATTTCATTCTACAATGCACGGATATTGGACCGTATTACTATCAGACATGACATTATCAAATTTTCAAACAACATTGTTACTAGGCACAACGCTATTTTTATTCAGTCAATCTGCACATATTATCTATGCCAATATTCAAAATTGTTGAATTTCAATTTAGTCCACATTGAAAATGAATATGGACATTCTTCCATACGCCAGTCAATAAATCGGACCGTAAACGAATCTCAGGCGAATCGCCATCCAACCTTCGTCCCTTCGTATCAGATAAAATCTGCACTGCCAATATTCGGAATTAAATTTCTCTAATCATTGCCATAAAAAGTGGAGACAGTGAACAGAACAGAACCTGTCAGCCTTCGCTCGCTCGGACGCTGAGCTCAGCGCAAAAAAAAGAACCGTCCTCGAGGATTCATCTATTACAGCATCAAATTCAAGCGGGAAGGACACAATCAACACCAGACGCTGAAAACATCCGTTGTGGAGCGGTACTTCAATTTTTAATCAAATTACTACCTAATTCAATATACCGACAGTTGAATGGAAGGTGGTGGCAGGCTAAAACAGAATGAAATCGGAGGCAATCAAGCGGAGAGAGAACCCCTCACTGTAAACGCTAAACGAGAACGAAAAAAGGACTATCCTCAAAAAGTCTTACTTAGAGGTAAACTGAAGCCCTCGCTTGCCCTAATCGGGATAGCATAAAGTTGGATCACATAGAAACGGGTTTCTTCATTCCGTCGAGTATAGTTCGACTTGAGGAAGCATTCGATTGGAAATAAGTATACTGTTGAAGCGGAGGTAATATTCCTGGAGTGCAGCATCTCCCAGTTGCCGTGGAAGTCCAGACGTCTTTGGCGGGCTGTAGCATTGGCGTCATCGCAAGCAGTGGAAGTATCTCACAGAATATTGGTTCCATATTAGCGAGCAAAAGTGCCAAACAGCTCGTTCCATTCATAAATTTATCCGACTCAAGGCTGGCAAGAAGGAAGCCCTCTTTGTGTTGCATCTGCTGTGGATTGCATGGCATTGCAATCGGCAGCCCGATCGCCCCCATCACCTAGTTTCACTCCATCATATGCATATCAGGCATGGATCAATTTGAAATTCAAACAAAAACACTCCCAAGCTTCGTTCTTCTAGACACAATTTATACTGTATGTAAACGGATTCTGCAGAAGGACAAACCGGAGAAGAGCCCGAAGCCGGTGATGCGGAAAGGTAGCGAAGGTAATGGAATGGAAAGCATTCGAGAAACGGAAGAAAATCGCTCAGCCTGCAGTGAAGAGTTTTCCTTCACCCCCATGTGCATGTGATGAACCGCCATTACTAGGTAAACCAACCACCAACCGGGATGGAATGTTTGACATATTACGTGAATGGGGAAAATGTGCTGCTTTCATCGTTTATTTTTTCACTCGCTCCCTCTCTCTTTCTGTAAAAGGATATATCGTAAGAGCAGCCTCCAGTACGGAAACTTTAACTAGTTTATAGAAAAAAAAGTCCGGTAGGCTGCTTGCAAACGCGCTACGTATATGAAAGGAAAGACTACAATGCGGAAGTAATGTGATGCATTCGAACAATGAATTTAGAATACAATCAGTAATTTTATGTTGTATGAGTTAAGTAATTGCGCTGGAATGAAGTAATTGTGCTAAAATTCACACTTAAAATAGCTATCAATATTACCAATTGCTTGAGAGAATTTCCGACATAAACTTTATGTCTTTCATACGCCATCAAAATGTTGAGCAATTCAATTGAAAGTGATGTCCTACTTCAATCATATACTCCCTCATGCAGTTGTGATGTTTCAAGTCAAGTAATTTGTAGCTCGAGTAGCACGATCCTCACAATCATATGGAAGATTTGTGTCAAGTCTAGCTCGTTCATTTACTCTCAAAACAAAATTAAATTACGAAAGGTTCTTTTATGCTTTGATCTGTAACAGAGATATATCAGAATATATACAAAATTATACTAACAACGCTCACGTCTTTTGTAATAGGGATAGTGATAGTTGAGTACAATCCAATTTAATAGTTAACAATATTCAATTAGACTATGAAACTTTTCAAATGCAACCAAATTTGATATTCTAAAATTCAAGAACAGATGTATCCCTTATTGTTAGGTGAATCAACACACATATTTAATTTTATTCAAATTTCATTGTGCGAATCAACTTAAAGATGGTTTCAATATTCGAAATTCAAGTTCGCACAGTAAGTTTGTTGACTCCGGACTGTCGCTTACACGTTCTTTTGCGTTCATCTTACATTCAATACCCATTCATCAATCAGGAGAATTGTACCATTTTGTATCATATGAGAACAATAATGAAAAGCTTTGTTTCTGCCAAAAAGAAAATTTAATGATTCTCACGCACCATACCGGGACGCACCACATATGATTTGCAAACCATAATACACAAATGAAAAAACATTTGTTCGTATACCGTAGATTTATACAAAAGAGATCCCTCGCTCCTCCACGGGTGCACCGCAATCGCTCCAAGCTGCAATATTTTATTTAGAAGCTTTTCTCGTAATTGAATTGAACCTGATCGTGCTCCTTGAAAGCACTGCTGAACCCGACACCAAGCCGGAAAGCCTGAAAGAGGGGATGAATTCGTTTTATTTTGCTTGTTTTATTCTGTTTACCCACCTGAAGGAGGTAGATTTCACTTACTTACCTACCACAGCTGGTTGGCAGTATTTCTTCTTCATGCAACAAAGTGGTATTCTAAACGCCATTTTCTCAGCTCCACACGACTTTTCGCAAGGGCTGTTGTCTTGAAGAACCCTAAATGCATACACATAGAGCTCGTCTCTACTCTGGCACATCGTATTCTATCCCTGCAGGACGATGCGACGAAGGTACCGCACACAGATAGCAATAGGTTAGTTCGAAGAGGGCCCTAGAGAGGCTTAACACAAAAGTGGAGGATATTTTATTCATTCTACTTTTTACGGTCCGTCGTTGCTTTGGTTGCCCTAAAATCAACAGATATGGGAAAACTTTTACTTAGCTAACGAAACTCGCTTGTATACTAAACTCGAAAGCCTGTACCTTGTGCAGCGGTAAGGATTGCTTATAAAACGAGCGTTGAAATGTTTATTTGGTTCCCATGTAGCAATGCGGAATAGATGGATAGTGAACAGAGCAAAAGTTATTTTTAACACCTAATGCACTGATAATATTAATTGATTTTCATCAAATGAAGGTAATTTTACGGCAGTGCAAGTTTGCGGTAACTAAATGAATAGGTTTAAATACGAGTTTTCACCTATCGTGCTGTGATAACCACTAATAGAATACATGCCATTCAATAATTAGAAAAATCGAAGCTGCTTCTAGTTTGCACATACTAAATACATGTGTTCTCTTATGCTGAAGAATAAACTTAGGTAGTAGTGGTCACTGGTCATAAAAGAAATATTCAGAAACCACAAAATCTGAATAATTCGTAGGAGTTCTTCCTTTACATTACCTTTGAATATAATTTATGCTCAGCATTTGGTCCTACCGGTCAATTTTATAACCACGTCTGTTAGTTTACCTTGTTCTATAGCACACACGTTTTACGCCATTTACGAAAGTTTTGAAGCTCCCTTCCAATTTCATATTAATTGTATAAACCAGAGATATATCATTATTCCTCGCAAAGCCACATCAATCAAAATCGCGCTTCTGAAGCCTCAAATGGCTTCCTGGATGAATAATGTACAATCTAGTAGCACGACACACGCGCAATCCTTCAATAGGCACCGAACGCAATCTCCAACCCAGTGCCACACGGTCAAATCTCTCTGATCCATTCGGTAGACCGCTCGATTGCCACTCGTATTAAATTTAATCCCGATAATTAAAATTTTCTACCATGTTGTAATTATAGCCAGTGGCAAAACAAAGTCCGCTGTCTCACCTTCTGCTAACCAGTGCTGCCCTCAAACCCCGGAGTGTAATGTTATGTTATAACATAATCGTAATTGCACATAATGAGGAAATCTTCCCGTTCCATGCTCCAACCATGTTCAATCCAGCCAGTCAGCCAGCCAGCGTGCATCTGATGACGATATGCATCAGCTGCAAGCAGACAATTTAAATTCCGCTCGTTCTGGCGGCTCATTTGGATTTGAGTTCTCAGCGACAACATTTTCCCCCGGGTTTACAGTGATTCGTACAATGGAAATGATTTTACAATTTAAACACAAAACTCCGTACAGCCACATGCACTATTTTACATTATTTCCATTTGATAGAATAATGTTACACTCCATAATAAACCATACAAATCAACTAACACGAAGCTCAAATTCGAATGTTTTGTAAATTGACTACTAAAACAGTCGATAAATGTAAATGTTTAAAGTTGCTTTTTTAATTACACAGGCCTGCATAAAAAACCAAATAGAACTTTTCTATTGGTTTTTAGGTATAGATTTTCGTCCGCTGAATTCTGGATAAATAAAATGAAAAATCCCTCACGTCACGTTTGCAAAACTCATGGTTAAAACATGTTAGCAATAAAAATATTACGAAAATGATTCAAAGTTAATTGACTATTGATTTTTCATCACAATTGGGTTTATATATGTGAACTTTCCATTTTATTACGAGTAATTTACTTTATTTTAATTTTTCGCCAACAATCCACTTATCGAATCCATGCTGAATTCAGGAGCCGTTCCCGCATTTCTCGGTCTTGGCCTGCCGCTCCCTAGTCGCTCCTAACACCCGCTGCTCTAGCATCCACGTCAATAGCGCTCATCCTACGGGTACAGAGACTGTCTAAATGTTGTTTTCGATCTCATCCAGCCCATTGTAGCCTGGCGTGTTTTAGTCGCTTCACAATATCCGCATCTTTGTATTCTTGGTATATTTCATGATTCATGTGCCTGCGCCACGCTCCTTCGCCCAATATGCCACCAAGAATTGATCGCAGAATCTTATGCTCAAAACGCCAAGAGCTCGTCACCCTCTTTCAACGACCACGCTTTGTGGCCGCAGAGTGACATCGGGAGAATAAGCGTCTTATAGAGCGTGAGTTCTGTACGGAGTTGCAGATTGCGGCACCTCAGCTGACTACGTAATCCGTAGAAGGCCGTGTTGGCAACCACTATTCGCTTTTTTACTTCACGGCTCACATCGTTATCACATCCCGAATAAAAATGTATAGCAAAAAAACATTAAATTTCACTGTTACAAACATTGAAAAACTTCGAAAAACCACATTGAAACAGTGAAAATCTTTGTAAAAGTTACACTGAAGTTACCATGAATACCGCTGTTTTCACAGTAAATTTTAATGGAAACCGCCAATTTTACAGCGAATAAGGGGGTGATTAAGTGATGTAACACTAAATTTTTCGACTTTTTCCCATACAAATAAAAACCAAAAACAGTAAAATTTGTGGTACATTCACTATAAGTTTTACATTGTTTTACAACGAAGTTACAATGAAATTTAAGGTGAGTTCTGCAAAAAAAATTGTAGGCTTTCGGATTATTAGGACAAAATAAAACCGGCTGATTAATTACGGTATTTCATGTTTTTGAAGATATAATGAATTTGATAGGCTTCGAACTATTATGATTTTCGAGCCGCATTCATCGCTCATATTAGGAAAGTATTAGAGGTCAGTACACCTACATAAACAAATTCCGCTCTTTCCCATTCACGCCTTATCTCAATCTGTTATATCCTATCGACTCTTTGTTTTATTACTGTCTTCTATCGTTCCCTTTCAATTGTAAAATCTACCGTTATAAAAACTTAATTATATGCCTGACACCTCATTCGATGTCAAGACGTAGAAACAACGAGGTTGGTCTATTTCATAGGAACGGAGCCTTTCCCCGAACACCCGCGTTAGGAATCGCGGCTAATATGCTGACAGACGAACAAGTAAGTCGCAAGCGCCTGCATAATGTCGTCGTCCCGTCAGTAAAACGAATTAGATTAAACTTCTCGATCGGTGGTTTCTACAGTAGACGGAGGAAGAGACACAATTTGTGTCTACAATTAACTCAACCTGCCAAGGATTGGACCTTATATAGAGATTATTTCCTGCTTCTAAACAATTTGCATTGTTGCCGAATTATATGAAAAATTTTCCAAGAACGGTACAGTGAAGTTACAGCATAAAGTGTAGTAAACAATAAAATTCATAGTAACCGTAATGTTTTTACATTAATATTCGTTATGCATTTCTATGCGGGATGTCACTAGCGCACCAATGTAACGAGGTTTTACAAGAAAACTATAGTAAAATATTCCATGACACGAGTTGATGAACGGCTGGACAGTACGTAACAAAATCCGCATAATGGTCCTTAACCTCTTATCCAGAAACTCCTATCCCTACATCCTCGTGGCACCAGCCGGAGTACAAGCAACCATAGTGGAGATCGGGTAATCGGGTGACCGGTTTTTTAAATATCATCAAAACTACGCTCCCTATGGGGTACGGATATCGACTTAGATCATTACTTAGTAGCAGCACATGTGCGCTTAAAACTACCGATAGTATATATCTCGCGACAAAGTGACCCGCTTCGGTTAACCATTCTAAAATTAGGCTATCTGCGAGTTGCCAAGAACTAAAGGGTGTCCCACATCAAATTGCATCACAAAAAACCCTGTAAAAATTACCTAGTTGGCCGATTCTTTTCAAACTTTCAGACAATAAAATACAACCCATTATTGAGCTTTTGGCATATATATTTCATTTTCAACTTCAATACCGTATGCCACATATGCTCGCACCTTACGTTTAACTCCAGCCATAAGATGCTGTACAACATCTTCGTTTCTTCTGTACGAAAACCCGCTTTTTCTTTATGTCTTCTTCAGATTTGACCTCCTACAGATGCTTCTGAAGTGCTTGCTTCATAATAGCCCAGTATTTTTCCATAGTCCTTAGTTCCAGTGCGTTGGTGACCCCATTAAATTCGTACCACTCCAAGACATCCTTTGAATAATGGCACGAAGCTAGATCCGGTCAGAAGATCGCAGGGCACTCATATTGCTTCAACAGAGGAAGCAGACGCTTCTGTAGACGCTCCTTGACACTTCTCAATCTGCCCGTTTACAGTCCCTGTAGTCACGAACGACACACTCCGTTTGCCAAATCATGTATTTCTAGGTAAACTTTGAAAGTTTCTGCTTCCTTACTTCCTCCGGAACGTGCGCAAGGTGGTCGATAGGTGGAAGCAGTTCTTCGATGGGCATCTCAATGGCGATATAACAGAGGAAGCCTGAACAGAAGTTTACTTAGGATAAAGTGACCAGATTTTTTTTGGACGAATGCGGGACGGCGGAGGCAATCTACTCCAGACTGAAAGCGAGGAGTTTAGGCTAAAAATAAATGCAACGGAGCCCAAATACATGAAAAGAAAAGGCTCAAACTGGCAAGTGCGCGAATCCCACGGACGGTATGCCGGTAACCCGGTAAGCCGGCGTCGAATTAGAAGTGGTAGTGAGTTCGCATATTTGACATAACTGGTGGCCGTGGACAACACTAGTAAAAAAAATCCAGCACCGCATGCACGCGGGAATGCAAGCTTACGTTGTTCTTTGCAAAACGCTACGATCAAGAAGCATATACCACCGTACGAAACTGACAATGTACAAAACTCTTATTAGACCAGTAGTTCTTTATGGAGTTGAATCTGTGATGCTGCTCACGCTGGACATACGCACCCTTGCCGTGTCTGAGCGGCATGTGCTGCGAACCGTATCTGGTTGAGTACAAAGTGAAAGCCAAGAGTGGCGTATGCATATAAATCATAAGGCATTGCTTGGGGAGATTCCCATCGTACAACTGACGAAAGGCGGTAGACTACGAGCCGGACACGTCGTAAGGATGCCGGGTGATAGGGAGACCATATGTGCCAGATGGCTCGACCACGTCGAAAGACGCCTGGGAAGCTGACGACGAGAGGCTCAAGATCAAATTGTATGGCGATGATTGTTTAAAACAGCACGAACCATCCCGACATCATACTGACGACGACGACCGACGGCAGGACATATTGAATGACTTATTTGCTAAATTGCTTCTACTATAGTATACAATGGACCTCCGTTCGTTTGCCAGTATTTAATCTTAACACTTTTGATTTGAACTCTGCTAATTTGCACGACGTGTCCAGTAAAATTTTGTTTGTACTGATCTAGCGTCCTCCATATTTGTTTTCTCGACGATTCTGATAAAAGTTTGCTAGGAGAACGAAATATTCGCTGCCGGTATAATTGCCAACTAAATCAAAACGCCAAAATAATAACAAATAGCAGGGCGACCAACAAAGTTATTTAGAGGCAAATATTACAAAATAACTCAAATTTTTCAGTTGAATGCACTTGTCTCAACAATAATTCATAAATAGGGAACTTCTTAAAAACCTCTTAGAACTAATCTGTAGCGTTCCTCTGAGCGTTTCAGCATTCAACTGGCACGATTTAAAAATTAATCAATGCGGGACATTTTCCGGGACGCTTGGTAATCCGGGACAAGCCATCCAAATCCGGGACAGTCCCGCACAATCCGGGACGTCTGGTCAGCCTAACTTAGGAGTGCCTACAAACCATAACAGCGTGGCAGCTGTCGATTTCGAAGAGATCCGGCACGAGAAATCGATCATCGTCCGGACCGACTCCCGGCAGAATTCTACAAAAATGGCAAATAACCTCTAGCAATGGCACTTCACTAGATAATTCCATGGATTAGGAGGAGAAGCTACCGAAGGGATGCATGGAAGGTATGGTTTGTTCCATCTATAAAATCTCTGCGCGATTCGAAAAGACTCTAAAGTGCTCCCGAAACACGCGTGTAGCAGAGCACTCACTTCAGGGCAGCTTTGACCAACCGCGGCAGTTGGTCCAGAAAACCTATCACGCAACGGTTCTAATTTTTTCATTGATACTAATGAACACCGCAAAAAGAAGACCTGAAAAAGCGACACTTGCGGGCTCCGCAAAAGTTATATTATGCTTTATATACTGTTACTTTATAGACTGAAACTATCTGAAACAAATTTCAACGTGAGTTTTATTGCAGTCTTATGGCGGTTTTAATAACCAATTTTTGTCATTAAACCTATCATAAGAGTGTAATAGAACTCAAATTGTACTTGAGTATGGCCTTTTTTGGTATTGCACCGTTGCACAGTGGTTCAAACAGCGAAATACGTGATCGTGTGTTATTGCGCCGAAACGTGAAGTTTTTCGCATGTAGTGTCTTTAGGAACATTTCTCGGTATAATAGGCCCCTTCTTGTGAGAGAAATCTTTGGGTGATTAATTCCCTTAAAAGTGAGATACGAAATTTATTTTCCCGTATATTCGAGATACAGGTGTGGTACTTTCGGCAAAGTTGTAGTAAATATTATTACAAACAACTTTGTCAAAGACACCATACTTGTATCTCTTCATGGAAATTATCTATTAAGCGTTATTCGTGGACAAACCCTTTAAAACAGTTTTTAATCCCCAACTTATTCTGGTCAATTTTTACGTGTTCATAGTGTTATAGAAAGTTGTTTATCTTGCTAAAATCAACGTTTCTGTAGAACATTATTATATGTTATTTTCCAAAGTTTCGGAGATTTTGAGCTTTTTTGGTGAAAAATAGCACTTCTTTGAGCTTAAATATTTCCCAAGGTGGCAAATGGTGGCAGATCAAACAACTCCTACCTAAAAGTACAACAAAAAACCTATAAAAGCAAGTGTCAACTGACTGTATCTGTTTGTATCCGAAAAAGTTATAGTTGTTTTAAAAACCCATCTCAGTCATGTTTACAGAACAATTAAACTGTACTTCGGGTGCAATAAACGCCATTTTGTTTACGTTGACAATCTCTTTCTAACAAGTTAAGTTACCAGCCATTTTTTCGCCTATTTTCGAGTCGAAAATGAATGTAGACTTAAAATTATTTAACGCAATTAATAAGAGAAAAGCTTCCAAATAACTTACTTATGCCTATTTTGTTTAATTCCTTCGATTGATGTCTTTTCAAAAGAACACACTCTGGCTGGTACCGAATGGCCGAAACATAAATGGTCGAATCACGAATGGCTGAAATCCAAATGACCAACTTTCAACAACAGTCAAGAAAGACCGACATTTCTCAGAATGACTAAGTAAGCAGTACGTCATATATAGTTAATTATGTTAAATAAAGGTGTAGGTGAGATAACTCATCATCAAATGTTGTTTTGGAAAAATGCGGAAGGAGAGAGCAATGCAAAATTGAACAAAATAGACTTAAGTTAGTTATTTGGAAGCTTTTCTCTTATTAATTGCGTCAATTTTAAGTCTACATTCATTTTCAACTCGAAAATAGGCGAAAAAATTGCTGGTAACTTAACTTGTTAGAAAGAGATTGTCAACGTAAACAAAATGGCGTTTATTGCATCCGAAGTACAGTTTAATTGTTCTGTAAACATGACTGAGATGGATTTTTAAAACAACTATAACTTTTTCGGATACAAACAGATACAGTCAGTTGACACTTGCTTTTATAGGTTTTTTGTTGTACTTTTAGGTAGGAGTTGTTTGATCTGCCACCATTTGCCACCTTGGGAAATATTTAAGCTCAAAGAAGTGCTATTTTCCACCAAAAAAGCTCAAAATCTCCGAAACTTTGGAAAATAACATATAATAATGTTCTACAGAAACGTTGATTTTAGCAAGATAAACAACTTTCTATAACACTATGAACACGTAAAAATTGACCAGAATAAGTTGGGGATTAAAAACTGTTTTAAAGGGTTTGTCCACGAATAACGCTTAATAGATAATTTCCATGAAGAGATACAAGTATGGTGTCTTTGACAAAGTTGTTTGTAATAATATTTACTACAACTTTGCCGAAAGTACCACACCTGTATCTCGAATATACGGGAAAATAAATTTCGTATCTCACTTTTAAGGGAATTAATCACCCAAAGATTTCTCTCACAAGAAGGGGCCTGTTATACCGAGAAATGTTCCTAAAGACACTACATGCGAAAAACTTCACGTTTCGGCACAATTACACACGATCACGTATTTCGCTGTTTGAACCACTGTGCGTTGACATAACAACACTCGCTGATTTATTCTTGTGAAATATCGGCAACTACAGAAGCTGTGACAAATATCTTTGGGAATGTTTTATTTATCAAACACAACGACGACAAAAAAACTATCAGTTGGAGTTGAATGTTATTCAGGAAATTAATCCTTCATGAAATCTGGCTTCTTGATTATTCTTTTGTGTGCAAAAAATTTTTCTTGTTCCACTTTTTGCCAAAAAAAACATTTCTTCACGCGTTTCGCGGACAAATGATTGAGTCGATTTCAGTGATTGTGAAAATTTTAGTTTCCTGTCAAGATAAATTAATATTCAGCCTTGTCAACAAAACATATTTCTCTAACGCTCATACATTGTAGGGTTATTGATCGTGGTTCGGCCTATGCAAAAACTGATCCTGGTTCGGCCCATCAGCTTAATCATCGATAATTCATTGAATATTTACAGATTTAAAGGAAAAATAATTTTATAAGCAGCTTATAATATTTTCCTATGCATTGCCTTCATTTATTTGCCATATAAATTAATGTAACTAGCTCAAATAATTAAATTTATAACATATGTAAAAGCGGCTTCCAATGTCGCCATCAAAGCTGTCTTTTTAAACACCTAGAAAGTGTTTCAGTCTGTGAAGTATAGGTTGAAAACAATTTTAAAACATAGATTCATCTATATTCTTGCATTATTGGAACGTTTTATTCCA
This sequence comes from Sabethes cyaneus, assembly GCF_943734655.1. Classification (NCBI taxonomy): domain Eukaryota; kingdom Metazoa; phylum Arthropoda; class Insecta; order Diptera; family Culicidae; genus Sabethes; species Sabethes cyaneus. Next base: position 135,297,469 of record NC_071354.1, on the reverse strand, counting down.
AACAAAAAGCGAGATTACGACTTATTGAGAAAATACGATTTTAATTTTTTGATCTTAGTTCGGCCTACAATCGTGGTTGATCGTGGTTCGGCCTATCAGCTACACTAAATCACCGCTAGTGGCGCCGCGCTTCGCCTACGTTTTAACCAATTTCTGGCTGCACGTACCACTTGTGTTAAATCTAAATGTTGTGTTTTATTCCATATTTTATTATTTCATGCATTTCAGAAACAAAATTGTGATCTCCCTAAAATTGAGTTTTTCTTTTAACAATAAATATGAGGGTATTTTTTTGAGAGATCGAAGTAAACCGCGCGCGCGAACGGACGTGAAAAAATTTGACGTTGCGAATTTTTCGTTTTAAATAATGTGAATTGAACAGTTTTTCATGAAAAAGTATATAAAGTAGTAAGAGTTAAGTCAATATTGTGTAAAAGTGTTCTTGAATAAGCCGAACCGTGATGAATTCACCGGGTGAAACTTAAGCAACTAGAGTGATTTATAATGGAACTATTAGCGGAGCTTTAATGCAGGAAAAGTGTATTGTATATGTGCTGGAACCGTTTATAACACCCACTCCGAATATCCAAAGGGTATTGTCGGCCAAGGGCTGAGGTTAATCGATGTGGACAGAATCTTTTAACAGAAGTTAATTTGCACTAGTGGGTTATAATGCAGATGAGTGAAAGTTTTTTATTTCTGCTAAATTTCTCCCAATACCGCGTTTTTTAAGAAATAATTTGAACTAATATGGTAGTCTAATAAGTGAACTAATAAGTAGTCTAAGTCCCCCCTAACAAAAAAAATGGTTGGTAGTTCGAGGGTTTAATCTATTTTCAGAGAGCGAAATAAGGCGCTATAACCTTGGCTAATTGCAGCCGGGCTTTTGGTCTAAAGGCTAAATGTTCATTCCCGAGGGTCCGGAGTATCATTTAACCTTTATTAGCAAAGATACTCCCAACGAAAACAAAGTTACTATTAATCAGAAACGGTTGGTACGAGACGTCCCCGTTTCTTCTTCCCCTGTTGATTTTGAAATACATCTATGTTTGAATAACTTGTTCAAACAAGATCCATTTCATATAATCGTCTTTGCGGCAATACTTCACAGTTGACCTGGCCGATTAAACATTCGCAATATATCTCTGATATTTTGCAAATGTTAATACAGACAAGAAAATAGTTTGAAATATTTCTATGATCAGAAATAATTAAAATTATTTCCAGGAATCCTTTATTGTGGCTGTGATGGTATTAATAAGAATAAGAATAAGAATAACAATAAATATGAGGGTATTTTTACCAAAGAAGCGTACAAACTGGGTTGTAATGTTTCAGAATTTTATGCAACCTTATACGCGGCTTCAGGGCTTGTGCATAAAACATTATTTAAAAAATTCATGGTATCGTGTTTTCCTAGAAAACTTAAATGGAAATTTTCCGATTTTCATGTATGTACATCTCAGATTTTAAAAATTCATAGCTGTTGAGCCAAGTATTGAAAAATAAATATTTTTTCATACTAATGTAAGCAAATTTACTCACCAATCCAGAAAAATTCTGGAAAAAAATTTCCACAAAAATTTTATGATTATGGGAACTCTAATATAAAAAAAAATTATAAAAGTAGTTTTACGAACTAATTGGAAATGGATTCCTTTCAGTTCTACTAATTTGACTTACGTCACTTATACGCGTTTTTCGGTTACGTACGACTTGCAACCTTCATCAGCGTGACCAATTTCTGCAGAAATTGTAGTAGAACTAAAGGAAATTCGTTTCCATATTTCGCGAGTTCTACTAAGACTCTCGTAAATAATAAATAATTCTTAATAAAAGTATGCTCTACCTCTGATTTTTTTTTTTGAAAGTATTTCGGTTCGTCAATTTCTATTCTTTCAACGATAGGATTTTAGCATTATTTGTTGTCCCTGAATTAGGTCAAAAACCAACGACTAACGTCGGTGTATGACGTGTTATTTGTTAACACAGTTGTGATTTCATAAGCAGCTATTTTCATTGATCTATTGGAAAATATTCTAAAATTAAATGTAAATTCTGTCTTTCTTCGAAGGCACCTGTTAGAATACAGGACAATTGCGAGGCTAGTGCTTCGATCCTATTGAGTTTTACAGCCTCTTCCAGTCGATATTACAACATGCGACGCCTGGCTTGTTAGATTAGCGTTCTACCTTGTTAAAAACTATATCTAAATTAATAATACCTGAAATAACCACATTATTGTCTATGTACAAGCTTAATTAACACTGCTAGGTAGATAAGGTGAAAAAAGATACTATATTTAGCAACAAAAATACATCTGTACTATTTGTAATGCTTCCGAAGAAAGTGAAAAATTGTCTGAATTTATATAACCCGAAGTAGTTAGAATATTGACCATGTACAAGCTCATTTAACACTGCTAGGTAGATAAATTGAAGTAAGATACTATATTAGGCACCAAAAATAGGCTTATACCATTTCTGATTGATTAATATATAAAAACATTCGTTTTGGAAACTTTATGTCGGAATAGGCCGAACCAAGATCATCGATGGGCCGAACCACGATCAACATAGGCCGAACCAGGATCATAATTTGACTGTCATTAAAAATCAAATTCTAAATCAACTGGTCTTCCAAAGTTTCTTCTAAATTAAGAAATAGAATCGTCTTTAGTTATTCTTCCCAAACATTCTAATTTTTTTTTCAAAAACATTGTGATTTTGTAGATATACATGCATTAGTCCATGGGTGCTATGTGAAACAATGAGAATAGGCCGAACCACGATCAATCACCCTAGTAGGTAATTTGCTTATGATTAAGGTATATTTATTGTACCATGAATAGTCTATGAATATTTTAGAACAGTATTTTCCAAATGACGTTTGGTGTTCTGCTTTTGAAACTAGTTGGAAAGATACATTCCGTAAAATCACATTCCATATGGAATCTAAATAGTGTTCATATGGAATCTAAAAGCGAGAGTCCCAAAACTTCTTTCATATTTATATAATGAACAATTTGTTGCTTTTCATTTAAGTTATTTGAATTGTCTTCTAATCTACCACCGCAACAAAAAGTGATTAATTTCTTGCTTGAATACCACTTTCCACAATGCTTCTACGTATACTTACGAATCAATATCCCATCCGCAAAACTTTTCCTCCCCATAAACCAATTTGTACAAAATATCGTCGAATAGCGAACATGGGTCACCAGTTGATCCCCGATTCAAAGCAGGGTGTATATCAAACACGTGCCAAAGCAATCGTTAACCTGTGTCAAACTTGGCAAACCCAGGGTTGACAGCGCCTTCCCCCCAAACAGGCGGGAAATTCACGGGAAACGAGTTTCGCTCTAGTTTACCAATCGATAACCGCGTTGATTAGTTTTCCAGCCCACCAATCAGTTACTCTTTCGGCAGAGGTGCATATAGACCTGAATAGAATCTTGAATAAGTTTTCACTGATTCGGTGCAATAGGTTCAAGAGATCCTTCCGAGGTTGAACCGAAGAGAGGCATCTTCAGTCACGTTTGCGGTTTTGATACTGAAGGGAAGATGACGCGAATGCACCAACGATGGTGTGCGGTATTACGATTCCAGTCAAGTGGAAATATCCTTTGTACCACCCAGCAGTACCTACAATAAGCATGTTTTGGCGACGATGTATATGATGATGATGATGATGATGATGATGGCAACAATGATGGTGGGAGTGATGATGCTGATGATGATGATGATGATGATGATGAGCAGGACACCCAATAAACGGAAATCATTCCATGCTTCAATGCTTCCGGGTTTACCAATGCGCGTCTGGTTACATGCCACATTTCTTTCATTTTCCACTTGAATGATAAATAGTTTGTGGAAAAGCACTGCAACCGCACACGTTCCAAATGCCTTGGTTTCAACCGTCTACAGCCAACAGTTGGGTACATTTTCCTTTTCAAAAGAGTTGGGGCTCCTCCATTGCCGACGAAGTCTACTGCAACAGCTCGACCAGCCGGCCGCCCAGCATAGTACCGTACTGCAACCACAAATCTAATATCGCCTTTGAATATTTCAAATCAAATCTGAGAAGTTCATTTATAATTCAAGAAACAGATTACAGCCAGTTTCCTTTTCCAGATAGGTTGTGCACTAGTTTGAACTAGATGAATGCATCGAGCCGAGACTGGTAGATGCTGCGGTGATACTAGGTAGAAGATGCAAAAATAAAAGGAAGAATAGCAGCTGAAACTGAGTCAATTGCTAACGAAAAACAACCTGACTGTTGGGCTACAGTGTTTGCACAAACATTTGACTCAATATCGATAATGTTTATTTTGTATTAAACAAATCGCTGCTTGGAAAATTACACAAAATTAGAAACTACACAGAAGCAGCTTAGTTCTTTACGTAATCAAAATTGTTATAGGATAACCTGTATTTTATATTTATTAAAATGGCAAAGAAACTGAAATACCTAAAATTAAATATTGATCTTAGCATAGCGAACACTAGCTCTCTTAATACGTCCAAATTATCCTAATTGGCTCGCTCTTTCCCGAAAACGATAAAAAGCAATCAACCGAAAAAACTACACCGAAAGCAGACACCAAAATGGCTTTATAACATCCATTAGCAGTCCACCTGTTGCCCGTACATTTTTGCAACCTGGCACGGAATCCCATCCCCGCGGAGCAGTCAGTGCTTTGCATTCGCTTGTTCGTGTTTCGCTCGGCATACAAGAGAAAACTAAACGAAACATGCCCGCACATAAATATGCTCAGGGACAGCGCGCTTGCTAGTCGAAACCAAAACTGGAAGAACCAGACCATTAGCTCTGGTGGCACTTGTAGCGCTCAACTATAACGTGTTGCTTCTGCCCATTCCTAGCTGTCGTCAAAAGGGTAAAGCATAAAAGTAGAAGGCAAACCATCACCGAAAAAAGGGGAGGCAAACTACGACTATAAAACCAGTAATTCCAGCGGCCGCCAAGCGGAAATGTTTTTTTCCATCCTTTCTAGTGCCGAATTTAGCTTCGATTTCAACGACAACAAAACTACTCTCGACGAATTTTGACTGATTGTGTGTGCTGCCAACTGACGTGAAGCAAAAAATAACTTTCAAAACTGTTGCGTGTAGCAAAGTTTTTCCACTGTCATGTAGTCGGTTTTATTCCCCATCGAAACATCGTTGTTAGCCTGAAACGCACACCTGACTAATCTTAGCATGATGATGATCCAACATAATTGAGAACGCCTACATAAAAAACTACCAGCATGATGAGCTTCTTAAGGACCCCATCGCCAATGATTCAAGTGACAATCGATATAGGAAATGACACTCGTAAGCAACGCGCACCACAAGAGGGCATTGTTTCTTACATAGGAAAAATGTGACTTTCAACATACTCGCAACAAGAGCATTATTAACGATGACGATTTCCGGCCACACGCAAGCAACACGCAACCTCCGTGCGTCCTCCTTCGGTAAATAATGAAGTCACCTTGTGGAGAACGACGAAGGAAACGGAAGTGACTCCTTTTGAAAGGTGTCTCGAATATCAAAGGCGTGGAAAGAGAATATTAATGACGATAAATTGCATGATATAATAATTCCATTGTGTCCGGACAGCTTGCCTGGTTAGTCGGCATGGCAAATTGAGCTGTTATTGATTCAATAAACTCCTCTGTAATGGCGGTTGTCTTGACGGCAATGTTGAATGCAGTCCGTACTCATTGAGATATTTTCCCTAACAATGTAATCAACTGAAAATGAAGAGATCGTTGATACTTGTGCTTTACGAGGGACAAAGCGAGCCGCTGGATCTTCGCACTTGTGTTGTTGTACGAGATAATCCACCATTTCTAATTCGTCGCCCTCAGCGATTGCCGTCCGTAGAAGGCACACATTCGTCTGCTTTGAGCTTCTACCTTTCATATCACGAAAGTCATGAATTTCATGTTTTCGTATTCGTCGCATTTATTTTTAGCCCATTCCTCCTTACAGCCCCTTTCAGTCTCGCCAGTGACGTAGCCAGGATTGTCGTTCGGGGGGGGGGGGGGGGGGGCAAGTCATTTTTTTATTAGAGAAGTTTTAAACTTAAGAGGTTCACTCACCTCTGGAGGGAGGCCAAGTTAGTATGCAGAAAACCTTTTGTTTAAGAAATATATTTAATGCTTATGTTACAGAATGTTCTTTCGAATTAATTAATTAATTTGTTTAACTAAGTATTCATGTAACACAAGTAACTTTCTAATGGTTTTCATAAGTTTGCGTACAATATGATTTATGCTAATTAGTTTGCTGGTGAGAAAAATGTTTTACAGGATTTTTAAAAACTTCATAGCTTCTGGCACTCTCGCATCGAACCTACTTTTCCCTCCGCAAGACGCTTCGATCAAGGAGCATACACCGCACAAAGCAGACGATGTACAAAGCGCTAATCAGACCGATAATCTTATTCTTCAGCACACGGATTTCTCGCCGGATCTCTTCGAGATCGGGAGCCGGCACGCTGTTGTCGTTTGTAGGCACTCCGAGGTTAACTTCCGTTGCGTCTCCTATTGCTATATCGCCGTTGCGATGCTCATCGAAATACTGCTCCACCTATCGAACACCTCGCGCTCGTTTGTGATTAGATCCCCTCCCTCGTCCCTACACATGTCAGGTTTAGCCCAAGTAACACACAAAACAAGTTAGAAAATAATATTCGTGGAAATTAGTCGCTTAAGCGTACTATAAACGTACTTTGAAAACATATGTCGTTATTATTAAGGTTTTGAGATGTTTTGGGATAACATGAATTTATTTGACAGCTCATATCTAATGTATAATGTTTGTTTTGTCAACATGTCAACACGAAGTTTTTATTACGTCACCATTACTAAATTTAAACTACTGGAAGAACAAGTTGTAGCTTATGCTATAATAACGTTTTAAATTGGTATGAAATAACCTGATACATACTTCTTTCAATTCTTGTTTCATTAGACTTAAGTTTTTTGCGCTTTTCAGGTAATAGAGAAGTTCTGATATATGTAATATTATACTATTCGATAACAAGCTGTGTTGCTTGGGAGGTGTGTAGCCCTTACGAGTTTGGTTTATCTCTTCGTAAAACGTGCGCGCGTCATTAACCCAGAATAGTTGTTCCAGCTCTGTCCTCCTTCTGGCGCTTTTTCCTCAGGATCATGGTCAACTCATTCCGCGCTTGTCGATTCTTGGCCAAATTCTCTCTCGTGGATATGATTGGATAGTATTCCCAAGCTCTTTTTTCCTTCAATTCTATCGCTTGTTGGCATTCCACGTCAAACCAATCATTTCGTGCACTCGATGTATGCACGAGCGTATCATACTCCATCCGTTTTCGAGGGTTGAAGCATCTAGCTCCACAGAAAAAGGCAGCGCTTCATCCAGTACGCACGTAGTTTTCGGCAACTGGCGGGTTGTTTAACTGCCGAATGTTTAACCGAGAAGAGCGGTTTTGTCGCGAGATATAAACCGAATTTTAAACGCACATGTACTGCTACTAGGTAATGGTCCGAGACGATAGGGAGCATACGTTGGTGATGTTCGAGAAAAACCGGCCCTCGATGAGAATATGGTCGATTTGGTTAGAAGTTCGTTGGTCAGGTGATCTCCAGGTGGCTTTGTGGATATATTTGTGGGAAACGAAAATGCTCGGGAACTGCAAAGTTGATGCATCGCTGGCTGTTGTCGTTTGCGTCGGTGTGCAGGCTATGGGGCCCGATCACAGGTCTATACATTGCTTCCCTGCCGACCTGGGTGTTCATAACCCCGATGATGATCTTGATGTCCTATCATGAGCAGCTGTCGTACGTTGCCTTCAGCTGCGCATAGAACGCTTCCTTCTCGTCGTCGAGTATACCTTCGTGTACGTTAATGATAGTTTAATTGAAGAAACGGCGTTTTATCCTCAACACGCACATTCTCTCGTTGATCGTTTTCCAGTCCTTTATGCGATTCTGCATTTTGCCCAACACTACGAAGCCCGTTCCCAGCTCGTTGGTCGCTCCACCACTCTGAAAAATTTGGGCTTTACTGCCACGGATCCTCCACACCTTCTCGCCTTTGCGACATATCTCCGCTGCAGTTCCAGATGCCAAACTTTCGGGGTCCTAACTAATCGAGCAGCACTCTATCGCCACCAACGAAATTTAACGATCTGCAGTTCCAGGTACCAAGTCTCCATTCCATGCCCATATTTCGTCGCCTTTGTCCATGCCGAATGTTCCAAGTAACGGAGAGCTACATAGTTGAGAATTTTCACAGACTATGAGAGATACAAAACGATGTCGGTTATATTGTTATTCAAAGGCGCACTCATAAAAAATATACTTGTGCTACAGTTTTAGCTTGGTGTATTGTTATTCTGCATTGAAATTTTTTTGAAAAATGTAAGCCAAAACATTTCGGGGGGGGCCAAGGCCCCCAGGGCACCCCTCCTGGCTACGTGGCTGAGTCTCGCGTAGTTTGTCTCCGTCGTCGCAAAGTCTCTGGTTATTTGATCACCTCCTTCAAATCAATATTAAAAATCATGCTGGATAAGCCGTCACCTTGTCTCAACCATCGTCACATCACTCAAGCTAATGTTCCTCTGATTAGTTCAGTGAGTTCGTCGGGAAATCGTGTTCGTGCATTATCTGCCATAGCTGGTCTCGATCGACTGTATCAAGCTTTGTAATTAACAAAAATATGATGCGTGGACACGTTGAACTCCCGGCATTTCTGGTAGACCTGCCAAATGGTAAAAATTTGTTCTTTGGTAGTGCTAGTTCCCATGAAACCCGCTTCCCTTGTACTATCGGTGACAATCGGGGTTACCGGATATGGGAGGGTGCTTTGTAGATGGGACAAACAACTACTTCCTTCCACTATTCCGGCAGATTGTCCGCTTCCCAGATCTTGAAAATAAGTCAGTTACAGTTAAGTTAACTTCCGTTCCGCCTTCTTCTGTGGCTTGTCTGTGATTAGTATTCCTCCCTACTCGCTACATACATCAGGTTTCGGTGTGTAGCCCTTACGAGATTGGTACAGCTTCCCGTAAAATTAGTACGTGTCATTAGCTCGGAATAGTTGTTCTAACTCTTCACAATCTCTGTTCTCCTTCTGGCACTTTTTAGTCTTCAGCATCATGGTCAACTGGTTCCTTGATCGTCGGTATTTGGCCAAGTTCTCCCTAGTGACAATCTTCATATAATTTTTCCAAGAATTTTTTTTTCTCTTCACCACTTGTTGGTATTCCCCATCATTGGTTGGTTTCATTTTGTATACTCCGGGGCTCTTTACCTAGTGCTCTCCGATGTGATGTCCCTCCGATGGACGCACCGGACGTATTCGGCCCCAAACGTCTTCGACCTTTGAAGCTCCTAACTCCTCGGAAGAAGGCAGTGCCTCATCTAGTATTTACGTGTAGTTCTCGGCAGATTGCGGGTTATCTAGCTGTGAATGCTCTGCCGAGGAAAACGGTTTTGACATGTCAAGTAGGTATATGGTTGAAAGTTTTTAGCGCACTGCTACTAGGTAATGGTCAGAGACAATACTCGCACCCCGTAGGGAACATATGTATACCCGCTCAATTAGCTCCGGGTACGATGCTGGTCTAACAAGTCAGTCATCGTGAATCTCGACTGGGCAGTACCGCTATTGAGTCAATAGAATCTTTACACTAGCCCCGTAGTTTTCCTGTACTCTAATAACACAGGTCTGCAAAAATAAAAAAAATTTCAGATGCATGAGATATTTTAGGTGAATCATATGTTTTTTGGGGTGCTGAATCCAAAACTGATTTCCGTTTTTCTCTATCACGTACAGATTTTTTGCAAATTATGCTTCTTATAAGGAAAAGTCACAAACTAGATGGAAAAATTATTATCACAGATTCGTATTAAAAAACCTAAATAAGATCTTTTTCTGTTATTTCAGTAAATTTTTACTTAATAAATACAGGAAAAATACTACTGGACTGAAATTTTTATCTATACTCTTTTTTTGCCCTTCAATGCTGGGTTAATGTACTCAGGTACGCTCACTTACGCAAATTAAACTGTGACTCACAGAAGCAAAATCTGTAAAAGATATGTAAGAAGCATGTGTGGAGCTGAAAATAATCTACAATTTTGTTGAATAGAGTTGTGCATTATTTTTTCCATTTATAATAAAGACGGCCTTTAAGCCTTGTTATATAAATAGAACGTTTGTTTGAGCTAAGGATAAAGTTGCAATACTATTACCACGTAAATACAAAAGTAATGGAGTACTCAATTCAGAAAGATTGTAGATTGCATTCAGTTCTACAAATGTTTCATACATCACTTTTATCAAATTTGCTTCTATAAGGCAGTACAGCCGACTGAGCGCAAGTGGGTGTATTTGAGCGCACCAAATTTACTTTAAAATAATATTCTCCATAGTTTCTCCATCGTATATGGTTTTCTTCCAAAACATGGAAGGGTTTACATTAATAAATACAATTCTGATGTAAAAATCAATTTTTTTAATGTAATTTACATCCGGGATATTTCTGCTGCTTTATGTCTAAAACCAACTTTTAAGATTATTCAACAAGTATTACGTGAAAACGTGACGTGATGGACATTTTTTATTATTTTTTCTGAATTCAGTGGACAAAAATCTATAGGAATCAGTTGAAAAATCCTATGCAGTTTTTTTGATGCAGACCTGTGTAATCTGCTGCGAAGTCTGTCAATAAAGAAGGGTCAAGTTCTTAAGGACGATTATACCTATGGCTTGGCTTTGCTTTTTCAGGGAACGTGTGTTCACGACGTTAGCGAAGAACCGGTCGTCTATGAGAACGTGTTCAATCTGGTTTATTGTACGTAGGTTAGGTGATCCGTTGTGGGAAAAAGGAGCTTCGCATCACCGGGCCTCGAGAAGCTGCAAAGTTTATACATTATTGGCCATCCTCGCTCTAGTCTGTGTGCAGGCTACGTGGTCCTGTAACCGGTCTATACATTTCTTCCCTACCGACCAGGGCGATCATATCTCCGACGATGATCTTGATGAACTTTCGTACGTTACCTCCAGCCTCGCGTAGAACGGTTTGTCCTCATCGTCCAGTCTACCCTCATAACCGGACATAACAAACTTCCCCCAGAGTTATGATGCCGAATTTATAGGGTCGGTCGGTCGCTACCGATGAATTTCAGTGATCCGCAATTCCAAATACTGAGTTCGTCGATCTTGTTTCGCCGCCTTGCAAAGTAAAGCAAAACCTCTCCCAAGTAATGAGAATTTCATCGCTTCGGTCGCTGGTGACTATTCCGATTCGTATTTGCTTGAATGTTTATTTAACAGTTTGGTTTTGGTAAGTTGGCTTACAAGGGCCTCACTACCGAGTTCCGCAATGGAGCTTCCCGCTTGACTTTAGTACCGAAACAACACGTTTCATAATTCACCTAGACTGCACACGCTCACTAAAATGAGGAGTCAATGTTCCACCTTGCAGTAGTATCCTTTCCTAGGAAGTAGAATAGGAGTTGCTGTATAAGAGTATTTATTTTATGCCTACAAGTATTTGAGGCACTACCGATGCACATATAATTATATAATTTATTGTATCTAATTTAGTACTTACTACATTTAGATTAAATTAGCCGAGCACAAGCTGAATATGGGATATTCATTATTTTGAAAACTATCCTTTTTTTATTCTATATTTGAGACGTTTTCAGCCTGCGGCTGGTTCGCCTTAAACAAATATCCTTATCAAATGAACTATTTCCTTATAAATAAAAACCAAAGTACTTAATAAATAAATAAATAAATAATAATAAATAAATAATAAATAATGATAAATAAATAATTACTATACCTAAAACTGATTGATTTTCGTTATGGCCATTGAAAACCTCAACCATTTTAGGAAAATCCAGCGAATAGCGGAGCGTAATATGTCCCTGAAAGATATATTTTTGTGCACTTAGCTAGAATTTACCTTCATGTTGCCAGTTTTTACTGCGCCCCACCGTTAAACGATGAGAACATTATGAAAGTGAACATGTCTGCCATAAAAGTCATAAACGTTAATTCGTAATCATCGTCAAACGTATCGTCTGTCATGACACACTATTAATCTTTTCTAGAAAAATAAATACACACCTAGCCAGCTGAAGTGGTTCGCATTTTTCTATTATGACTTTCTTTGTTGTTACACAATTCTGTGCCACAATCGGGCACATAAATTTTGTTGCAATGTTTAGCCGCACTTAAACAGACGATGATTTATACAACCGAATTAAAATCCGACCACCATGGATGATTTATGAAATTAACACGCCTATTTTTTTGTTTCCATTCCTCTTCGCAGGGAGCGTCCTCTAGCTTAGTGGTGAAGTTTGCGGACACCGAGAAAGAGAGGCAACTCCGTCGTATGCAGCAAATGGCCGGTCATATGAACCTGCTTTCCCCGTTCGTCTTCAACCAGTTCGGACCGTACGGTGCCTACGCACAACAACAACAAGCAGCACTGATGGCCGCGGCCACCGCACAAGGAACCTACATCAACCCCATGGCTGCCCTCGCAACACAAATACCTCATGCGTTAAACGGTGGGTACCAGCTGGCAGTTCCATGTGAACCATCGGCGACCACTGATTGTCACGTTTCTTCACGTCCACCAGGTTCTGGACAACCCGTGAACGGTACCATCCCATCGCTACCATCACCAACGATGCCAACATTCAACATGGCAGCACAAACCCCCAACGGTCAGCCAGCCGGTTCCGAGGCAGCGGTTTACACGAATGGAATTCCTCAAACCTACCCAGGGCGTAAGTAATCTCCAGTTCCCGTTGAACTGCCGTTGCCTAGCCATTTCTTTACTTCCTCAAAATCACAGTAATGTATTGATTCAGCTATTTACATAGATGCGCTACATCTGTCGATACCAGCTCAAGGACTTCCAAATGGGGATGCCGCCCTACCGCACGCAGCCTATCCTGGCATCCAACCCTACCCGGGTGTCGGTAAGTGCATATTTTCCTACTCAATACGGTCAGTTTAAGCTAGTCTTCTGCACCCTTTTCTCGTATATACATATGTATATTTAATAATAGCTACAATAGAGCAGTGTTTTTCCACGTACTATACATATTGTATATTTTTTATTTACTTATTTTTTCTGTTACGCGTCGTCGTCCAATCGTTCATTGTTTATGTGTCGATGTTTATTATTACTCTTTTGCTATATACATACATTTCTGTGAAATTTTTTAATGAAAAAAATAGAACAGCAACTACAACTAAATTAAACACTCGAAAGGCGCTCGCTGTTTTCCGCTGTTATGTTCGAATTAGTCTTTGTTTTGTTGTTTGGAGACTATTCTCTGACACTTTCACTCACGCTAATTAAACATCAGTGTGGTTTCTTATTTTTGCCTCGACGAAGCGAAACCAAACTGCTTTCGTGCAAAAGACGCATCACGAGACTAGCGCTTTTCGTTTTTAATTACCTATCCTTTTTATATATCGTATCATTAACTGCTGTCTCCTGATGGTCCAATCTCCTAAATAACGATCGGAATGAGAAAACGATCAGATAATCCCACAGACAACAAGAACATTCAACTGGCCCCAATCCTTCTTATAAGCAAGCAGACGACGTTCCGAGCTTAAAAATCGATGCTTTGAATTGAACAGCGCACTCGAGCTCGGAAAATCATCACGTCCCATTCCTTAATTACTTTCTATATTTCGTTTTACCGCTATTTTTATCCCATTTCTTCGAAAACAATTGAGAAAGCAATGAATGGCATCATATCACATAGCACAAGTATTGACCGAGGAAGGGGTCAGCCGGTGTACGGCGCCGACTGAACATTATTGGTCACGATTTCTCTGTAGTGGCCAGTAGAGGTGGTGAGTTTCGAACAATTTATTCACATTAAATAGCTGTTAAACAGTTAAAGTGCTACGCTTTGCTGCGAATATATTGGCCAATTTACCTTAACTTTATGAGTAATGTTGAATTTTGTTCGAATCCCTAATAATACTTTGGAACGGAAATGGTCACAAAGGCAAAGCATTTAGTCTTGCATAAGAGCTTATAGGTACCGACTGACCATAACGATAACAGCCAAACTAACTAATGGTCAGCCTTTCAGCTTGGTACAGCTAAAATTCGTTACCTTCAGTAAAGCGCATCTTATCCAGAAATATTTGTCCAACAGAAATAATAACACCAAATTTCAACCACTCGATTACACCCAACAATATGACTTCAGTTACATCAAACAACTATCGGCACCTTTGAGCGGCGGCGCTGTATTGCTGATACGAAGCGACAGCCATCGAACGCAATTCGACTATGCCAGGACCATTTGTATACGTATATGGTGGCGTCTGCCGGGTCATTGTCGTCGTCCACCGTCGTCGCCATCACTTCGATGCCTGCCGGTACCATCGAAAGTCAAACGAATGACATCCAATATTTGCCCTTGACAAATAGAGTGTGTCCGATTGTTGTCCGGCTAACTGCTTCAGACCAAACACACTCCGAGTGCCGAGCAATTTTCCCAAACGAGTTTTGCGCTACTTCGAGTGCTATAAATTCATGTTCAACATTTTTGTTAAACGTCATTGACTCGGAATGGTCTGGCTGTGACGAATTGAAGGAAAATATGCTATGCCTGATGGGGCTGCTCCGACCGGATCGACCGGATTGGTTTCGTTTGCAAAAGTCAGTGTCCGGCGGGCGAGGAAAATGCATAACATACATTGAGAGGCGTGTTCGTAACAGCAGCAACCGTACCGAGCGGATGCCATGCGTGGAAGACATTTTTGACATTCAGAACGTAAGCCGGACGTGTCATAGAGTAGGTGAGGGTTATAATCCAGCTTTGCTTACTGAAGAGATTCGGGCGTAACAGTATTTTACGGGAAAAACAAGACTTGTTTGCGTAAAAAATGCGTGCTTGAAAACCAGTGTTTATTTTTTATGCAATCTATACTAATATTTGAAAAATTTTAGGGTTATCAAATTGAAATTAAGACATTTGCTTTCAGTTTCCCCGTTCAGATACATATCGTACAAATGGAATTAAACTTCACAAAAATTGAAAACAAAGGGTGTTAAAATCAAAATTTGGTCAGCAAGAATCAAGGGTAGCAAGCAAGCAAGCAAGGGAAAATTGATTAAATCTTCTATTAAAAATACAGAAAACATATTCAGCTATGTTTCCAAATGACCCCATTCGAATTTCCAGACCTTTCGTTTTAGCGTTCCAGACCTTTGCGTATAGCTACTTCATCCACTTTATTCGCCGCAAAATACCGGATTCTCTAAGCTACTTCTCGTTTCCAACTATGTTTCAGTCCATTCAAGTTTCGAATAACGTTGGTCAAATATTGCACGATTGGACGGAACAATGGAACATTTTTGGCGACATACCACATATCATTCCATGGCATTTTTTTCGTAATAAAAGGATGCCGTATCTGGCCAAAACAGCACGGATCAATCCTGTTGCTATAGCAAGACACACTAGTTCAATTAAATTTCCTGGTGGTTGGTTCTGGTTGTAATGAAAATGTCGGTTCCAATCCACAGACACGGATAACCTGCCAAATCAGGTATTTCTTAGCGAACTTTGACAGATCGATATATTTGAAAATATTACCGTGGTGCTCAGAAAACTATTTTATGATTTTATTCTTGATTTACTCTTGATCCATAACCATCCAATCGTACTCCGCCAACATCAGCGTCGTCAGCTTCCGCGTTCGTGATTCGGTTGTCATGTTTTATTTATCGTTGTAATTCGAAGTTTCAGTTCACTTACTTCTAACATCATGGAACCAGGGTGACTCGTGCTGTATAAACAATTTCTCTCTATTGTGCTCGGTCCTGGACTATTAGTCACCAATTCGTTGAGCACGTCGCCACACGCAAGTCGGTTTCAACCTGGTCGACCCATCTAGCACGTTGGGCCCCTTTATTCTTGGTGCCGGGGGTTCTTGAAGAGAACGGTTTTCACTGCACGGTCGTCCGGCATACTTGCGACGTGGCCGGGCCACCGTAGTCTCTCAACGTTCGACAGGTGTACGATGGGAATCTCTCTAAGTAGTGCCTGTAACTCGTAATTCATACGCCTATACCACTCTTCGCTTTCCGCTTGTACTCCAACAAAAATCGTGTCTCCAGTGTACGAAGAAAAGATTAGCTCTGCTTATAGTGGAGCTCCTTCTGCGCAAGATGAGTGGTCGTAAGAGAAAACAGTATTTAGGCATCGTTTGAAGGGAGAGGAAACGGTTGCACAGAAAATGAAATGTTCGTTGTGACTCACAACTTCTAAACGGATCTAAAAGCGGCTTTCGACCATGAAGTATTTTTTCGTAAATTGTTGCGAACGGGAGCATGAAGCAGATTGAATTGGTTTCCATCCTATCTAACTGGAAGAACGCTGCATGTCAAGTACGACCAATGCTTCCCTTCACCATTTTTTAATATGTTTGGTGTTCCACAGGGGAGCAATTTGGGACCAGTTTTGTTCGTCATTTTCTTTAACGATGTTTCATTTTCGCTTGATTAGAAATGCGAACTTATTTACTCTAATGATTTGAAAATCTACGTAATGATATGCTGTATCGAGGACTGCCACAATTTGCAAATATCCAAATGTTGCTAAACATGTTCGTTAACTAAAAAACTCCTTATCAGTATCGTAAAATGCAACGTTATGCCCTTTAATCGTTATACATATCTGATTATCTTTGATTATCATATCGACGGTACTATTCTCAACCGAAAGGATCATATAACAGATCCTTGAAGTCGACCAAATTTTATTCGTAACACCCTTTATCCAAAACTAAATTCAGTCTCCATCCGCAGTATCATCATTCGCCAAGCGAGCCTGTGCGGCGTACATGTGTAGGTGTATGGCCGGTTACTTAGAGTGCATGCTTCTGTCGAGTGTCGATCGCACGTAAAATAGATAGAGACGAGTCCGGTGCAGGAAAGACCCTGCGTTCGAATGTATTAAATTCCTGCGTTTTAAACCATCCAACCTATTTCGCAGCCGATCTGCCTTCTACGAAATGGGGTGGAAACGAATTTCATGTATTAAAATAGATTGAAATTGAATGTTTGATATTACAACAAAATGAAAATTTATGCAATGTACGTTCTTTCTATGCAAACATTTGCAGTGTTAGACGTGTGAGCATTTCGTCAGTTTGTTTGGTGAGTCGGTTGTATTACATCCAAGCATCGTCGCTATCGTCATCGTGCAAGGAATGCTTTGTGTGTGAAACAAAAATAAATATCAGCTTTACAGTGACATGCATGTCATTATCAGTGGGGCATCTTTGCTACCATTCTCCAGAAATAAGTTTGACTGGACCGATTAATTTCATTTTTTATTATTACTATTAAAATGTATAAGACTGATATGATCAATGCAAAAAATATATAACATTTATTTCCGTGAAACACCATTAATGATGTCAATCTATGACGACCTCTAGTGCTGAAAAAGTACCACCCTATGGCCCTTCTGCCCCCGCTACTGGCAATGAAATATAATTAATATTTCAATTACACCACATTGATTCGGGCAACCCATACTTTCGTACTCTGGAGATTCTGGCTTCTCTCAGCAAATAAATTTCGTAGCGAAATTCCACAAACACGCTGATGAATAAATTTTGCCTTCCCTTTCATCTTCGTCTACAAAACGAAGCCGAACTAGTGCGGGACTTCGCCTTCTGCAAAATCGTTACAAATTTGTTTATCCTTCGAAATTTCGTAGCCTGCCGTCGGCGCGGCAGCACCAGCTGAAGAGCGCAAACATTTAATTCTATTAGCAATGCCTTCATCAATATTTGCAACTTTTCGGCGGTAGCGTTGGAGACCACGGATTTGCGGCGAAACCTTGCAACGAAGACCAACTTTTCCCGAATAAGAGGGCTTGCCGCTTTTCTCCACAGTCAGTCTAGTGCCCGAAGTAAAGGGACGAGGAATCACATTTAATTTACTTCCGGCTCATTGAAATTCACCGAAAATGACAACAAATCTGCTGTCGGATTTTCCAACCATCCTCGCCGCCTGGTTGGTCGGTTAGCTGAGCTACCTTACTCTGCTCAGGATAGAGCATAAACGAGCGAGTCTGGAAATATAGGAAAACTAATTCGGAGTGCTTGTTTTAAGCACAATTTAAAATTTTGTACATTTAAATGTCGTCAACAATTTTATTTATATCCCGGTGAAATCGAGGTGAGAGGTCTACTCCCGTTAGCCTGGAAGACGAAGTGGCACAAGAGAGAACAATTTTATCTTTCTTTCGAGTGCATGGGAAATGTGGAATAAATTTTGTATTAAACTGGCTGCTGGTTTCAGGATTGTATTAATAATTTCGAAGTCTTTCACTAAATACATGAACATTTGGTCTCTTAGGCATGCAAACTTATTGGGATCTCGGTAAACTTTTTAGTGTTTACTCAAAAGAGTTTCGTTATTATAGTTTGACACTCTATCCAAATGCTGAATAACGGGATTCCCAATTCAAAAATATGTTCAACCTACTAATTCACTAATATTTTATTTTGAACTATAATATATTCCTATTTTTATATTTTATCTTCGATTGCAACTATTTAGATCAAGAGAAAACTATAACAAAACTACCAGGTGTATCAATCCCGCTTCCCTTTGGGTTGTTCCAGTGAAGCTGGAGAAAGGGGGATTGTTATTTACAGGAAAAGTTGGTACGTTGAGAGGTCTCATTGTTACGTTTGCTGCTAGTTGCTGAATGGAAGCAACAGTGAAAAAATACCTACAACAAACTTGGCTTGACTCTGATTCGAACCGAAACGCAACGCCGGCCGTAGCAGGAACAAAAAATGCAGGCTGGCAGTAGAGACATACTGCTTTTCATCGAAATAAAACAGGATCTAGTGCATCTCAACTGGGAGCATCCTCCTCTGCCTGACCAGTTGAGTAGAAAGTTTTACTGCAGCAGAACCCGAGCTAAACGCAATTAAACTTTGTTATTTGTTTTCGGGTGAGAAAGTTTATATTTTTAATGAAACATGACTCGCCCAGTGGTACTCACGTTGGGCACTGTCCCCGAGATCTGCTGGTGAGAAAAACTTGAGACTTACAATGGATGGACTATCCACTTGCTGAATTCTGACCCTGGAGAGTTGTAACAATACCGATTCGGTCTGATTGCATTTGGTGGCAATGGTGGTTACATGGGGGAACGAACGAACTCATTGGTAGACGGGGGGTTAATTTGGAAGAGATCGTCCAAGAGAGAAGTTTGCAGTACTGACATGTCAACTGTACTGCACTAACTAGCTGCAATTAGAAATGTTGGAAATTTGAATCAGCCAAGTTCAGTTGCAATTGGAAGTACGACTGTATCAGAGCTTTTACATTGAGAGAAGAATCGAAAATTATGTTCATGGGTGACCGGTACTAGTTTTGTCTCGTTAGAGCAGATGTCTAAGTTTTGAATGTGGAAAATATCGCTCAGATTGCCTCTTAAATATGGAACAAAACTTTTATTTGCGCGCCGAGTTCACAGTGATATTATTATCTTCTGTTGGGGAAGAATAAATGTATGCGAAAAATGTAGATTCAGACAAACTCAGGAAAATTCTTGATATTAGGTCAAAAATATAGACTTAATGAAGCTGAGAGTCGAACTCACAGCTCTCAATCTCTAGTCGAGTGTGTTGTTATCCTAATGGACGACAAGACCTATCTCACCAACGACTGGCAGGGCATTTCCTAAGTTACTCCCCCATGAAGCAAGTGTGCTTCGAGGTGAAGCTTATTTCACACACCAAGTTCCCCAAGAAGGTGCTGCTGTGACTGACAATCAGCGAGAAGGGGATTTTAGACTCGATTATCCGGGTGAAAAGAAAACATTTCTTTTAAATAATCTATTTTAAACACAAATGTCAGAACTTTCACGTAAGATAATGATTTTCATAACAAATACTGATTCACCTCCCTAAAGGTATAAAATTCCTTTCCTATATATTTTTATCAGCGAGTATTGCAGATAATGATATAAATTTTTAATTTTTAAATTGTTGTGTGGTATGATTCCTAATTCATCATCATCATCAACATCATCAACATCAAAATAATCATTTTACTTACTTACTTATTCAGCCGAGAGCCGGGGTGGCTCTTGCCGTATCAAGAATTCCTCTCCATTGTACTCGGTCCTGGGCTACTCTCGATACACGATACACGCAAGTCGGCTTCAACCTGGTCGAGCCATCTAGCACGTTGAGCCCCTCTATTGCTGGTGCCGGTGGGGTTCTTAAAGAGAACCGATTTCACTACACAGTCGTCCGGCATCCTTGCGACGTGACCGGCCCACCGTAGTCTCCCAACTTTCGCCAGGTGTACGATAGGAATCTCTCCAAGCAGTGCCTGTAGCTCGTGGTTCATACGTCTCCGCCACTCTCTGCTTTCCGTTTGTACTACGCCAAAAATAGTCAGCAACACCTTTCGTTCGAGAACGGCAAGGGGTCGTATGTCTTCCGTAAGTAAAGTTACTGTCTCAAGTCCGTAGAGGACTACCGGTCTGATTAGCGTTTTGTACATCGTTAGCTTTGTGCGGCGGCGTATGCTCCTTGATCGAAACGTCTTGCGAAGGGAAAAGTAGGCTCGATTTCCAGCTTGAATGCGTCGTTGGATCTCCTTACTCGTATTATTGTCGGCGGTGACCAGAGATCCCAAATATACGAACTCATCAACCACTTCCAGTTTATCGTCGTCAATAGTCACTGTCCGTGGGAGTCAAACGTTACTATCTCGGGAGCCTCTTCCTACCATATATTTGGTTTTCAACGCATTAATTTGCAACCCTATCCTCCTAACCTCCGTTTTTAGTCTGGCGTAGATTACCTCCGCCGTCCCACGGTTTTTAGTAATGATGTCGAGGTCGTCTGCAAAGGCTAGGAGTTGGCTACTCTTACTGAAGATCGTTCCCCTCGTTTCAATGCCCGCTCGCCGGATCACACCTTCAATAGCGATATTGAATAACATACAGGACAGCCCATCCCCTTGCCGTAACCCTCTGCGCGATTCGAAAGGGCTTGAGAGTGTCCCCGAAACGCGCACGTAGCACATCACTCGTTCCAGAGTAGCTTTGATCAGCCGCGTCAGTTTGTCCGGAAAACCGTACTCGTGCATTATCTGCCATAGCTGTTCGCGTTCAACGGTATGGTATGCTGCTCTGAAATCCACGAAAATTAGCGGTTCTTGGCCATTTTTGAAGAGTTCTGCCAGGAGTCGATCCTTCCCGGCGGCTCTATTATTCTTCAACAGACCGATTTCTCGTCGGATCTCTTCGAGATCGGGAGCCGGTACGCTGTTGTCGTTTGTAGATACTCCGAGGTTAACTTCCATTGCGTCTCCTGCTGCTATATCGCCGTTGAGGTGTTCATTGAAGAACTGCTTCCACCTGTCGACCACCTCGCGCTCGTTTGTGATAAGATCCCCTCCCTCGTCCCTACACATCAGGATTTGGTGTGTGGGCCTTGCGAGTTTGGTTCACCTTCTCATAAAACTTGCGGGTATCATTAGCCCGGAATAGTTGTTCAAGCTCCTCACGATCTCTGTCCTCCTTCTGGCGCTTTTTCCTTCTCAGGATCGTGGTCAACTCATTCCTCGCTCGTCGATACTTGGCCAAATTCTCTCTCGTGGATATGCTCAGATAGTTTTCCCAAGCTCTTTTTTTCCTCTCTATCGCTTCTTGGCATTCCCCGTCAAACCAATCATTTCGCGCACTCGAGGTTTCCACACCTAGCACCGCGGTTGCGGCCTCGTTGACGGCCGAGCGTATCCTACTCTATCCGTTTTCGAGGGTCGAAGCATCTAGCTCCACAGAAGAAGGCAGAGCTTCATCTAGTACGCGCGCGTAGTTTTCGGCAGTCCGCGGGTTGTCTAGTTGCCGAATATTTAGCCGAGGAGGGCGACTTTGTCGCGAGGTATAAACCGTCGATAGTTTTGAGCGCACATGTACTGCTACTAGGTAGTGGTCCGAGTCAATATCCGCACTCCGTACGGAGCGTACGTTGGTGATGTTCGAGAAAAACCGGCCCTCGATGAGAATATGGTCGATTTAGTTCGAGGTTCGTTGGTCAGGTGATCTCCAGGTGGCCTTGTGGATATCTTTGTGAGGAAAGAAGGTGCTTTTGATCACCAAACCTCGGGAAGCCGCAAAACTGATGCATCGCTGGCCGTTATCGTTCGTGTCGGTGTGCAGGCTATGGGGCCCGATCACCGGTCTATACATTGCTTCCCTGCCGATTTGGGCGTTCATATCCCCGATGACGATCTTGTTGTCCCGTGGTGAACCCTTCCTTCTCGTCGTCGGGTCTACCTTCGTGTGAGCAATGCACGTTTATGATGGTGTAGTTGAAGAAACGGCCTTTTATCCTCAACACGCACAACCTCTCGTTGATCGCCTTCCAATCCATTACGCGATCCTGCATTTTGCCCAACACTACGAAGCCCGTTCCCCGCACGTTGGTAGCTCCACCACTCTGGAAAAATCGGGCTCTGCCGCCACGGATCCTCCACACCTTCTTGCCCTTACGACAGATCTCCTGCAGTGCCACGATGCCAAACTTTCGGGGTTCTAGCTGATCGAGCAGCACCCTATCGCCACCAACGAAATTTAGCGATCTGCAGTTCCAGGTACCAAGTCTTCATTCCATGTCCTTATTTCGTCGCCTTGGTCCATGCCGAATATTCCGAGAAGATATTTCTTGACTCTTGTTGTAAGTTTTTTGTTGTTTAGATAGGTAGCCGTACTAGGGCTTACGCTACCGAGTCTTGTGATCTCGAAATAATCATCATCCTCAACAAAATCATCATCATCGTCATGATGATCTCCATCATGTAAACAAACCACTAATACAGTCACACACTAGCAACTCTTATAGTTTGACCGCCCGTGAGTTGCCCGCGATTGTTCTAGATCAACTGAAATTGCTCAAAGAACCATCAGAATGATGCTTGAGAGTGACAGATCATTCTCAGTGTGCATTTTCTGGTGATCTAATACTTTGTGATGATCAATAGCAAAGCTGACCGTGCCCATGCAGGTCAATTTAGTAGGGAAAGAAATGTTAGTCCGACACTTGCTGCTACTAGAGACCGAGGAATCCTCTGCATCATCCACAAGTGTCACAGCAAGGAGTGGTTGTTAATGGAAAGGAATTGATCTGGATCCACCGAGGCAGGTGGTGTGATCACTGTCATTCGAGATCGCGTACGATTTGAGGACGTGTTTGGTTACGTGGCCTTTGCGAAACGGGTAGCGGAGATCCGATATACCGATTTAAGAAAATAAAACCATGAGAAATCAGTTTACCGCACCGAAAATTATGTGTTATCAACATATTCGATTCGTTAAAAATCGCGCGCGGGCAGTAATTAAATACCGATAGACATTTGTTGCTATGCACGAAAGCCGTCCTGAGACAAACGTGTCTATTTAGCAATTACCTCGAAAACTATGACTACACGAGATACCTTTGTAAACGTTCGGTTAGCAAATGCGCCATTGCTAAGTGCGCTCAAATGAATTCAAAATGACCTTCAGAACAACCGCAGTCCGAAAAATGCAACGAGCGAGACACGAGAGCAAATGATGCTAAATTGCCATACGAATTGATGCTCAGTATGTAAGCACCGGTTCTATGAGACTAACCTGGATATTCGAAAGTTTTCTTGTAAAACCAGTAATTACGAAAGTTAAAATCAAAAATACACCTTTTTATACATTCAATATAATGGTATTGGTACTACGTAATCAACCATAATTCGAAAATTTATATCGAAAAAATATCATGCACATGCAAGATTTTCGGTGGCTCGAAAACCTCGTGACAAACTTGAATTAATTATACCTGAAATCCAACATAGTCTCCAAGTTGATAAGTATTTGCTCCTATCAACGCTAATATGCAGAGATATAGCGCACTACACGCGTTGGACAGTAAAATAGACTTCGAATTGGACATAAAATAACAGTTTATTTGAAATTGGATCCCAAATTTTAAATTAGGTTTGGAATTGTATCTATTTTACATAATAACTTACTTACTGGTAAAAATATCGGCCGGATAAACTAAATTCTCTAAACTTCCGGGTTACAGCTTGAGATTTTTACTGTTTTAAAATAAATCTTTTAGAGAAAGTGGGGCACGTACCCCAGTGTGCTACAGCCTGAAAACACCACTACCATCCAATGCACAGAAATAAAAATTTATGAACCCCGAAAAAACGCATCAATAAACATCGCAATCCGTTATAACAAAATAACAAAAACTTGTTGCCACCATTCGGTGGATTCAAAATAAAAGTGTTTTTTTTTTTGAGACTGTAACTATAATAAAATTTTCTCCGTGAAGGCAGAAAAACAACGAATTTCTAAATAACAAAGAAACAAATAATTTTGAAGCAAACTATCATAGCCATTGTCTTGCACAGAAAGTGCCATACATTCCCTAGAAAAATTAACAAGCAGAACCGTCCCGCGGTATGACCTGTAAAACATAACAGACAAAACATGCCGTCCCAAATACCAAGCGCCATGAAGTAGCAGTAGATTCGTGTGCTCTAACGTAGACCATAAGCTGTAGTCTGCCAGGAGCATAATTCACGTAGTAAAAACCAATTGCCTAAAAGTATTGTTAAATGAAATGGAAAATTTGTAACCGTAAACAGAACGCGAACTCGGAAAGGCAAACGAGGAAGCAAAAATAAAAATCCCAGAGCCACATAACATGGAAAACTATAGCGAAACTATATACCTTTGGACTAGCATAGAATCAACGTCCAGGCGACGAGGGTGACAATATGCCAGAAGCTCCAATAGTACTATCGTATAGTATATAATAATACAGCACCGGTCAACCATGATAAACGAGCAAATGTTGGTGATGGCGGCTGGCGACGTCGGCAGATTATTCTACTGCCAGAACAGACGGTGAAAAAAACAAGATCATAACTTCTTGTACAAAAGAGAACCAATATTGGTTCAGAAATGGTCTCCCGGTCTTGGCGGAAAACAAGCTGAAAACAAATCGAGTGGCGAGGTTCACACAGCCAGATAATAATATCGATCGGGGTGAATAAATCTTGCCTAACGGCAGTAGGAATCCTAGCGAGTTGGGGTTGAAAATGAAAAGAAGTATAAAACAAGGCAAAGCCAAAGTACCTTCCCTCCCACTTAACCTACATTGGGGTTTTTTCCGACGGAGTGATCGTTATCTTTAACTCTATCCTTTTATTGGTTTGAATTGTTTGTTTATAAGATAGGAGTAATTTTTTTGACATTTTAGGTTTGCTGCTTAGAAGTATACAATGAGATTTGAGCATAGCATAGTCCCATTGTTTTTTCGATTCAATTATTTAATACGTATTCTTCAAATAAATCCAACGGTTAGATTAAACGTCAAAACACAGGTGCATAAGCATTTTGCACGCTACTCAAATTTATAACAACACTATAAAACAGCTTTTCAGCTGCAGCATCGTTATTCAAAAAGCGCATTCAACAATATCGAATTCATACCGATATATAATAACCAATCTTGAGAATTTCTCTTTTAAGTTCACACCATAATACAACAAACCAAGGTCAACCCCGCAACGAGTGATGCCATAAATTGCTTTCTTCGATGAAAAATAGTTCCAATATTTTCTTTCCACTATATTTCGATTCGTTTTCGCTCGAATCGAAGCGCAACCTTCTCGATTTTCACAATGAGCAACCCATGTCGTTTGCCACTGTCGAACCTCAACTTATAAGCATTATTTACGACACAAGGATAATATATAGCGTAACATTTTTCCAGAGCCGTACTCCTCGTTTCAACTCAAAATATTTTAGTTTGTCGCTAGCAATGTGTTGATTAAACTTCTTCATTTCCTCTTCCACTCAGGTAGACTGCTAAACACGCTAGAGCAATTAAGAAAAAGTCCTTTACTCCATAGCTAACCGTAGATCTATCACCAAACAAAACAGCGACAATTATTGTTTAGTAATCAACGAAAAATGCTTAAGTGTCTCCATCACCAGACCCCGATACATCCTTACTCCTCTGTCCTCTTTTTCTACTTTTTTCTATTTCCTCACTGTGTGTTGTTGATGTATATTTGTTTTTGATTGTAAATTTGTAAATTTAACAGCCTACCCAGCCGTATACGGACAATTTCCGCAAGCCATACCACAACCAATAGCCGCCATTGCACCAGCACAACGTGAAGGTAAGCATCGCCAACAATCTGCAACAACAGACCATGCATCCTCCAACCAAGACTACTCGATACAAGTCGGTTCTGACAGAGAAGCCTGCCGATTGCCTCTGTCCGGATCTATTTTGTGTGTGGGTTCGGACCATGAACAACTATTGCGACGCTGTATCCGATTCCGTTTCTGTTGACGCCATCTTTATCGTAGAAATGTATAAATTTTTGTGTTTCGTTACTTTTCTGCATCTTGTGGTTTATGTTCTGGTGTTTTGTAATTGTTTTAATCTTTTGATAAACATTCTTCTTTCGTGGTTATCGGTTGTAAGGACTTTGTTTTGATTTAAAATTTGACGAGTTCTTTTTTAACCACAACCTTTTTTACTATTTGAGTACGGTTTACTGCATAATAAAACAACACACGCCCTTGCATCGAAGAGCAAGAAACAGAAATAGTTGGTATGAATTGTCAGCTTAAAACATTCACACTTACACATATTGCGCACGTACATATTGGGACTTGTTAGCTTTATATGGTGCCGGATATGATTAACCCGTTGCATTTGAACTGTCTACGAACAATTCTGCTAAGCACCGAGCAATACACCAGTTCTACGTGTGTTGTCATATTATGCTTGCTATATCCAAATAAATGTTGTTTTTATGTTTTTTATGTATTTCGAAAACGTTTGACAGAATAGAAAAGACAATCAATGTTTTTATTTTCTTCAAATAGATTTAGACAATTTTTGTGTCGATATGTTAATCTTAGCCAAAGCTATCCCTTATAATGTTTAAAATTGTCTATCGTTAAAATTTCTTGACGCAAAACTCCCAAACAAACACGGCGTAAGATTTTTCGCCTTGCATGAGAAACATCTTATGCCGAGCAATAGCAGTATCATGGAAATGATCATTCGGCAAAATACAAACATTCCTGAAAGAGCACCCTGTATTTCTCCCAGGTTGTTCCATATCAGGCCCAGAAGGATGCAACCTGTTCATCTATCATCTGCCCCAGGAGTTTGGCGACGGCGAGCTGATGCAAATGTTCATGCCATTCGGCACTGTGATAAGTTCAAAAGTCTTCATCGATCGGGCCACAAATCAGAGCAAATGTTTCGGTAAGTACAGTACAGACAAGTACAATTTTAAAGTCGAGAAAATATCAATTGGGTCCTAAAATTTGTAATAAAAAGATGATTTTTTTAGAAGAAACGATAAAGCTTCCCATTATGACTACCAGAGTATAGTTTTTTCTTTTTTAAAAAGATGCAGAGCACTAAAAAATTAAAAAACAAAAATATTGTAATTTATTCTCCCTTGACATTAGAGATCTTCCTTGACATAACGAAAATAACACGTTTCTGGCAACAATGATAACTTTTTCTCACTGGCAACTCTGGTTTGACATTAGAGCAGCTGATCGTTTTGACAGTTACAGCTTCGCAGTTGTCTCTTGTGCTTGTCTGCGTTTTGCTGGTCGTGAGGAAGTGGAACATCAAATTTGTACTAGTTATCGGATAAAAGTTTTGATTCGGGCAATGTATTCTAATCCATCGATTCACGGTGCTAGACTTTGTCCAAATCTAGTTTGCGCTAAGAATGACTAAACGATGTCAAACTGATGGCCAACAGTATAATCTCGGTACAATCGACCCCGCAGAACAGTATGAAAAAAAAAACGCCAACCGAAACTGGCACCGTATTATCAATCAGATTGGTATGTTCTGCTACTCCGATGTGAATCAGCAGTAGGGCGAACGGCAGACCAAAAATTTCTGTGCGTTTCTAACCAAACACGGTCGTATTTCGATGGCGGGTGTTGCATCCGAAAACTGAAGCCATCCACGCTGTGACCAAGTGCAGTCACTACGCTTATTGCTGATTTTGACAAAGGCCTTAATTAAACTGAGGTGACCGGAACCGGAAAATGAGCTGTAAACTCAAAAAATGTTTTAGGTCGCGATATTGCCAAGCCATTTCCTGACTGCAACTTTTGACTTTTTGACACACTATCACATGAGCGTGAAGGTAAACAAAAAGTTTTCCGTGACATTTCAAGACATACTATGGTTTCTTTTTATAATTCGTGTTGTCTAGACACCGCTTGACACAACCATGCACAACTATAGTTTGTCTATATAAGGTTGCCCAAATGTTTATTTTTTGTTCAAAATTTCACAAAATTAAAAAAAAAGGTTTTTAACGGCAATAGCCTAAAAATATAAAATTGAATATCAAAATATGTGTTCCTAACCCTAAACTCATCGATTCAAGCTAAAAACGACATAGGGCTTTAGGACCCAATTGTAAACTAAGCGTTTAGCACGTTGGGTCCCTCTATTACTAGTACTGAAGAGAAGATTTCACTGCACAGGTGATATGGCCGGTCCAACCTATCGTAGTGGCTACAGCTCGTGGTTGATACGGCAAAGCCACTGTCCGCTTTTCTTTTCCACTTCACCAAAAATGGTCCGCAACACGTATGTCCTCCGTAGAAGAAGTTACAGTCTTAAGTCCGCAAAGGATTGACGGTCTGATTAGCGTTTTGTACATCGTCAGCTTTATGCGGCGACGTATGCTCCTTGATCGAAGCGCAGGGAAAACTTGGCCTGATTTTCTAGCGATAACATACAGCACAGTCCATCCCGATGCTCCAACCCGCTGCGCTCTCCTCATTCCGCGCTCGCCGATACTTGCCTAAATTCTCTCTCGTGGCAATGGTTAGATAATTTTTTAATGCTGTTTTTTTTCCTCTTCATTGCTTGTTAGTATTCCCTGTTAAGCTAATCAATTCGTAAACTCGAGGATATTTCACCTAGCATGGCGGTTGCGGTCTCCTGCTCGACAGAGGAAAATAGAGCTTCATCCAGCACGCGCATGTAGTTGTCGGTAACTCGCGTGTTGACCAATTGCCCAATATTTAGCCGAGGAGGGCCGCTTTGTACCGTCGATAGTTTTGAGCGCAAATGTACAGCTACTAAATAATGACCTGAGTTGATATCCGCACCGCGTAGGAAGCGTATGTATGAGAATATGGTCGATATGGTTCAAAGTTCGTTGATCAGGGGTCTACAGATGGCTTTATGGTTATATTTGCAAGGAAAGAAAAGGCTTCTAATCACCAGCCCTCGGGAAACTGAAAAGTTGATGCATCCCTGGCCGTTATCGCTCGTGTTGGTATGCAGGCTACGGGACCCGATAACTGGTCTATACACCGCTTCCTGCCGATCTTGGTGTGCATATCCCCGATGTCGATCCTGTTGTCCCGTGGCAAACAGTTGTCGTACAATGCCCGGGGTTGCCACATGCACAGATTATTCTGTGTTTAACAGATATTGGAAAAAAATCGCCTGTGCAGAATCAGTATGCTACAGAATACAGATTTTCGCCAATTACACAGACTAAACAGATTTTTGATTCTACAATGAGAGTGAAAGAGACGGAAATAGTCTGCAAAATGACTCTCCATCTCTTTCACTCTCATTGTTTTACATTGGACAGACTTTTGCACAGATAGTTTTCCTCGCTAGACAGATGGCCAGATTTTTCCAACAAAAACACAGAATTATATGTGGCATCCCTGACAATGCCCCCAGCTACACATAGAACGCTTCCCTCTCAACACCGGGTCCTGTGGACAGTACACGTTTATGAAGGTGTAGTTCGAGAAACGGCCTTTTATCCATAACATACACGTGCTCACCCGTTCCCAGCACGTTAGTCGCTCCACCGGTCTGGTAAAATTGAACCTTGCCGCCACAGATCTCCCACACCTTCTCGGCTTTGCGGCAGATCTCCTGCAGTGCAGTGCAGTGCGATGCCGAACTTTCGGGGTTCTAGCTGATCGAGCAGTACCATGTCGTCACTCAGCGATCTGCAGTTCCAGGTACCTAGCATTCATTCCAAATCCTTATTTCGTCGCCTTTGTCCATACTGAAAGGTTTAGGTAAGTTGTCTTACTAGGGCCTTGCTATCGAGTCTCGTGATGGTGCAGCCATCTTAAGTTTGATGCTGAGACAACACATTTCTTAATTCAGCCGCCCGTTCCGGATCAGACGCTGTCGTGAGCCACTTCTAACTTGGTGTACAACCGCGCACTTGGCGGAGGAATCAGCAAACCACTAAGAGCCACCTCTGACAACGCTCAAAGCTGAGCAGGCTAGTCATCGTTGCTACACTCAACATGTTCGCATGAGTGTTTCCTTTCCTGTCATATACTTGGTTCACCAACCAAGCCACTTTACACATTGTGTTCTCTATTTCTCTTAGCGACATCACTGAGACCCATCGGTAGCTCATCTTGTCGAATCCTGAAGACGCTTACACATCAGTTGGTCTTGAGCTGCCTTTCTCCAGTCACCATGAAAACTCACTGATCGAGCAATCTAGTCGACAACGCACTTTCAACAGGTGCGGGATCTACCACGAAGTCATCGACCTCCGTCAGGTTCGCTAATCGTCTATAGCCGATACTGTCTTTGAGCTAGCAAAGGTGGTATGTTTCATTCGAATTATAAATTACAATTTTTTATACTCATAAAAGCAAAGCCTTGGGCTGAAATGTTTTTCTAAGATCCTTCTTTACCGACAGACTACCCAGTCGGCTGTTAGAGTACAGGACAATTACGGGGCTACTGCAACAATCCTACTGACTCTTTCTGGCAGCACCGCCTAGCCGAGATTCGAACATACGACGACTGGCTGGTTAGACTAGCATCGTATCTCGAACATTTCAGGGGCCAGTCACGGCGTAGTGGTTAGCATTCACGCCGATGACCCGGGTTCAAATCCCAACCCCGCAGAAGTCACGAATGACCCAAGCTGGTTAAAGTGACTATAATCTAACAAAAAAACTCATTTCGTTTTACTGAATCGTACGCTGCGTTGAAGTTTGCAAACAAATGGTAGGTGTGCATGTGTAACTACCGAATGGCAAACATTTGGTCCAATGTGGAGCAATACGACATAGGTATTAGCCAATTAAAGGTTGCTGTAACGCCCTCATTCTGCGGAACAAGACGCTTTTTCATGGCCAGATTTGCTGCATTCCAGGGTCTTTCTTGCAAATCGGGTATATGTCACTATTTAACTACTGCTCAGGCGGAATTCCTCCTCAGACCTTTTATAATCCGTTGAGTTGCACAATACAAAGTTTTCGCTCCCCACTTTCATTTGTTTGGTAGGAATCTTTTCCAGCAACTTTGCCGTTCTTCACCTTATTCAAAGTTAACGGATCCTAAGCTTGTTCATCATCCTCAATCTCCATCTTGTTTCTACCGACGCAGATTGTTTCCGATTTCTAACCACCTCCGATCTCTCGAGAATCAGGTTACTCTCCCCTTCGTTGCATATAATAGGACTGGGCTTTGGAGTTGCCAATTTTCCGCGGTGCCATTAAAACTTTTACTTGTTTTCTCCAAAGGAATCCAACTTTCAAAAAGCATCAAATTCATATCTAACTAATTACTATTTCATTGATAAAATCAACTGCAGCTTCTGGAAATTACATAACACTTCTCTTCTTTCGTACCATAGGTTTTGTGTCGTTTGACAATCCTGCCAGCGCTCAAGCTGCAATCCAAGCCATGAACGGTTTTCAGATTGGTATGAAAAGACTGAAAGTTCAGCTGAAGAGACCAAAAGACGCCAATAGACCCTATTAACAATCAGAGATCAAAAGCGCTTTAAAGAGTGCTTCTGGTGAGTAGACACTTTTTTTCCTCTTGTTAAAACGGCAACTGCCATGAATCAAATGTTACAAACGCTGCTTATTTTGAGCTGACAATTAATTTCAGTTTTCTTTCTTTTCTTTTTTCTCTTGCACGTTGATCGACTGTAGCTGAAGCTTTAAAATACGAAGTAAATCCTTAGAAAAAGTACTATATCATCAATTAAAAGAAAAGAAAGTGAAAAATAAAAAACACAAAAACAAATCACATCTAACCAGCAGATCTTTCACAGTTAAACCGACCGTTCGAGATACAGTAATAAATTATTTCGCGTGAAACCGAGGAATTTTCAGAGCGCCTAGCCGCTATTCAACTAACAAAAGCATTTCGGGATGCAATAGAATAAAAGCAAGTAAGAGCGAGAGAAAATCACCTGCAACAAACCACTAGTCGTCGAAGGAGAGGTAATTGTAATAAGAATAGGTAATCGCGAGGGTAAAACGAGAATAAAAGAAAAACAAAACATAGAAAAAGAAGAAGAAGGAGAAGCAGAATTACAAATTGAAGTCCAATTCTAGTCAGTATCGTCAGTCTCCTAATTAATATCATAAGCCCGTAAGTTTCATTCTTTGTTTTTTCTTTGCCACAAGCACTCATCTAAAAATCTAGTCGCAGTTTATTAGACATACTTGCACCGACCATCCTTTTCATCCATCGAATGCGAAACTTATCCACCAGGAAACATTTGCACACACACATACACTTTAGCCGCCAGCTTTTTGCCAATGCGAGAATGAGAAGCCGCACATAAAAAGCTCCCTAGGTTCCAAAACTGTTAGAACAAAAATAGGTTTTTGGTTTTGAAAAAATCACCCCAATCTGTACATTTTAGATATATAATAAAAATATATATTATATATACAATACCTAAGAATATTTATACATTAGAATGTAGTAAAGACAGGATAAACGAGTTTTTGCTAGTTTCAACATTTTTTCATTGTGCCATTTTGAGGAAGAACACAACATGAAACAGGAAGTAAAAAAGTAAGCTAAAAGTTTTTTTCGAGTCGACTGTTTGGAGTTAAAAGAGGCTTATGGATGGGAGACGTTGGCATTTTTGGCACGTACTTGTGCAGCAAGACTCGCATAATGAATACGGATTACGAAGGTTCAGAAAAAATAACTTTTTATCCCTTAACCATAGACCACTGAAGTTCTATATACATAATTGAATAAAGCTATATATAAAGGTTAGATAAACAAAAAACTTATTAAAAGAAGTATTTAAATTTAACGGTAATACAAACAAAACTCAACCTAAATAGTAACGTAATGAGCAGTTTGAATGAGGAAGCCTGCGACCTAGCCGTTGGGTGCAACAGGAAAACAAAAAAAGCATGCTATTTTACAGTAGAGGATACGGTAAGGACGTTTGCAGACGCGCGGTAACAATTGCCCATCACCTAGTATACTAGCTAGAAGTAATTCATCTATTTGAGAGAACGCAGTAAAAACACACACTTACAAATTACATTCATTACACACATTACATGCATTACACACAAATGGATATCTATATGATTATGGCATAGCGAAATTAAACCAACAAAAAAAAAGAAAAAGCCCAACAATTGGGTTCTGAAGCTAAGACTAGAATTTAACGTTTTAATGACGATTGCTTCTTTGAAAGCAGTTTTGTTGTATATGTAATTCAGATAACTTATTACGTTTAGTTGGAATTATAACATCATTTGACCTGTTTCAGTATTGATTTTTGTGTATTTATTTTTCTATTATGTTTTTAGCGAAAAATATATTATTTAAGTAAATTATGTTTGCGAACCTTGTTGATATGAAACCTACTTTGCAAATCTTACGTGCAATATAAAATTTATCGGTAAATATAGTCTTCTTAGAAGAGCGAATTTACTAATTGTATAACAAAAATTAATTGAAAGCAGTAGTGCTTAAAAGATTAGGTTTAGCTGCTATGTAACTATGAATGAGTCAGCCCAACATAATAGCACGTCTCGAAAGAACCGACTAAAACCTACTACATATGTTATAAATTTATTAACCGTGAAACCAGTAACAAAATACACATTCATCGAGATGAATCTACAGCTAAGTAAAGCCAAAAATGAGATAAAATTGTAATGGTTAAATCATGCTAAACTAAAAAAAAACAAGCTTGTGAAAAAAGTACGACTTTTACTAAGAGATAGTTTGGCGACGAAGGAAAACTGAAGCCATAAAATAGGAAGGTTAATATTTCATATATAGTTAAAACCCTCTCCATCCAACTGAAGTGTAATTCCCTAGGACTTCGAATCACGCACTAAGCCGATCTCAGAACGTTTAGCTTATATAGTTTTTGCTGCCAGACTTTCGATTTTCAGGAAAGTATTAACTCCCTTCGAAGCTGAAGAGCAGCTTTAATGCATAGTTTATTTTTTTGAAAGAGTATTGAACACATTCAGAAAAGCGGACACTTTCAGGATATAAACAAAAGCGCCGTTTATTGAGCTTTTCGTTGTACTTAACCCATAGATCCAGTCAAATACAGGACGAAATGAAAGTTGTTTTTTTTTAATTTTAAATTAAATGCAGTGCGTCTTATAAGCTTTACACCGGCGAGCGATGCAAGATGAGGTCGGCTTCGTCAGCT
This sequence comes from Sabethes cyaneus, assembly GCF_943734655.1. NCBI lineage: Eukaryota > Metazoa > Arthropoda > Insecta > Diptera > Culicidae > Sabethes > Sabethes cyaneus. The sequence continues at coordinate 135,262,855 of NC_071354.1, read as the reverse complement.
GCCATAAATCAGGATGATGTGTGAAATATGACGAAGACAAAGAAGCGAGAGAGAGATAAACTTATCGCACTGCAGACGGGGGATTCTGTGTAGAGTGGATTAAAGCGAAGTTTTTAATTAAAGAAGGAAAGGGATTCATTTTTAGCGAAAACAATTTATTTCGAATATAAGGACGCTACGGGCGCCGCCGCCACCGCCACCGCAGTCTTGTTCGCCATGCCACTACTCTGCGGATATGATGGCCACATGCTGCTGTGTGTAGGGTTTTGTTTTTCGACTGGTTTATCAAGCGGGAGTTTTACGATTTAATTTAACGGTTTATGATGGCTTACATCGGGGACCGCGGTTGAGCCGGTTTGGTTTTAATTAGGATTTATGGTTGGCTGTTTTGATGCTTTCTGTTGGTGATAAACTATGGTCATGTTGAGCGGAACATTAAAACGAGAATACGAGTATCTTCTGCCGTTTTTAATATTCAATCATTTTTATGTGCTCACACAAAGCGTGGAAATGAAGAAAAATGGTCTAAAGAAATGTGCGCAATTTCTGAACTTTGTAAACAGATGTTTACTAAAATGCAGTTCAATTCTATTCCACTTTGAAATGATTAAATTTCGCAGGATGTGTGAATCATTTACAACTGTAATTGTGCTGTATTATTTCAATTACCGCAACTTTGTTTTCACGCACATGCATATTACTCACATTTATTCGTTATTTTATTGTACGCGTAGCGTACAAATTAACACATATCGGCAAATTACAATGTTTCAACGACCAATAAAATACCTAGCACACAGCTCAGTGATCACAAATTGGATACTAAAGTTATCACGGCGCCTTTTTATCACTAATAAATTTACATCTTCGGAAATAATGAAGCGTCAGCCAACGCAAAAAAATTTCTGCTTCGTAAAAAAAATTTTTTTTTGACGAAGTCTACATATTATCCTAAAAAAAACTAAACTTTCTATTGATCACCTTTAATATTAACGTACTCAGCATTTTTTTGTAAAACTTTTCAACATTCTCAATAGTTTTTTGTTTATTTACAGCGAGCTATAAGTTTTGTTTTTCACTTCTTCACAAGATATCGTTGTTCATTTGTACTACATCACAACGCACAGATTTTAGAAGCGCAACTGTAAATAAAGGTCCATTTTTGTCTCGAGTTGGTATTTAGCATTTGAATTTAGGAGCAAAAATCAAACAAAACTAAACATCGCGCACAATTGTTGCATGGTTATAGCGTGTAGCGAAAGATTTAACCCTTAATAAGCAAAAGACACACACGATATCTATCCTTCTACCGCTAATGGTTCTCTTAATGTGTACTCGATTGAGCAAAACTACAACCACGACACTAGGTGATTCAACAAATGGGCTGTGATTTAAATGTTTCTGCTTTGTTTTTCAAAATAAATCTCAATTGTGAATCTACTCATAATCTGTTCATTTTTACTACAAATACATTACCGTAATTAATTACTCTATCTGTGAAAAGCGATACGCCTAGCTATAGTCGAACCAGTCACTGTATACAGTATCTGTACAGACTGTTGTATGATTTCTTAATACATTGAATATCTAATCCTACAACGGATAATTGTCGAAAAACCGCAATTACCATTACGGAGTCTCATCGACAGTCAAATTTAAGTATTTAAACACAAACCTTCCGTTTCTAAGTGTATACTAAGTAGTAAAACAACATCACATCGAGTGGGACAACTTTTTTAAGTTACAGTATCAAATGTTTTGTGTACGATAGATGTTGATATATTATGCTGACATACGCTATGGTTAACTGAATGTTTCGTCAAACTTTATTTTATATTACTGAGCAGTGATGTCAGGATAAACAACGTGAATCAATCCAGGGATACGCGCGCGTTATATTTTCAGTTGCTAGTTGGGTTTTGACACTCCACACAGAATCAACCTACCGACAGTTGGATCCTATTGCCAAACATTGATTGAAACTTTTAGCAAGTGGGAATTTTAGCATGTAAATACTGTACAGTAACTATATCGATAAAACTAACTAAACAAACCAACAATTTACACCTTCGATGACTACAGCCACGAAAAGGAAAGAGAAACGAGTGAATGCGTATTGATTAAATCATATCAGTTTGAAAGTATTTATTTTATATACTGAAAATACCTATACCTATACACAAAACCAAAACACCGATATACTTAACGAACAAAAAATTGCATATGTAGCATATAGTTTTGAACAAAGAAGTATAAACAAACATGAAAGGACTACAGCCCAACGAAAGTGAACCCACCTTTTAAAATGCATGCTTTTGTTCAAGTTTAACTCCTTCCCCTTTCTCCAGGACTTGACCCTACTTGATTACTGCCTTACGGCGAAATTTTCTCCAATCGTTCCTGTTGACAAAATTCTGTGAGAATCGGAGATGCGGATAGCTATATATTAAGAAACACTAGCATAATACTAGTCTAACTTTCGCAAACTTCTACAGAAGCTTTACCATCGCTTTTATGTTTTAGATGAAACTGGTTCCGAATCTCCGATCACCGTTGACCCCTCCGTGTGATGAATTATTGCCACCACCCAACAATGCAAACCGGCGAAAAATTCAGTCGAGAAATTGTGAATAAGAAATGTGGTTTTTCGACTGATTGTTTCAATGCATTCTAATTTCGTTTTTCATAACCAGTTTTAATTACACTTGTTTTCAAGCCAATTTTTCATGCAAGCCTTGCTATTAATGTTAGAATGAAGAGTAGTGTGAGCTAAAATAGCATCTAGCTTAGAAACAGAATCTTTACCAGTAGCTATGGTTTGTTCCATTAGTTACTTCTATCGGGTTAACTGTGTGAATACTTTAGTTACCAATACTACGTGGTAGAAAATTTCTTATACTCACAAAATCTAGTCCGCTTTTTGCTTAAACATACTTTTCTTGGTGCTCCTGTAAAATTTATAGCTCTTTTAGTAGTATGCTCTGTTAGGCGTAGCAATCTAAAATTCCAAAAATAAGAAGAAATCCACAATCATTATATAGGACTCAACTCTAGACAAGAAAAAATATGCCCGTATCAAATCCGTACTGAGAAATATATTTAGATGCTGAGGTACAATCGAAATCAACTGGGTAAAAAGGCAAAAATAAAATCCAACTCTCTACCGAGCAGTGGTAGGTTACAATTAGAAGCTATCATTTTCCGACCAGTTTCCTTTGTGCAATACACACACCGACAGGTTTTACTACGTTGAACCTCAAACTCTGACTTCCAAAGGTTTCATTTCCAAAATGTTTTCTGAAATTAAAATTTTGTTTAATTTTTAGTTGCTTTCAAGTGATATGATATGATTTACAAAAAATCTTAACCAGTCATATTATATTTCATTTGAGAATAATCCTAGACTGCTCAAAAGTCTCCAGCCCAAACTCTTTTTGTCAATTTGCATATCAGCTTCTTTCAGAAAACATTCTCGCTTAGCAAAACTCAGTGAAGCTTTCGAAACAATCAATTGATAATAAATCGTTGATACTAATAATAACAGAATTCTAACCTTCAACTTGGAAAAATCATCTATCAAACCTTGAAATTGTGAGTTGCCATAATAGTATTTCTCTACCACTGCACAAATTTTGGTCACTCCAGAAATGCCAGCATACACCCATAGACTAGGATCACTTAGCTAGCGAACAAGTTAATTTCCTTTTCAAAAACTGTTTCTTTTCTATTATCTACTTAAGCTCAAGCTGTTACAGCTTAGTTTGCGTTGAATCTATCAAACTGTCTCTAGAGCGAAAGCAGGACGATGCTAACCGTGAATTCACTCTAGGTTTTTTAAATAGAAAATTACACAACAAACAACTACATAACTATATCCCTTAAGGCCCTTTACGACATGTGGTTTTGTACTTTTTAGCCAAACCAAATCACGCAAAGCGACATCCCCGAAACATTTCCGACATTTTCTACTAATAGAAATTTAGAAAGTTCATCTAGAACCTTTGATTTGCGGATGCTTTCAAGTATAGTGCTAATAACATACTTTCAGCTAAACTGAAAAAGCACGACACAAACATCTGAGATCCTAAACGCCTTCTGATTGCTACTTATAAATTGCTATACACTTGAAAAAAACAGACGAGTGCCGCTTTTGATTCAAACCACCCCAGCAGTCCTCGTAAACGGTTCTTTTCAACCTTTTAAATCAACCTTCAACATTGCTACTCATCAGTTCTTACCAGTAAAAATGTTTAATGCACATTCCGTACTAAGAATACCGGAAAACGCAAAACCACACTTATTATGATCAAAAATAAACACTAAACTTATAACCAGTTAGATTAACCCCAAAGCGACTAGTTTCCGAGTTAGAGACGAAACATTATGTTACAATTGTGAGCGAAATAAGAATTCACAACACACTCACTACATTTAGTACAGGATAAGTATTTGATGCAGACAAGAGGATAAACAAAAAAAATAAATCAACCTACTAGTAGCATACAACAAAAATTAAGCTCTTGCAGAGAACGGTGAACCGAAAGAGAAAACTATAAAGTGAAACATTGTATAAAATATAGGATACAGGGTATTTCTTGCAATTATAGCGAAAAAAAATAACACGTTGTTTGAAAAAATTCTATTATTAAATCATTATTACAATTAAAACTATTATTGAGCAAAACCAGAAGAAGAAAAAAAAACATTTAGATGAGAAAACCTTTTAACGATATCAAGAGCTTTTTTTCATTTTTGCAAGAAGAAAAAATTAGTTTACGATTGCAAAAGAAATTAAAAAAAGATTCTGTTTTGTGATAGTAACGAAACCGAAAGATGATAAGAAACTATTAACAAATTGATAAAAGTAGCCATATGTGAAAAAAAGAAGGAAAAAACACAATAACAACTAAAGAATTTATTAAACATAACCTACTGTTCTCGTCTATCAACTGAGGAAAGGTGACGTTTAATCTATTGGTTTCTTACTCCGTTTTTCTTTTTGTTTATCTGTGACTGGATTCCATTCAAAAATGGCTATTAGCAGATTTTAGCTTTTATCCAGTGCAATCCTTTATATGAATTATCTGTTAGATTTAATTGATTTTTCCGGAAAATAGTGTGTGTATAGTCAAATTTAAATCGCACATTGCTTTCCAGAAAAAGCAATTAACAATTGAAAGTCGACATCATTATTTTTGTTAGGCTTATCAACTCTTACCATTTATTACTTCAGGTTAACTGAAATACCAGAAATTTTGCAAGCAGTGCAATTTGTTTATATGGCTAAACTTCTCTTTTACAATCTATTTATTATGATAAATATACTAGACATATAAGTAATTCTACAACAAAAAACACTACAGAAGAGATTAGGAATCACAGAAAACTGTAAATTTTGCGATATTTCACGCTTTACAATTCTATATTTAAAATGAGTATCATTGACGAACAACTAAAACTAACAGCGCAACAGCAAGAAAAGGAGAAATACCGAATTAAATCAAATTTTTAGAAAAATATTTTATTTTTGTTTTTGAAATTTGTACGAACAGTTTGCCTCAAAATCTCTGTTGCCGAAAAAGAAAATGGGGCGCAGGATTGAACCGGACCCAGATTGCCACGGCTGCTGAAGCGATCGGTTCAGAACGATAAGTAAGGGATAGAAAAACTTGGCAAATCTCTTAACATCAAAGTTGAAACAACAAGACGAGAAGTTAGTGAACGTTTGAGCGTGGAGTATTTTTACGTTTCCACATAGCCAAAGGGAAACACTCAAAGGCTCACGCGTACAAATGACTTGAAATCAAAATTTCAACGCACAAGTAGAGGAAATAGCACTAAGCAAAACAGTTCCTCCGTGGATAGGACCGATGTAACAGAGCTTCAGAGTGGCATTTTTCCTACTACTTGCGAAGAACAATTTGCAACCTCTCCCGATAGCAAATCCGCCAAGCAGTTTCACCATCTTTAGTTTGTTTTATATAACTAAAAACTGTCTCTGCTTATTGTTTACTTTAATGCACAAAATACTTTGACAAACACAAAAAGAACAAAACGATTTAAACATACATGGAAAAACTTTAATTATTGCGACAATATCGTATTATAATAAAATAATTAAAAATTGAAATGAAGCCTTAAAACTGTATATGCATCATAAAATGCCGAACGTGCATGACTTAAAAAATATAAACTTGAGAGAAATATTGGGAAAATATATCTAGAATGCGAGCAAATTCCCAAGCCAATCGATGAATCACACATAGATAAAATGCGTTCCCGTGCTAAGCGAAGCTGGCAATATCAACAAACATACAACATGCCCTTCTAGTCGACCATTTGCATGGTTTCAATCAAAGAATTTTCTCAAAAACATGATAAAATACTAATTCTATGAAAAATATACGCAGCTAACTGATGTTAAAAAAAGAATTGAACATACACACAAATTACATAAGCATAATAACAAAAACGAAAAAAAATCACAACCGAGCAAAAGTAGACGGTAATTTCAACCTACACCAGAGTAAAAAATACAGAAACAAATCGTTTGCTGGCCAGTTGTTTCGCTCTCCTGTTAGTGTATCACATCAAAACGTGTGGAAAACTGCTTTTTTGATTATGCATTGTACACCATTATCCCATCCCTGACATTCTTTTGCATCCCTTCATCTACTTGGACAGTCGCAAGCCGACGCCATATATTTTCAGTTTACAAATTTTTGATTGTCTCTCCACGCATACCAGCGTTAATAACTGCATTGTCAGCACTTACAGTTAGTCTTAAAAAGTGAACATATGAATTTATTTGAAAGGTAAAACAAATAATAAAAGCGAAGAGTATAGTACATACAATATATATATATTTATAAAAAGTAAAATTATTTATATTGAAACAAAAAAAAACACATAAGGAAACAAATGTAAAAAGAACTATGATCTAAATTTTAAGTACAACAGTATTAGAGTAATCATAAATATAAATTAACAAAATGATACTGGAACTAGTTTAAATTAACATATTATTTAAAGCAAACAAGTATTCATAAAAATCCATTTTAGGTCTAATGAAAAGTACTTAGTATTCATAAAAAATCATTGAAATTAAAGAATTTCAGTGAAATTTTATGGAATTATGATTACCTAACACGCGATGTTGGAAACAACCAAACAATTGAAAAGTGGAAAAGTATATTCAAACGTCATATCAGGCAAACTCTAAAATAAACTTTAAAAAAGTAATCATACTAGTAAAAATCAACTTACATTCATTATTATTATTTCTAGGAAAATTTTATACGTATTTGTTCAGAAAAGGTAACTCGTAATATATCACTATTCGCCAAAAACAAAAACAGTACACTTTCTCCCTCATGCTTACACACATACAAAAGTACAGACAAACCAGTATGATCATACGCACACAGACACATGACTTTGTGTATATCCCCAGCGAACAGAAAAGGGCAATTTAATTACTATCGTCCATCATAGCTAATGCTTCAGGCTAGCTTTTGATTAGAACGGCTTCAGAAGATAAAAAGAAAATTATTTTTCTGTAATCCCCACAGGCTTATATAACTGTGGTATTTTAAATTGACAACCAGCTCTTCTTTCTGTCCGCTTCACACATATTTACACCGAGTAGAAAACCGTCTCATGGCAAACCTTTAGCAAAAAAAAAACACAACAACAACCACAACAACAACAATAGTAATTGTAGCAGATAAAACATTCAAAGGGACATTTGAGGGACGAAACAAACTGCGTACTAATCAATTAGAAATGAAAAAAATGAAAGCCATATTATGTAACTACACAGATAAAGGAAAACAAAAAATTAACTAAACCCAAAGAACATTTCCTTAGTAATAAAAAAGTGGCAAGTATGAGGAAAACAACTTTAGGGAAAATGCATTAAGCTATTATAAGTATAATAGTACTACACAGATACAGATAACAAAAATCTCGAAAAAAAGTAATGCTTCATTTCGAAAGAAAGTCCCCCGTATTGACCTTAAACTAATTTAAATAAACACAAACAAAACATGAGAAAAACCTCTCCTATTCGAGAGAACAACAAAAAACTGAAAAATCTATAATTGACCACACTTTATACACGAGAGAAAAACACACTAAAATATACAATAAATATAATTTAAGACAAATTATATCTATCAACTTTTGTCATCAATTAAATTAAATATAAATTCAACTAAAATGCGATAAAACAGGAATATTGATACTATATTTGACCGGCAGACGTGGTTTCGAGTGTTCGGCGGCCAGTAGCGGTCCTTTCTGTTACGCAACTGTTACCCTGAAGGGCCGCTTCCGTCCGTCGGCCGCCGATCGGCAGCCCACTGTCGGTCGATTTAGAGACTTACACTCTACTAGCGAAGCAGAAAAAGAAGAAGAAGAAGGAGAACAGAACAAAAAAAACACGATAAAATTAATGATATAAACAGAGCTGAGAACAACAAATGGAAAATCGAAAAGAGATTTAACGCATATTTATGAAGCGAAGGGAAAACGAAAAGCAGAAGAAAAATCGTTACAAGTCACGGGGCAACAGAAAAAAAGAAAGAGTAATTAAAAATGCCAAAAACAACTTGTTTAGTTAAAAACAAATAGAAGGAAAATAAGGAAAAACGTTAAAAATATTATAGAAAGGAAAAAAAACCTTTGCCATTTTATTGATAAAGGACGAAGGAAAATGATTTATTATTATCAATTATTATTAAACTAAAAGCATGCGCAGAGAAATGCAAAAAATAACTAATTTTATAATTCAATTATTGATTTTTATTATGATTCTATTACAATTATTAGTATTGCAGAAGGAAGAAACACTATACAGAGGAAAAATAAGGATACCATTAAATAATTTTGTATAGTGGACATGCAAAGCCAGTCTCCTAGGGACAAACATCGCAAGTATGCTTTACTCTTTAGGCAAACATAGTAGAGAAGCTTTTTAATTATTGAATAGGATTAGAACCGGCGAGCGACTATTTTTGCGATAATTAAGTAATATCCGAGTAGTGAGCTTGGCAGTGCGATTTGCTAACATGAAACATTTAAACTACTCAAACTACTAGCACACAAAACAGGAATCGTATTATTCATCAACAAACGCGTTTGTTTTGAAATCATCATACCAAGTAGAGATTGATTACAATTAGTACTAACAAACAAACGTTACAAATGTATACTGAGAAGTACAGTTACTAAAAACAAGGAAGAAGCAAAATGTGGATAGCGGTTTAACCCCGATCGGAAACTGGCTTCGCTTGTCCTGCAGTCAAATATATTATTATATATGAAGAAACATATTATTAACTTTATAACAAAAAAGTAACAAAATAAAGTTAAAAATACACTTTTAAAACTAAATGCTTTTTATTTCTTAGACTAATGATTATATTGAGAAATGATACCTACAGGGGGTTCTGCTGCCGTATGGTTACCGAGTATATCTTGACAAGCGAGTGGTCGTGGCATAAAATCTTAATAGAATCAGGCTATTTGATGTAAATTGACTTTAGCCTCGGTTTATTCTCAGGCCCCTCTACATCATTCCTGCATACTGAGCTGAAAGACTCTTGATAGGCATCACCGTCTGTGACTAGATCAGTACTGTAGCTTTTCCCTCCGAGTCCGAGTTAGAAAACACCCTTGGGCTAAGTTATCCGGAGTAGTGTCCTGTCCGCTTACTGCCATCATGTTGCTTCTCACGCCCGCGAAACGAGGGCTTCTGAAGAAAGCATGTTCTGCAGTTTCCTCAACTTTCACGCATTCGGGACACGCGGGGGACTCCGTATGCCCAAACTTGTGCAGATACTGTCTAAAACAACTATGCCCTGACATAATTTGTGTCAGGTGGAAGTTGACTTCGCCGTGGCGCCTGTTGACCCACTCGGATAGTTCCGGGATAAGTTGATGTGTCCACCGACCTTTTGTGGAGTTAGACCATGCCCGCTGCCATGTGATCATCGAGGCCGATCTTGTGGTACTCCGTATGCCTCTAGTTCCACGTTGGTTGAAGCACTCTACGTCCTCGCTGATGATGATACCAATAGGCATCATACCCGCTAAGACGCAGATTGTGTCATGTGAAACTGTGCGATACGCACTCGCCACTCTTAAGCACATGAGGCGATAGGTGCTTTCCAGCTTTGCTAGATAACTTTTGGTACCTAACGCCGATGACCACACCGGCCCGCCATACCTGAGTATGGACTGGACCACGTTGCCTTATAGCCTTCGCTTGCTGCCATATACCGCAGAGCTATTAGACATCACACGAGACAATGCCGAAATAGCTGTGGAAGCCTTCTTGCAGGCATAGTCAACGTGGCTCCCGAACTTGAGCTTGTCGTCGACCATGACTCCAAGGAGTTTTAAGGACCGCGTTAACGAAATAGTGCAGTCCCCGACAGTGATATTTGCTTGCTGCACCGACATGCGGTTGTTCACCACGATAACCTCCGTTTTATGATGCGCTAGGTCCAGTTTCCTGGATCGCATCCAAACTTCAACAATGCTTATAGAGTGGGCAGCCGTCAACTCTACCTCTCTGATAGATTCACCATAGACTTCCAAGGTGATGTCATCCGCAAAGCCGACAATCACCACCCCTACCGGAAACTTTAGCTTCAACACCTCGTCATACATGACGTTCCACAGCACCGGGCCCAGTATGGAACCTTGCGGAACCCCTGCGGTGATTGGAACGCACTTCTGACCCTCCTCCGTGTTGTAGCATAGCACACGATTCTGGAAATAATTTTCCAGGATCCTGTACAGCGACACCGGCACTTGGACGTTCTGAAGCGATTTGGCTATGGAGTCCCAGCTAACGCTATTAAACGCATTTCTCACGTCGAGCGTGACAACTGCGCAATAGCGAATACCTGTCCTCTTGCGCTGGATCGCCACCTCAGCTGTCTTAGTGACAGACAAGATGGCATCCACCGTAGATTTGCCTTTTCGGAAGCCGAATCGGTTCCTTGACAGACCGTTTGTACCCTCTATGAGGCCCTCTATGATCCGCTCCAGCATCTCTGGCGATCGCTCTGCGGGCGCCATCACGCCCTTGGTCTTTGCCATTGCGACCCTGTTGGCATCACCCCTCGGGTTCGCATTGGCACTGGCACACAACCTTTCAAAGCAGGCTCGCTTGCTAGCTATTATCCCACTCTTAAGCGCTGCGCGTGCAGCAACTAGTGCTACTCGACATTCTGCTCTGCCCTCGTCCGAACGAGCTCTTTGCATAATTCTCCTTGCACGAAAGCTGGCACCGCGGAGTTCCGCAATTTCTTCTGTCCACCAGTAAACCGGTGACCTACTATATCTAGGTCGGCTTTTCCGTCACACGCTCGCGCAGCACCTCAACCAAATGATCAGCATTCGGATCGGGCATATCGCGATCACCGCGCTCTCTTCGGATCGCTTCCACCATCCACGGGTGGTTGGAGTGTTGGCTCTACCCGCCGCCTACCGCCTCGTTATCTGACCAACACCATACCGGACCGCCTGATGGTCACTGTGAGTGTAGCCATTGTCTAGCCTCCAGTCTCCTATCAGACCAGGCCGAATGTCACGTCGATGATAGACTCTGCATTATTCCTACTGAATGTACTAGTGGTACTAGAGAATACGTGTTAATGCGTAGTCAATGACCGAAGACCGTTTATTCTGTACGAAAACTCTCTCTCTCTCTCTCTTTCCCTCTCTCTCTCTCTCTCTCTCTCTCTCTCTCTCTCTGACTACCTCTTTTTCACTTGCTCGATCGGTCACTCTCACTCGTTCTGTTACTCTTGCTCGCTCTGTCACTCTCGCTTGCTCAGTATGTCAATATTTCTCAGATTCTATCGCTCACTATGTCGCTCTTTCTCAGACTCTATCACTAGCTATGTCGCGATTTCTCATTCTCTGTCGCTCGCTATTTCGCTCTTTTCCACACGTTCTCTGTCTCTCTCCCTCCCTCTGATTCTCACGCACTCTTTCGCATACACTCTCTCAAGCTATCTCTTGCTAGTTTTTAGCTCGCTCTCTTGCTAGTTTTCCCTCTCGCTATCTCTTTCTTAACAGTTCTCATGTGCGTCGTCTCGCGTACCCAACCTAATTCGTATTTGAATTTTTATTGTGATCAATTCATCTGACAACTTTGATATTATAGGTAGATAATATAATAATATAATAACTAAATCTAAAACTAAAACTGTTACAGCACGCTAGTCGTTATTAGATTTTCACCAATGTCGCGTGAAGAAACATTTCCAAAGTCAAATAATATTTCGACCAGCGGGAAGGATCGTATGACGTCAGTGTTTCATAAAAACCGTACATAGTCCGATGAAATTCGGTTGTCAGTAAATTCAATAAACGAAGCTGACTGCGTGAAGCCCGAAAATCAATATGGGACAGCAGAGCCGGGGCATCAGTTTCTTTATTATAAAGCTTGGCCACAAAAGTTGCTTGCTGAATCCTCCGACGACTCTATAATGTTTCCAAATCCAAAAGCTAGCGCAGCAGCTGAAATGGGTCTACGTAACAGGGTAGAGAATGCAGGCATTGTTATGTAAACGCCAGTGTAGATATCACATATCGATACGAACAAATCTTAGTTTAACGCTTTCTATTCTAGATTTCCAACACAGGTTATGAGGATACCAGATAATGCAGGAATTTTCAAAATTGGGCGAATTAATGCGCAGTACAATGCCTTCAAACAATTGTCGGGTAATTTTTGTGATGAACCCAAATTGTTACGAAACTCTAAAGATGACAGTAGCATAATGTTGGATAAACGTGAGCTTGGTACCCAACAGAACTCTAACGTTGACGCGCCCAAAAACATCTCCGTTTGTCTGGTAGTCAAATAAGATGGGCAAATTACAGCGGTGAAATGTTATAAACACACATTTAGCAATAGGGTATGTTGCTACATCGTCGTAATTGCCTATTCCCGTCCGAAATTTTGTAGAATAAGATTTGTCATGCCGTCCTACACAAATACATGCGCATTAGCTTCGTAAACATTGTTGTGATTTTTAGTACGAACGATGAAAAATTTTGATGGACGGATTTTAAAACGGTACGACGAATTTTAGAAATAAAGTCAGTTGCGTAATTTCAATAATATGTTTTAATAGTCGCTTTTCAGTGATTTCAAAGTTCACGCATCGGAAGGTAAGCGTGTTTTAGTCAAATCAGCACAAGAACTTTTGGAGTATTCATTAAATCCATCCTATAAATAATGAAAATTAGAATGGCTTTACTTATTACGACGGGAATTAGAAAAAAACCCAACTTATTGTGAACTTTTTCTGCTACATCAGTCAGTAGAGGTGTCTAATAGTACCTGCAATCATGGAATGGTTTCACAACGAGGTTGATCTTTAGAACGGCGGTATATAACAGTACGTATCCGGAACCTAGCAGAATAGCAATATCGTTAAAGTACATGATGAATAACAAAGGCCTCAGGTTACTGCCTTGTGGGATACCAGAAGTATTACTTAATGCCAGGGAAACTTTGAAATCCAGCTTAACTCATAAAGTGCGGTTTGGAAGAGAAAGGGTTTTCGGCGTTTTGGTACTTACCGCGAAACGGTACTCCGCGATATGGACTTCGGCGAAATGTTATACAACCATGCAGCCTAATCCAGAGAAGAAAGATGCTCCGCAAATGCATCAATCTTCATTATCTTTCTATAATTTCTATACTTTCTTGATGTGATAATCTAGATCCACTACAACGGAGATAACCAGAATATATGATCAAAACGCCTAAATATACCTCTGACGCAACGCCACTCTATGAGATGCAACTACGTTACTAATGCTTGTCGTGAATGCAATTAGGCGTAATTTGTTTAAGTTTTTGCTTACATTCACATACTAATTTGCCTCTGTCAACTGGAGCACTGTAGTTTTAATCAGAATACCGACATTTGTCCATCGTTGCATCACGAATATTGTTAAACACCAATTTTGAGCCCCTTTTCGAGCCCACAGCAAATCCTGCCGTGAGAGACTCACTCCAGTAGTACTATAGGTGCACAAGTATTAGTTTCAGCTTTGCAAAAAGCATTTAGGAAGCTAGTTGCGATTCTTGCCAAGACAACATGACGTCCTGTCAGGAATCTGACTTACTTTACAGATGTAATAAGATGCTTATACATTGGATATTGTATATATATTAAATGAGCACTCTTTCTTCTTAAATACTACGTCAAAATTTCACGCAACAAAAATATGCAAAACAATGCACCAGATTGCCCGTCTAGAATTTAATTTTCCGCTGTCATTCGACATACATTTGTTTAAAAAATTATTATTACCAACGTAAGCCTACTAGTAAGAAAACTCTTTAAATTTACAAACTATTTTATATTAAACAATTTTCCGGCGTTTATCTTAATGAGGCATCAACACCTCGCAAAATCACACGAAGCACTTATAATGAGGGCACTAAATTCTGTCTCGACCCATCGTCAGTACAAACCGTTGCCAGGCTCCAGCAACGGAGCGACGAAAACACATTATTCTGAATATTCCAGATATTAACATTCAACAGGTAGGGTATAAAAGAAAATTTCAACACTTTCATACCTCACCAGCCAACCTGTGATGCGGCAGTCATCCGGAGCTGGCTGGCATAAAACGAATGTTTAACGTTAAAATTTAAACAGCTCACAGCTCGCACAGATCTCCCGAACATCATCCGAAAAGTCAAAAGCGGAGTGAAAACATACCACAGCATACTGTTGAATGCTTTGTGAATGTACGTATGTCGCCATCATCGCTGCTCTGGTTATATACCGCAGCCTCCCATAGACCACCCAGCCCGACAATGAAACATGTCGAGTTTTAACTTTCGCATTTCGGATTATTATTCTCGCTAGAGTTATCCTCGTAGACAAAGTGTGAGCATGAAACCTGCCCTTTCCTGTGCGACCCGTCAGTCGGCAACATTCTACACGCGAAAATACGTCTCATGAACAGCACCAACAAACAACCTCCTCACTACCTCGAAATACAGAATTGATGTAACGCACTGTGCTTTAAATTAAAAACGGGGATGCTAAAACACCCTTCCTAATGCTACCAGCGTCAAACGTCTGGTGTTTCAGACTGCCAGAAAGCATGGATACGCCCGTCCTGACCCGGCTATCGTGAGCATGAGCGCTATGTAACCGTTTAATACCTTTCACTCGTCCATGCACATACGAAGCACACTTTTACCCAGTATACTATCCGTTTCAATCCTGTTCGTAACATCAGTGATGGCTGTGCAGTATTAACTTATAACTGAATTACATGGGAGTTAAAACGCTTTATAGCTCACTGAATATTTTATACCAAATAGCAGTTGTCGACGGCGTGGATGAGTTATGTGAATGCTGTCAACCATCAAACAGATTCGTCCAAACAGGAAAACACAGCCTGTGTTCAGAGCAGCCGATGACACACGATAACTAGAATATGATCAAAAGTTATTGATCATGCGTGGATGCACTTTGAAATTAGTATGTATCTACAAAATTTTCAAAGCGAACTTCTAGGTAGCCGTGCGAATTTTTAACTTTTGCTAAACTGTATCCAGGGTTGCCACATGCACAGATTATTCTGTGTTTAACAGATATTTGAAAGAAATCGCCTGTACAGAATCTGTATGCATAGAATACAGATTTTCGCCAAATTACACAGATTAAACAGATTTTTGAGCTTTTACATGAGAGTGAAAGAGACGGAAATAGTCAGCAAAATGACTCTCTATCTCTTTCACTCTCATTGTTTTGCATTGGACAGATTTTTGCTCAGATATTTTTCCTCGCCGTACAGAATGTCAGGTTTTTCCAACAAAAACACAGAATTATATGTGGCATCCCTGACTGTATCAACAGTATAAAGGTTGAGCGAAAACTGAAATCGATTCATAACTCGAAAAACTGGGTAATACAAACCATTTAAAATTACTTTGTCGGATAAAGCACTGTCTGCGAGTGAATGCATTATAGTCCAAGCTTTGCTATTTATTTCTCGGAGATGGCTGAATAGATTTTAATAGGCTTGCTAAAATGCGTATTACTGAAGTTTATCAACATTGTCTCCATAGCTCCTGTTGGGTCTCCACAGTTCGTCCAGCAAAAGTTTATAGTTAGTTTTCATGGAATATGCTTTTGGATATAACATTTGATGTTAATAATTCAACTCAGTGGCTCTGATTCGACATGAAACGCGTGTATTGAAGAGTTTTCAGATATCTCATGGATTTGAGCGATCCAAAAGTTAAGTTTAAGCAACTCTAAAGACTTGACCCTTCTCTACTGAGACTTCGCAGCTGGCTGTATAGGACAATTACGGAGCTAGTGCTACGTTCCTACTGACTAGTTTCTGGCGACGAGACTTCATTCCGCTTGAATCTCAAAAGCAAAGCGGTATTAGCCCTGCAGAAAAACCGAAATGTGTACTATATACAAAGAAGCCCAAGAAAACGGAACATCACCAGAAAGTTTTCATTTATACAACAGGTGAAGCAGTGCTTTCCACTATAATCTATCTGTACAGGACCATTCCATAGACGGTTACAGATTAAATGCTCTTAAAATAGAGAATCGTTTTCGGGACTAGGTATATCAGGAATGTTCTGAATCCCTACTTAGGGTGTCACAACCATGAGGTAGCCCAGCTAGCACCAAATCGTACATTAATAACTGAAAATTATCGTAAATAACTCTTAAAAAATTCGGAATCGTAACTAAAGCTTAATAAAGTCCGCTCGAGTTGATTTTCAGTCGTATATAATGATAATAGCTGGCATACATACGATATTCAGCAAAGAATCGTATAGCAGTACAGAGCGGGTCAGGCTTAATCTGATATTGTCGTATATAATTACCCAAAGCTTCCTCATCACGTATATCGCCTCCAAAATACCATAGAAACGCCAATTTTTTGCACATATAAAAATTTTATATACGTATAAAAATGTTAGCTGGGAGGTACCTGTAATATATATGATTGATAGCCATTGCAGTCATATAAATTTGCAGACCACGACATTGTGTAGCTAATTGAAAATAATTCTGATAGCGTTATATCTCAATGTGACAAGAATAGTGCAACTCGTTGATAGCTGATAGTGTAGCTTGTAAACCGTTAAAGAATGGATGCTCAAAGGCTGTCAAACTTTAACGTAGAAATGATCCCAAAGCAGCCGTAACCAAAACTTTGGGTAAATTCTACAAAACTACCATCTCGATTTTTTAAGGTTAAATCCATTGAATCTAGCTTCATCGCATCTGTCTTATTTCATAGGTTTCTGGATTTTACAATCAGTCTTAACCTTCCGTTACTCGCGCTGTTGTATTTTGTACAACGCCTGCGAACCGTTAACTTTATCTCGGAATTTCTCGGGAGTCCAGCAATAAATAAAATTACTGTTTTCAGTAAAGTTGATCCGCAGACAAAAATCTTTCAAGTGGTGGAAAAAGTTCCATAAGTTTTTCACCAAGTGGCATTAGTATTCGAGTGAATTCTGTTACGTTTTAGCATGCCTATAAATCAGAGTTGGCGCGAGTAACGAAACGTTAATGCACTAAACTCTATAATAACTGTTGGGTCCCTCATCAAATTGCGTCACCGAAAAAACGCTGTATGAAATGACCTAGTTGACCAATCCTTTTCAAACTTTCAGACAATAAAATATAACCCATTAGTAAGCTTTTTGCATATTTATTTCATTCAACTTCAATACCATAACCGTATGCTCGCGCCTCACGCTTAACTCCACTGATAAGGTTCTGTACAGCATCTGGCTGCAGCTTCTTCTATACCGAAACCTATTTTTTCTCCATGTCTTCCTCAGATTTGACCTCCTTGGGTTGTTTCCGTAGTGCCTGCTTCATAATAGCCCAATATTTTTCGATGGGTCTTAGTTCCGGTGCATTGAGGGGGTCATGTCCTTGGGTACGAAAGTGACCCCGAATATCGTAAGGCCCCCGTATTGCTTCAACAGAGAAAGCAAACGCTTCTGTAGACACTCCTTGAGGTAGATCTACACGTTTACAGTCCCGGTAGTCACAAATGGCGTACTCCGTTCGCCACATGAGCAGATCGCTTGCCATATCATGTATTTCTTGGCAAACTTTGTAAATTTCCTTACTCCATCTGGAACTTCAAACATGTGGTGGGCGGTGAAGAACAACAGCCCGGAAGCTGCCGGAGGTCCGCTTTGACGTAAGTCTCATAAAGTCATAATCTATGATAGGACAATGAGACTTCATCAGTATCTGGGTGTACAGTCTCCGGGCCCGTGACTTTCAAACCGTATTTTACTGTTCGTCTCGATTTGGAGCCTTCTGCACTTTATACGTATAAAGTCCCTTCCGGTCATTGGCTCTCTGAACGAAAGACTTGGACAGATACAACTTTTTGGCCACATCCCTGACCGAAGCATTGGGATTCCGCTTAAACGATACGCTTGTGGTCCTGATCAGTAACAGAACAACCATTCTGACCGCATTTCTCTTTCCGTTCTATGCTCACAGTTTCGTAGTAACGTTTAATCACACGAGTTCTTTGCCGATTTTGCGATGAGAGAGTTCTCGTGAAACTTTTGAAAAGGACCTAAATAACATTGAGTCTCTCTTTGGTTTCTCTCTCTCTGTTCTAATTATTGCGGCGACATAAACGCATTTTAATCAGAGTTTTCTTAACGAATAGTTAGCTTGTGATGCCAGCAACCGATTCATGCAAAGCTGATGTATTATAGTGCCTTTGCATCGCCGTGATAAGCGAAAGAGAAGAAACCAGAAGAGAATCTCTCATTATTACTTAGGTTTCACGAGAGTTGAGGATTTTCCAGGTACATGCGCAAAACAATTTGCGACGTTTCTTTTCGGGTGACGCCATATTTTCAATTTTCGAAAAACTGACAGTTATAAAAATACAGTGTAAACAATACGCTCTAAACTACTTCTACACAAATTTTCAAAAGCAAATACCCAATAAGTAATTTCTAATATCACTCTACTAGGTTCATGCGTTTGGGTGGTTCCTTTAATTTCCACTATTAAAAGAATCACATTCCAAGCGCTCCAACGTAAAGCAAATTATGTGTAATTTTTTTAGATGTAGATACGTATTTGCTATCACTAACTAGAACTACCCATATTGTTTAAATACACGACTCTAACTGTGCAGAGATAAAACTTTGTTCTTATATTTAATAGCAACCACAAAAAAAAAACTTCTAATATGACTGCTAAAATGATGAAATAAACGAGCCAATTTTGTAGTATATCATGATAACAGAGATGGCAAAACAGAATACGGGCGATGTTTGGACGGTCATAGTCTACAATGTCAGTTTGTCTTATCCCACTCCACAGGCGAAATGAAAATGGCGGGTAATGATGCAGTGAAAAACAAGTTTCTCGCAGTGCGAAATTCTGAAGGGTGCAAACAAACTAGCGAATAGCTCGAACAAGTTATCAATCTATGAGGGGTAAGGGGTAGGTAAGGCTGGGGAAATTGCGTAATGTTTGTTTTGCAAAGCTTTGGTCTTGGAACGCAAACAACAAAAAGGTGCTGAGTGTGATTGCCGTCCAAAGGGTGCTGCTGTTCGGCATAGAAGCGCCCACGTAAACATGTTGTTTGTCTCTAGTTACCTACCTACAGCAATACAACGACTATGGTCCGTAATGGGCTATGTGTTATATTCAGACTTCAAACCGCGTCCCGACGGGTGTTCGCTGGAGAAAAGAAGAAAGGATGCAAGTGGGAAAATTGTTTACAGCTGCGAGACACAAAGTCACATTCATTCGACCCATAAATCTATTCGGATGGTGGCTCCAGCGAGGCTCAACTAAACTAGTCGGAAGGTGATGTGCCAGTAGTGATAGTAAATAGTGTCAGCTGAAGGAAAGGGATACTCATAAATCCAAATAAATTGAACAATGTCAGCAAAAATCATTTCATGCAATTTATATCAAAAAAAGATACTTTATTTATATTATTACTACACGTACTACAAATCAGTGCATTTCTAGTATGTTGCAGTAGGTACCAAGTTAACAACGATTTTTTTCAATAGAAATCTAAAGGTTGTCATTTGGTTGTTTGTACCGCGAGCAGTTGTACATTATTATCCAATATTATTAATCACCTTAGGGACGTACAAAAAGCTTTAGTTTTCATCCGAGTGGAGCTAATCTCCCAGGACATGTGGTGTTCTACCCATTGGCATACAAATTATCTTCATTGCATTGAAGTATTTCGAGGAGGAGGACTAATGGCTAGTTACGTCCTTAGTATATAAGTTATACATACAATGGAAAGTTTTCCCATTTCCATATAATGGAAAGTTCATCGTCTAAAAAGGGTAGTGTGTTTTGTTTTGTTAGCCTAGAATTTGCCTAGTCTTCCGATATTAACCCTCAAACGGACAACATACATTTATTTATTTATAAAAATAATAATTTCAAAATACAAATAGAATTTTTCGAATAGAATAAAATTCGTATCGGAACTGATTACTCTTTATGCGCCAACTGGAATATATCAGGGAGTACACAATAAATAATAAACATAATTAATTTTACAATATTATAGATAATAATTAGTTTTACTAGTTGTTGTTGTTGTTTAGGCAGCTGAGAGCCGGGGAGGTCCTTGCCGTATCTAGAATTTCTCTCCATTGTAAAGGGTGTCCACGGTAAAATTGCAACACACAAAATTAATTCGCAAAATTCGAGTTTTTATGCAATTGCCATCAAACTTTCAGGGCATAGAATGAAACCATCAAACTTAGTTTTAGCGTGACTATTTTGTTTAATTTCGCCTCCGTATCCTAATGACCGTACTTTGGCCTTAACCCCACCCATGAGACTTTGCACAACCTCAAAATCGACATAATTTGCTTATTTTCCCATACTTTATTAATTTCATCAACAGTTTTTACTACTTTAAGATGTTTTAGAAGATTTTGCTTCAGAATAGCCCAGTATTTTTCGATTGGCCGCAGCAGCGGTGTATTTGATCTTTCGGGTTATGATCTTTCGGCACGTAATCGACATTATTTGTATTACAGGCCGGACTCGATTATCCGGAGATTCGATTATCCGGGTTTTTAGACTCGATTATCCGGGTGAAAAAAAAAACATTTTTTTTTCACTGATTATTTTAAATCCTAATGTTATAATTTTCATGCGACATGATGGTTCCAACTGGACAAGCATTGATTAACCTCCCTAAAGCTACAAAATTCCTTTCTTATATCCCTTTTATCGGCGAAGAAAACAAAAATAAATCCTGCGATGATGAAATCAGTTTTTTTACCTAAAAATCATCATCACCATCATCATTATCATCATCATCATCATCATCATCGTAATCATTAGTAAAAAAATTGCAAAAAAAGGAATTTTATGAGCTTAGGGGAGATTGATCAATAATAAAAACCCGTTTATAATACCTAAATATTGAAAAACATAACATACAAAAAATAATATTGTACTAAAAAAATCATCAGTGGAAAAAATCGTAAGAAAGGATTTTTCTGACTTTTGGGAAGATAGATCAATAATAAATAAAACATTTCTGATACCTAAAAGTCAAAAAACTTGACATACCAAAAAAAATTTGTACCAAAAATGATGATTCGATTATCCGGGTGATTCGATTATCCGGGCTGAAAATAAAAATGAGCACCCGGATAATCGAGTCCGGGTGTATACCACTCCAGCACGGCCTTTCCGTAATGGCATGAAACCAAATCCTACCAGAAGATTATAGGACAGTTGTGAGGATTCGGAAGAGGAAGAATTCGCTTTTGGCGCTCTTTCAAATACACCGGCCCATTCATGGTATCTGTGGTCACGAAAGGTGTACTCCGCTGTTCTTATGAACAAATTGCTTGCCAAATCAAGAATTTCTTGGCAAAGTTCGACATCTTCTGTTTTCGGAGGTTCTCTGGAACATCAAAATTATCCTTTGTAGAGAAAAATAGGTTCCCCAGAATCTGGTTGGAATCCGCTTTTACGTAGGTATTGTGATTCATAACGTTTCGTTAGTTTTGGATCGTATAACTTCTGGGAATTGCTTTTCGCGACCGTATTCTGTTGGGGCCTTCTGAACCTTAGTCGTACGTAATTCAGCTTGAGTTTTGGCTTTCTACACGAAAGTTTTGTTCAGTTTCAGTTTTTTTGCTACCTCGAGAACGGAGAAGTTTAGTTTCCCATCGAAGGCCCCAACTACGTGGGTGTAATGATCCTTAACAGTATGCGGAAGCCTTTTTTCTCCGCATCCTGTCTTACGATCGTTTGTCAGATGTTCTTCGAACCGTTTTATGACACGAAAAACCGTAGAATTCCACTTAACCGATGGCATATGTTGTGATAGATTGTTATTTTCGATGTACTTGTGCAGAATTTTTTCGCAAACGACCTGTTCTTTCGACGGTATTTTTCATATCTTTGCACACCTGATAAAAAGAATCACACAGTATAAATAATGCATAAAGTATAAATAATGCAATAATGCAATTCACCGTGGACACCCTTTACTTGTCTACATTTTACTCATCGCCAATTCGTTGCCCGTCTCAAAACACGCAAGTCGGCTTCAACCTGGTCGAGCCATCTAGCACGTTGGACCCCTCTATTCCTGGTGTCGGTGAGGTTCTTGAAGAGAACGGATTTCACTGCACAATCGTCCTGCATCCTTGCGACGTGGCCGGCCCACCGTAACCTTCTAACTTTCGCCAGGTGTACGATAGGAATCTCTCCGAGTAGTAGTGCCTGTAGCTCGTGATTCATACGCCTCCGCCATTCTCCGCTTTCCGTTTGTACTCCGCCAGAAATAGTCCGCAACACCTTTCGTTCAAACACGGCAAGTGCACGAATGTCTTCCGTACGACGAGACCTACGAGAACTCGGACTTCAACCTGATACCGGGGAACCAGAATTTTACTGCAAAACATAAGTTTGACGTTCAAGAGAATCTCCGAAAACAGAAGATTTGCCAAGAAATTCTGGACTTGGCAAGCAATTTGTTTATATGGAAAGCGGATTACACCTCTCGTGACCACATACATTATGAATAGACATTTGAAAGCATTTGAAAGAGTGTCTCCAAAAGTCGCTTCTTCCTCTTCTGAAGTCTCACAACTGTTCTACGATCTTCTGGCCGGATTTGGCTTTATGTCGTTACGTAAAGGACGTGGTGGAGTGGTATAATACGAATAATGTCGATTTCGTGCCGAAAGACCTAATACACCGGAAAGACAAATACACCGGAGTTGAGACCAATCGAGAAAAATCGGGATATTCTGAAGCAGAATCTTCTGAAACGTTCCAAAGTAATCAAAACAGTTAAAGAAAAGAAGGCAGCATGGGTAATTTTACAAAAATATGTCGATTTTGAGGTTGAGCAAAATCTTATGGGTGGCCTTAAGGTCAAATTCGGATACGGAGGCGAAATTAATTAAAATAAAAAACGCTAAAACTAAGATTAATTGTTTCATTTAGTACCCTGAAAATTTGATGGCCATCGAATAAAAGCTCGAATTTTGCGAATTAATTTTGTGTACTGCAATTTTACAGTGGACATCCTTTAAACATTCTGTTTCACATTTTAGGAATCGTATAAACATCAGGATCCCGCATCTACTTGTGAAATAAATAATCCAATCTAGTGTTTTTATTTTGACCTTTATAATGCCGTCAGGCTTTTGAATATTTTTTTATAGCGGTAGTTTTCACAATCAAAGGAGGAAACGGTGGAAGAAAGTAATGAAACAAATGTGTTTATAGTATCCAAACAGAATGAGACAACACGTGGAGAGGGAAGAGCAGGAAATTAGTGAAGTAATGCTTATAGAATATATGATGCCATTCATCTTTACCCAAGCAGGGGCAGTTATAACTTGGATCGATCAGCGGATCCGTCGCTGCTAGAGTCCATAGGACCATAGCACTAGCCCCGCAGTTGCCATGTACTCTAACAGGCTGCGAAAAAGCAGAACACCAAGGCTCTGCTTTTTCTAGAATTGTTGCGCTTCTTGGCTGTACCAGGAAGTTTCTAGGGTCAAAATTTCTGCATTATGTTTATTACCATTCAAGTTGCGGCGTTTGTTAATTTTCTATTTTGTCTAATGCTTTTTTATGAATATTTTCAAGAACGCCAAGTTGCAACCACTAGAATACCATTTGGCCACTCTCACAAAAAATACAATATTGCTTAACTTAAACACAAGTCAGTACAAACAGATTCCAAAATCCAGAGCCATTTCATTATTAAGTATTCATATGTTGACATTATCATTCAATACAAACGATACGTATTGACCGATCGAGTATTCAAATGTTGATTCACTTCATAAACACATTTTATTGAAAACTGTATGGAAGTAAACAATTTCTTTCCGCATGGCCTGTTGAAAATGCAACATCATAAAATCAATAACACAGAAATTTGATTACCTTTCACCATTTCCACACATAGCAGTTGCAGACATGATGAGTATCATAAATACTGTACTGCGTGCACCACTTGGCACTGCGGGTCGATGGTCACTATGCAATTGAGTTGTTAGAACCAATTTGGAACGCATTACATAAAAAACTCTTCATCGCGTTGTGACGCTCATTATTCACTCACAATTGCTGTGACCACCAGTCACACAGTATCAAAACGAAAGGAGCGTGAGGTTTTTCGCTTTGGGTAGGGTAAAATTATGCCATCGAGCAGTCATCATAAAGCGTTATGTCGCAGCGTGATAAAATTAAATCCAATTGTATAAAACATTGTCTAGAGCGAGAAACGAAACAATATAAATAAATTGCAATGATGAAAAATGCAGAGTGCATAATTGATTTTAAATTTTATGGAGTAGCGAGTCCTGCTGGGACTCTTTACCAATACAACCCGTTTTCAATACAGAAGGGAGCTAGCGCCATTGAGCTGTGTGTTTTTTTATTTGATAATGTATTTTTTAAATGTCTACTCAAATGATTACCCGGTGCATTAACGCCGATTGTCAGCCATAGCGCGTCCACCGTTAGGTGACGGAAAATTTCTCACTTGAGCTACGGGACGATACCTGAACACAACGGCACCTGTGCTTGGGAACATAAGGATACGTTTACGTAATGGTATCACTTATTTTGAAAGTTGTTTTTCAGTAGTATTCATTTTTATGAACACGGTATTTGATCAACTTACCTTGAAAAAATTTAATTAATTTTTGATTGAAAAAAAAAACGTGATGTGAAAGAATTGTATGTTTATCTGGGCGAATAACGGCATCGTTGGGCCACCTTCTGGCATTTCCTTAATACTTTCTTTCAAAAACAAGTGGTTGCTGGAAAACAAATAAAATAGGTGGAATATTGAAAGCATTGTAACTCGACTTTTTCCAGTATCAACTCTACCATTTTGAACGGTTCAAGAGTCATATGAGTGATAGTATTTTATTAAAACTCTGTTACTCAGTCGACTCTGTTAGGTTCATGTAGGTAAATCAAATTTAAAATAATGTTTACATAAAAATATTTGGTAAGTATTTTACGTCATTTTGCACTACAATTATTGGCAGCCAAGTCAATTTTCGACAGTTCCAGTAACTTTGGCTTGAATGACAGAAGGCAGACGATCGTTCCAATCCCTTCGTTCGGTCTTCGAATATGAAAAATTTAGTGCCAAAAAGTCGGCTGCGATTAAAGTTTGAAAAATTTAGTATTCTAATTGAGGAACACCCCAAAGTGAAAGCATCGTTTGTTGATCAGTTGCCTCTACTGTGCAGCATCGTTCCGATATAAAATACATACAATAATTGCGATGTGCTGTGGGTATTTCGTTTATAACGGGGTTTTAATGATGAGATTAAGCCGTAAATTTATGTGAATATGATGTACAATTAAAAGCTAGACAGGTGTTATGCCACAAATCTGGATTTAGGGTGGAAGGTGATAATTCAATTTATAGTCACAAACGCCGCGGAGCGTAAATTCAGCCGCGACAGGAAAAAGGTGGATCCCCGCGGATTGAACCGGAAAAACTGGCTTCCCTTTCCGGAATTCTTTAGCCGTTTCCCAATCACCCCTTGCCCCAAAAAGTTTTCCACGTTGTCTCATATCCAATATAATTACAACCGAAAACCGGTTGACCATGTACCGAAGTGAATGTGTGTTCGAGCGCCTGTTTGATTTATGGCTGAAACGTGTAATTTATCAGATTATTTGTCGCTCAACTGCGTAATAAAATTAAATGGTCTGATTTTTCCCTGAGGGCTTCCCATTGGCCAGTGCAAATCCAATTGTTCTCTCAAAATTAATGTAAATGTTGAATTTTTTCTATTAGATGGAACAGATGTCGGATCCAGCATTTTAGGAATGTTTTTGTAATTTAACCGCCTGATTTGCATCATTATTCAAAATATTGCATTATTTCGTATTTGGTGTACAGAATAACAAAAGGAGTACGTGTATGCCCTATATATTTGACCAAAACCAATAATTAGACTGTCGATGTTGAAATTATACATTGGAAAGCGATAAACCAAAAGTTCTCATAGGAAAATTAATCTAATACTGGACTTATTTATGATGTTCAACTTCAAAACAAGCATATTCAGCAACCCGGCTATGCACACCTCGAAAAAATCCTGTAAATTTACGTTTTGTGACATATGGAACCACATTAATGAAACCTCGCAAGTCATATAAAATGTCGACTAACATTTGAAAGGGGCGGATAAGCCAACTGTCAAACAGAACGAGTGAGAGTTCATTTTCCTATGCTGCTCCAGCAAAAAATAACTCTCACTCGTTCTGTTTGACAGGTGGCTTATCCGCCCCTTTCAAATGTTGGTCGACAAATTACGTGTTATTTCATAATATCGTAGCGTGTGTTGCATAATGTAGGCTTATTTATTATTACATTTGGCTTGATGTAAAAATTTATCTTTAAAAACGGTTTTGGCTATTCACAATTTTTTAATGGAAATATATATGTGAGTGTTGTTACGTGTTCATAATTTTATATGCATATCAGTTTACGTTGAATGTGAGATTCATTTTTTCGTTCTGTGTGGGAAATTGTACACTCATATGAATCTCCAAACTTTATGAACAAATGAGAAAATGAGGCAGTTTCTTGTACCAAAAGAACTGAATGAGTACCGTTAAACGAAGTAACATTGATCATTTGGGGTAACATTGATCAGTTCAGGAAAGTTGGCAGAAGTTGTTTATTTCACTTATTCAGAGGTTGGAAAATGCGAAAAATGCATATATACGCCAAGCATCGGCAAACGGTTTTATCATGAGAAAAACAGAGATGCGAATGGTTCAATTCGCTATAACTAATGAGCCACATACATTCACGCTTCATAGCATCGCTGAATATACGAATATCGTATGCAACGCAAAAGTGTAAAATAACACCTTCTGCCGCTTCTAAAGTTACTAACACTACTTTAAACTAATCTCTTTTCATGGTGATACCATTTTGAATACTTTCCGTCATCCTCGGGTATCCTAAGCCCGCTAAATCGACCACACTCAATTTTAAAAGTTCAATTTTTGAACGAATTCCGATGTTTACGATGCGGCTATGTTCGTGATGAGATTCAAAGCCGAAGGATGCATTCTCGGCAAGGCAGGCGAATAGTGTATATTCACCATTCAAATGAGCATTTTTTCGCGAATTCTCCAACCACTGCACTTATTTATGCGAATGGTCCATTGGATCAATGTTACCCCGTTCTACGATACACTTTCTATTACTATTCCAGCATATCTATCAGTTCGATTTCACAATGCTAAATAATTTAAATATTGTTGAATTTATTCGTCAGGCAAGAGTGAACACAAAACCACGTGTCTCTACTGAACAATAATATTACCTTTATTCTTAATATTCAACATAGCATCGCACATGCTATTTTAAAGTCATATCCAACTCTAAAAGTATCCCAAATTGCGCCATCGATTACCACTCGTTGGAACACATGTGAATCGGAAATAAATTACTTAAGAAGCTTACTATAATTGAACCAAATTCAAAGTTACTGTGGACACTGTGCACCACCCAAACCATTTGAAAAATACTACCGGGTACTAGCACTCTGATAAATCGTTGCAATAAATTCGGACCGGAATTAATTACTGAAAAACTTAAAATAATTAATTGTTGATCTTTTCTCTTACAGATAGCTTTCTTTGTTCCATGCAGTTAGCAAATACACTTATACTCCGAGCCAAGTCAACTATAAGAGAAAATCCAAAAGGCCAAGTTCTATCCCTTTCACCTCTGCCGAGCGTGCTACTGAGCTGGATTGCAAACGGAGGAAATATCCTGCTTATCGCTCCCCAGCAGCAATTACGAATGGACAATCTATTTATTTTCGTACTGATTCCGGCCAGAGACAAAAGGATAACATTTAGTTTTAAAATTAACAGTAGCAATTAACGGGTTCTCTCTACCCAGTGCAATTTTGTACAAACCGAACTTCCCAAAGACAATAAACTTAACTTAATGGATGCAGTCTAGAATGTGCACTATTTCGATACAACTAATCAAATAAAAGGAATCGCCAAAATTGCGTTTACTGTATATCCAAATGGCACTACAAACCGAATTAAGCGGAGTGACAAAATAAATTATTGATTTCTTTTGTTATGTTTTTCGAAAATAACTGATTTTAAAAATTAAGTAAGTATAAATGCAAGGGTCCATACCGGTGATAGTGGTT
Source organism: Sabethes cyaneus (assembly GCF_943734655.1). Lineage (NCBI taxonomy): Eukaryota > Metazoa > Arthropoda > Insecta > Diptera > Culicidae > Sabethes > Sabethes cyaneus. The sequence goes on along the minus strand of NC_071354.1, from coordinate 135,234,084 downwards.
AGCGTTCACGTCTCTCACGCCAAGGATCTTGGTTCAAATCCCAACCCCGCAGAAGTCACTAATGACCCAAGCTGTTAAAGGGACTATAACCAAACAAAAACACCCGATTTAATCCACCTAGTGGTGAAAGGAACCTTTATTATACCATTTTATTTGTCATTTGATATGGACATTTCCTGCTCAAATATTATTTTTGATTGAAATGACGTTTTGCTGAATATCACGCAAGGATTCATTTTCATTAAACATATTTTTTCGCCAAGAATAACTTTTCAAAAGGACGTATTTAAAACTGAGATTATTTTTTAAAATTATATCTTAAGGGGACATGAACGACTAAAAAATTTGAAAAAAAACATTATTTTTTTATTTCAGATTTTGATTCTGCAATCTTTTTCGCTTATTTGGATACTAAATTTGTAATGATCCGACCACGGGAAGTGACCGAAAAACGATCATGCACATAAACATTCCAGAGCGGCGTGGAATAACTTCGGCGGAATAAAACAAAACCATGATTTTTAAACTTTATGTACCTTTTTCTCAGAAACTACACAACGTATTGGAACAAACTTTTTTTTGTTTTGTTGGTAGTAGCTTGCCAAAGACTTTTATAACTTTCCAGTTTCGTAAACAAAACACAGCTTGAGAAAAACGAAAAAAAAAGAAAAATAGATGCCTGCAAAAATATAATTTTGTCTTCTTTTTCTTTTTTCTCTAGCTGTGTTTTATTTACGAAACTAAAAAGTTATAAGTGTTTGCCAAGCTGTTCAGAATAATCTGATCGAATCGGCATCACTGCAATAACGAGTCAAAGATGCAACAGCGCTATCGTCCTATCGTCTTATCGTCGTGTTTCGAACATTGCACATCGTAGCGATTTTGTCCCGAGTGTGCACATATACATTGCTGCAGCAAGTCACGAAGAACCGAAGAACAATATATAAATGCTTATGTACCGATATACATTGTAAACTGTAGATATAAGTGGCCACTAGTTTTTAATTTTCCGACGAGTTATCGTTTGACTATCGATTAAATCAGACCAGTTATCGTTTGACTATCGATTAAATCAGACCAGGATAAAATTAAATTATTTTTCTAATTCGAACCATCCAGTCTCGCGTTAAAACCGGTGAACCGGAAAACCCTTCAGGCTCCGCCGACGATAAGGAGCCGGACCGTGTCGAGTCTCGTACATCAATCGGTCCTTCGAACCGGATGGACCACCGGTAAAAGTGAGCTGAAGAAATTAATTGGAGATACGTTTCGTGATTGCCGTTTCGATTCGGTGTATAGACGGCTTGATTCCTTTGTGCGCGTTTCGCGATGGCTGCCGAGAAAAAAGCCACCATTTTGTCGTTACAGAGGACGCTAAGTGCGATTCAACAGCGTGCCTCTAAAATAATGATTTTCGTGACCGCGTTCAAAGATGAAGATGATCCTTTAATGCTAGAAACTCGTGGAAAGGTTTTAGACGAGATGCGAATTACCTATTTCGAGACTGAAAGCAAGTTGTATGGACTAGTTAAAGACGATGAAGTCCCTATAATCGAAAAGGAAAGTGAAGAGTTTTTCGACTTATTGAGTGAAATTCGGTACCAAATCATGAAAAAGGTGAAGGCGTTGTCAAAGCCTTCTGAAGCAATGACCTCAGATACAAGTTTCGCCCAGAAACCTAACCCCGATTCGTGCATAAAACTACCGGAAATTTCGTTGCCAAAGTTCAATGGCCATTATGAACAATGGTTATATTTTCGCAGTCAGTTCAATCTGCTTGTTCGTCGAAATGATTCGTTAAACGATCAACAGCGGTTACATTATTTGCGGTCGTGTCTGTCCGGTGAAGCTGCCACAATTGAAACACCAGAAGAATCGTTTGCGTCCTTGTGGATGGCGTTGGAAGCACGTTACGAAAATCGTCGCTGGCTAGTTGACCGCCATCTTGCAGACATTTTTCAACTCAAGCAAATTCAAGTTGAATCTTCTTCTGCCCTGCGCGAACTAATTAACATCGTACAGAAGAATCTCCGAGCTTTGTCGTCGTTAAAATTGCCGCTCGATGCACTTTCCGAGTGTATGGTAGTGCATGTGGTTGCTTCTCGTCTCGATAAACAGACACATAAAGATTTCGAGTCCCACGTGGTCGGTACAAAGCTAGTGAAATGGCAAGGGATGGTTGACTTTTTGCAAAATCGTTGTCGCATTCTAGAAAATCTAGAGCAAGATCATAAGTTGGCGTCCCACAGTAATACAAAACCGTCGGCAAACAAGTGGAAGCCGAATGTGTTAGTGAGCTCTAATCGTGATTCAGACTATAGAAGCAAATTTGCCTGTTTCAATTGTAAGGGCGGGCATTATATAAACGAGTGCCGCAACTTTTTGTCGAAATCCCCAACCCAACGTTTTCAACGAGTGAAAGAACTTAAACTGTGTGTAAATTGCTTCAGCAACCGTCACATTGTCGCCGAGTGTAAAAGTGGTACGTGTAAGGAATGTGATCTTCGTCATAATACTTTGCTACACTTTGAAACGAAGTCAACGGATGCGAACACCGACACGAAGTCCAATCCCGTTCGTGTCGAGTTGTGCACAATGCTTCAACCAGTCCAGTCGTGTGAGCAATTTAACTCTGCCTCGATGAATACGCACGGACCAGAGGCGTATTGTTTTCCGAGCGAAAGTACAGTGTCAAAAAAGGTTCAGTTGATGGCAGTAAACGATCAAGCATTGTTGCACACTGCTTTAGTACAGGTTCGCAGCAGTAGTGGTGAACTTCAAGAATGCCGTGCTGTTCTCGATTCGTGTGCGATGTCGACGTTTATGACAACTGCGTGTGCAAAGAGGTTGCGACTTAAAACCTTTTCATCGAACGTGTCTGTTGTTGGATTTGGGGGAGCAGGAAGGCAAATTACAGAATCAGTTGTCGCCCATGTTAGTTCAAGGTCATCTTATTTCGAATCGATGGCTGAATTTTTGGTTACCCCTCGAATCACAAGTAAATTACCGTTGCGATCTTTTGAAATTGCCAATTGGAATATTCCCGACTGGATAGATCTTGCGGATCCACAGTTTAATAAAACAGCGAAAATTGATATCCTTTTCGGAATCGTTGAATGGGACAAAATGATGCTGTTTAAGTCCTATACACTGTCGAAAGAGCTTCCGACCTTCCGACAGACAGTATTTGGCTGGGTTGCAGGTGGTCATGTAAAGGAGAGAGATAGTTACCCTCAAGTGCAAGTGCTCTCAGTGACGAATGAACAATTAGACAAACAAGTTTCGAAATTCTGGTGTATCGAAAATTACGGTTCCGAAAATAGTTGGTCCGTCGAAGAACAAGCCGCGGAAGATCATTTTGTATCGAACCACAGTCGTGATGTTACAGGTCGGTATACTGTAGCGCTACCGTTCAGAAACATGGAAATTGACCTTGGAGACTCTAGACATATGGCTCACCTTCCTTCCTTTTGGAGGCGAGACTCACGAAGGATCAGAAACTTTACGCTGATTATAAACAATTTATGCAGGAGTTCATCGACCTGGGCCATATGGAACAAATTGGCACGTTCAACCCAGTAGAGTTGCAATCGGAAAAGCAGTATTTTTTGCCGCATCATGCTGTCAAACGCCCAGATAGTAGTACGACGAAACTCAGGGTGGTGTTCGATGCTTCGGCTAAAACTAGCAATGGAAAATCGCTGAATGATCAACTTATGGTGGGACCAACGTTGCAACCCCAGCTTGTCGATACGCTGCTTCGCTTTCGAACGTACAAGGTCGCGGTCACATCCGATGTTTCGAAAATGTTCCGACAAATTTTAGTACGCAAAGAAGATCGACGTTTCCAGCAGATTCTTTGGAGATCCAGTACCAAGGATGAAATCGGTGTTTATCAGTTAACGACAGTTACCTATGGTACTGCCAGCGCCCCGTTTTTGGCAGTCCGGACACTAATGCAGATTTGTGAAGATGAAGCAGAGCAGTATCCCCTTGCAGCAGAAGTTGGCAAGAAATCGGTATACGTCGACGATGTTTTATTCGGTGCTGATACGGTAGAGGAAGCACGAGAGTTGAAAGGGCAACTAGCTGCTATGCTCGAAAAGGCAGGATTCGAGTTGCATAAGTGGTGCTCAAATAGCAAAGAGGTGTTGGCTGATATTCCCGAAGCCAGGCTGGAGCAAAAGGTACTGCTGAACAAAGAAGGCCGAACTAAAACCCTTGGGTTAACTTGGCAACCCGATGAAGATGTATTCAGTTTCGAAGTTATGTCAATTGCCTTTGACGAAGGAGTACCGACCAAACGAACAATTCTCTCAGACATATCAAAGTTATTCGATCCACTTGGCCTAGCAGGACCAGTTATTATGACGGGCAAACTCATCATGCAAGAACTATGGAAAGAGAAACTAAATTGGGACGAGCCGCTGGAAGCTGGTATAGAAAACAGGTGGAACGAGTATCGACTACAGTTACAGACGATGAACACAATTCGGATTAGTCGCTGTGTACTTCCATTGTTGCAAACAGAATTTGTAGAACTTGCTGGGTTCTGTGATGCATCGCAGAAGGGCTACGGAGCATGTTTGTACTTAAGGTCACGAAACTCGCAAGGTCAAATCTCCATTCGTTTACTATGCTCAAAATCTCGCGTCGCACCTATCAAGGGAAATCGAACCACGATTCCGCGCCTAGAGCTATGTGGAGCTCGTTTGCTCGCTCAATTAGCAGATAATGTAAGACGATCCCTACCAGTTACCGTGAACCGAGTTCGTTTTTGGTCCGACTCCACTATTGTTCTCAGCTGGATCAACACTTGCCCCAGTAAACTGGATGTTTTTGTATCAAACCGTGTCGCTGCAATACAACAGCTGTCCGACCCAAGCGAATGGTGTCACGTCAGCACGCATGACAATCCGGCAGATTTGGTCTCACGTGGAATTATGCCCCAAGAGCTTCATTCATCTAAACTTTGGTGGTGTGGACCGCCATTCCTACGTAAAAACGATATCGTCTGGCCAAAGGGAGTGCAGCTGGTTGACCCCATGCAGCTGCCAGAATTGATCCAGGTTACCGCCATGCCCGCAGTGGTCGAAAGGCTGCATTTATTCGACAATTGCAGCAAGTACAACATAATGCTTCGAGTCGTCGCGCGTATCAAGCGCATGTTCCAGAATCGTCAGCGTAGTGCAGAGAATCAACGTCGTGGAGAGTTTAGCGCAGAGGAAATGCGATACGCCAAGCTTACAATTGTTCGTCTCGTCCAGAAGGAGAGCTTTCCGGAAGTATTCGCCCAATTACGAGAGGAGGTAACATCGAAGAACCATTCGCTAATACCGCTTTCTCCGTTTGTAGACAACCACGGACTACTGAGGGTCGGTGGACGTCTATCGAAATCGGCCTGCTCATATGATACAAAACACCAGATGATCCTTCCCAAGAACCATCCCGTCACAGGTGCAATCATCCGGTCTTTCCATGAGTCCAATATGCACGCCGGTATTCAGGTCACACTTGCTGCAACCAGAAGGGAATTTTGGATCATCAAGAGCTGTGTCGTTTGTTTCAAGAGCAATCCCCGTCCAATTCAACAGTACATGGGTGATTTGCCAGCTTGCCGTGTGGAAGGACAGTATCCGTTTTATCGAGTCGGTATCGATCTCTGTGGACCAGTATTCCTGAAGCAGCGCAATAAACGTTCCACCGTCGAGTATAAAGGATGGATTGTGCTTTACATTTGTCTGGCAACAAAAGCGATCCACCTCGAGTTGGTCAGCGAGTTATCAACCGCAGCATTTTTGGCATCATTCGATCGTTTCGTTAGCCGTCGAGGTAGACCTATTGCAGTTTGGACCGACAACGGCACAAATTTTGTTGGCGCCGCTAATTTGTTGAAAGAATGGGAGAAGTTTTTTAAGAGTTTCGACAACCAAGACGACATTCTACGAGCCTACGGCAACAGTGTCGAGTGGCACTTCAATCCCCCAGAGGCACCGCACTTCGGCGGTATTTGGGAATCAAACATCCGTCAAACCAAGGTGTTATTGTTGAAGCATACAGCAGCAGCAGCTCTGAGTTTCGAAGAGTTCTCAACCGTTTTGTGTCGAATTGAAGCGGTTTTAAATTCGAGACCGCTCACCCCGCTATCGGACGACCCAGAGGATTTTGAGGCGTTAACTCCGGGACACTTTTTGGTATTTCGATCTTTGAACGCTGTCGCACGTCCCGTAGTCATCGATCAACGTAAGCATCCTAGGCAACGAAATGAACACATCACCGCTATCATTCAGCACTTCTGGAATCGTTGGCAATCGGAGTATCTTTCGTCGCTACAAGTACGATACAAGTGGCACAAGAAGGTAGAAGTCGAAGTAGGTCAACTTGTGCTCATCAAAAAGGACAACATGCCAGTTCAGAAATGGCTACTTGGCCGTATTATCGAGGTCATCCCTGGTACCGAAGGTGTTGTACGAGTCGTCGACGTCAAAACAGAGAATGGAATTTTGCGAAGACCTGTATCGAAGCTGTGCTTTCTACCCATCGACCCAGAGCAGAGTTTCGAAAGGGACACCTTTCAACAGCGGGAGGATGTTCAGAATAATCTGATCGAATCGGCATCACTGCAATAACGAGTGAAAGATGCAACAGCGCTATCGTCCTATCGTCTTATCGTCGTGTTTCGAACATTGCACATCGTAGCGATTTTGTCCCGAGTGTGCACATATACATTGCTGCAGCAAGTCACGAAGAACCGAAGAACAATATATAAATGCTTATGTACCGATATACATTGTAAACTGTAGATATAAGTGGCCACTAGTTTTTAATTTTCCGACGAGTTATCGTTTGACTATCGATTAAATCAGACCAGTTATCGTTTGACTATCGATTAAATCAGACCAGGATAAAATTAAATTATTTTTCTAATTCGAACCATCCAGTCTCGCGTTAAAACCGGTGAACCGGAAAACCCTTCAGGCTCCGCCGACGATAAGGAGCCGGACCGTGTCGAGTCTCGTACACAAGCTATAACCAACAAAACAAAAAAAAAATTTGTTCCGTTTTATTCCGCCGAAGTTGATCTCCGACACACTGGAATGCTTATGTGCATGATCGTTTTTCGGCCACTCCGTGGTCGGATCATTACAAATTTAGTATCAAAATAAGCGGAAAAGATTGCAGAATCAAAATCTGAAATAAAAAAAAATGATTTTTTCAAAAATTTTAGTCGTTCATGTTCCCTTAAAACTACTTATTTCATGTGTGCGCCGGTCAGATTATCGGCGGCGGCGGCGCAGGAATAATTTTTATTCGGCTGCGGCGGCGTCGCCGGCGTGACGGCGTTTGTTATTATCGGCGACGGCGGCGGCGTGCATCGGCGTGGGAATATTTTACACCGTTAAAAAACCGCTTTTCGTACTAGTTTAAACAAAATCTTTTAAAAAATCGAACTAAAGTTGACAAGTAAAACAAATCTTAATAATGCTTATTTTGTGAATGGTTTTTAATGACACTTTAAACTATAAATTATTTTTTATTTGTATGTTTGTGAATACGCAATATGGTAGGGATGGGTACGTAAAAGGCAGGGAAGGTTAGGAGTCACCCCAACTGCGGCTGCGAGCCCTCGCGAGTGATCGGTGTCAGCTGCTCGGATTGCAATTACGAGCGAAGGTGGCGACCATGGCCGATAGTTGAATACACACTCGCAAAAACTTGTCGGAGTACATGAAAAAATAAGAGCAAGAGTCCCAAGGAGATGCTCATGCCGGCGTGTTCGTTAGAACAAAAACGTGCGTGTAAAAAAATTAGACCCCACGAGTGCGGGCTTGCAACACTGGAAATCAGTATCAGGGTAAGACCGGCATCTAGTTTTGTCAGTCAGTTTACAGACACGACAAAACTCAAATCGTGTTCTTGAGTCTCAATGACCGAGTAAGTTCCGTATCCACCGAGAAAGTCCTTTGACTTGAAAACGCATGATGGGTTATGCGACCTCAAATCACGCCAAGATGCAACAATTAGTTCAATAGAAGTTTATCTATAATATAGCTGGAATAACTTTGTAATTTTGTGATTTTTCGGCTGGAATAACATTGACTAGATCTAAACATGTCCCGGATGCTTTTGAAGGAATGGCTTGTGACCGGACAACATACGTTGAATATACGTTATATAAGTGGTAGCCATAACAGCCGTAACATCTGTTTTCTCTGTAAAAGACTGTAAACGAGTTGTAGGTCATTCAAGGCGTGTTGACCGCAGACTAAAAAAGACTAAAAATGAACTTGAAACTCCTTCTGAGAATTAGAAGTTAAAACGTACTCGCGAATCCATTGAGTCGAGTCCATTTCGCGTACATTTAGTCGGCGGTACTCACATTTCTTTTATTTATATATCGATATTTGACGATTCATATCGGTCATGACGTCCTAAAATATCTGAAATAATGAATACTGACATGTTCAGTGTTTCAGCCGATTGGTCCATCTCACGATTAATGGTCGTACCCGTTTCGTCAAACCTTTTTATTTTCTTTTGCTTATAGATATACTAGCTGACCCGACAAACTTCGTATTGCCACAAATTAACCTGTGTTGTACATAAATCATGAATCTCGGATGATCTTTGTCACAATCTCGAGTTTTGCAAGCCCCCCAGTGGGCGGCGCTTCCGACGGCGGGTCACCGGCAACACTCGCGGCCGTCTCGTCCTGAATGATCTAGTGTTACTATAGATAGTTTTTGTGGTCTTGTATTGACTAATGTTTTATGGAAGACTCTCGAATTTCTCGAGTTCGATTAGTTTTTGAGTTTCGCAAAAATTTCTGTTTTATTTGTATGAGAGTCCATATCCCCCTACCACAGGGGTGAGAGGTCTCTAACTATCGTAAAATGAATTCAAGACTCCAAAATCTCCCACATGCCAAATTTGGTTCCATTTGCTTGATTAGTTCTCAAGTTATAAGGAAATTTGAATTTCATTTGTATGGGAGCTCCCCTCTTAAAAGGGGAAGGGGTCGTATTCACCATAGAAAAAATTTCTGCCATCTAAAACTCCCACATGCCAAATTTGGTTCCATTTGATTGATTAGTTCTCGAGATAAGAGGAAATTTGCATTTCATTTGTATGGAAGCCCACCCTCTTAAAGGGGAGATGGGCCATAACTCGCTTTCTAAAGAAGAGAGGGGTCTCAATTCACCATAGAAAAAAATCTTGCCTCCAAAACCACTTGCATGTCAAATTTGGTTCCATTTGCTTGATTAGTTCTCGAGTTATGAGGAAATTTGTTTTTCATTTGTATAGGAGCCCCCCCCCCCCCCTCTTAAAGTGGGGAAATCCATAGAAAATATACCATAGAAAATATTCTTGCCTACAAAAACACCCACATGATAAATTTGGTTTCATTTGCTTGATTAGTTCTAGAGTTATGAGGAAATTTGTATTTCGTTTGTATGAGAACCCCCCTCTTAAAAAGATAAGGGGTTCTAATTCATCATAGAAAAAATGGTTGCCTCCAAAAACACCCACATGCCAAATATGGTTCCATTTGCTTGATCAGTTCTCGAATTATGAGGAAATTTGTATTTCATTTGTGTAGAAGCACCCCCTCCCTCTTAAAGTTGGGAGGGGTCCTAATTCACCATAGAAAATATTTTTGCCTCCAGAAACTTCCACATGCCAAATTTGGTTCTATTTGCTTGATTAGTTCTCGAGTTATGAGGAAATTTGAATTTCATTTGTATAGGAGCCCCCCTCCTAAAGTGGGTAGGGGTCCCGATTCATCATAGAAAAAAAGTTTGTCTCCAAAAACACCCACGTGCCAAATTTGGTTCCATTTGCTTGATTAGTTCTCGAGTTATGAGGAAATTTGTATTTCGTTTGTATAGGAGCCCCCTCCTAAAGTGGGGAGGGGTCCTTATTTACCATAGAAAATATTCTTGCCCTCGAAAACTTTCACATGCCAAATTTTGTTCCATTTGCTTGATTAGTTCTTCAGTTATGAGGAAATTTGTATTTCATGTGTATAGGATCCCCCCCTCCTAAAACGGGGAGGGGTCTCAATTCATCATAGAAAAAATTTTTGTCTCCAAAAACACCTACATGCCAAATTTGGTTCCATTTGCTTAATTACTTCTCGAGCTATGAGGAAAATTGTGTTTCTTTGGTACAGGAGCCCCCCCCCCCTCTTAAAGTGGGGAGGGGTCCTAATTTACTATAGATTCTTGCCCTCGAAAACCTTCACATGCCAAATTTGGTTCCATTTGCTTGATTAGTTCTCGAGTTATGAGGAAATTTGTATGGAAGCCCCCCCTTTTAAAGAGGAGAGGAGTTATAATTCCCCTTATAAAGAGGGGAGGGGTCTCAATTTACCATAGAATAAATTCTTGTCACCGAAAACACCCACATGCCAAATTTTGTTCTATTTGCTTGATTAGCTGTCGAGTTATGCAGAAATTTGTGTTTCATTTGTATGGGAGCCCCCCCTCTTAGTGGGGGGAGGGGTTTCTAACCATCACTAAAACCTTTCCTGGCCCCAAAAAACCTCTACATGCATAATTTCATGCCGATTGGCTCAGTAGTTTTCGATTCTATAAGGAACATACGGACAGACAGACAGACAGACAGACAGAAATCCTTCTTTATAGGTATAGAAATTTAAATATTAGGTTTATAAAGAAACTATTTTCACATTTTTACGTTTCAATTCCAAACAAAAATAATCGAGCTTTTTTAGCATTTGAACTGTAAATGCTCAATAGCGAAATACGTGATCGTGTGATATTATGCCGAAACAGGAGATTATTCGCAAATGGTGTCTTTGGAAATATTTTTTGATATAAAAAAGCCCCTTCTTGTGACAAGAACTTTTGGGTGATTAATTCCCCTAAAATATATTTTCTCGTATATGCGAGATACAGGATCGGCATTTTCAGCAAAGTTCTATTAAATAACTATACAAATAACTTTGTCAAAGACACCATACTTGTAGCTCTTCACGGAAATTATCATCGAAGCGTTTTTTTGTGGGCAAACCCTTTAAAACGGGTTTCTAATCATAACTTATTCTAGTCAAGTTTTACGTGCTTATAATGTTCTCGAAAGTAGTTTACCTTTTTGTAAAAAATTATTATACGCTATTTTCTTAATTTTCCAAGATATTGAGCTTTTTTTGGAGAAAAATAGCACTTCTTTGAGCTCACATATTTCTCAAGGTGGCAAATGGTGGCAGATCAAACAACTTCTATTTAAAAGTACATCAAAAAACTTGTAAAAGCAAGTATTGGTTGTCTGTATCTGATTGTATCCTCAAAAGTTATAGTTGTTATAATAATCCATCTAAATCATTCTTACAAAACAATTAAAATGTAGTTTTGATGCAATAAACGTCATTTTGTTTACTTTGACGATCTCTTTCTAACAAATTAAGTTAACAGCCATTTTTTCGCTAATTTTCGTGTCGGAAAAGTAATGTAGATTTAAACTTATTTGACGCAATTAATAAGAGAACCTTACAAATAACTAATTAGGGCAAGTGCAAGAAGTTCCTTCTTTATTGTGTTGAAGCAGAAGCAGCAGCCACACACTTGGTGTATAAAATGGTCGTCCGTGCCTAGCAAGCAATACTATCACATCAAATATGCATGGTAAATCCATGGTGCAATGTAAATTTTACTTTGAAAGTTTCTCTGTTTACTATCTAGTGTAACTCACCTTCGCTACCGCCCCGCTCAGTCACACAAGTCTCTACAAGCTCTCAGGGTCGGCTCAACATTGCCGAAGGATAAGCAAAGGATTAAGGAATAAGATCACTTTTATAGTAACTCGTATATATTTGGCACGGTTTTAATTGTCCCTAAACTCCCTAGCTCCCTACTAAATGTTCCACAAAAATGACTTACGTTTGTAGGTGTATGTTGTGTAAGTGTAAGGGCCCGCTGCTAGCCATCACAATCCGCTCACCGTCGTCGTTCCGCTCGGTCGTTGTCGTCCGCCACGTGTTATGCTGCCGGGTTCAATCCGGTCCACTTTCGGTCACCTCCGCTCGTAGGGTAACTGCTTTCTTCGTCGACTGGATACTAGGATGAAAGATTAGCGCCCGGTCATGGAATACACCGGGCCGCGCGTTGATGTAAACCGCTTACAGGCCCCCCTGGCCGGGGTTGTACTACTCCTTGGACGTGTTCAATGCGGCCCACTTGGCCGATGGTTGTTGCTTGCGGGTTTTCGCACTGACCGATATATGCAGGCCAACTTGGCCGAAACTACTGGGTTTTAGTCACGGTTCTGACTGACGTAAATCCGTCCACTTGGGCGGAAACTGCTCGCACTCCAGTTGGCCGTGATGATAAAGACACGTAGTGATAACTGTGTCAAAGGTGTACTGGGTTTTTCACAAAACGTGGTTTAATCGCGGCAAACTGACGAAATTGCGTCTAACCAGGGCAAGGATCCAAGATCTTCTGGCCGTCCAGCGGCTCAGGTAAGCACTAATGGTTCAACTCCTCTGGCGAAGTAAAGCGGAACTTCTTACCCGAACTTCATTCAGGCGAAATTGCAGTTCAGTGAATTGGGTATGAGTTGTGTAAGTGTATATCAGATGTAACAGTGTCAGGGCTGGGTATAAATCCTAAAGTGTTAATTTGAGCAAAATGTGCCATAGTCCCTACGTAGCTAGCTTTGATTTTAATATTTTATTTCCATTTTACCACTTTTAATAGAATATTTTAATTGTTGTTTGTAATAGGTCCTATCTAGCTAATTAAGTGATTTTAATCCTTAATTTTAGTTATTTATTTGCATGTAAATTTTTGGGACGAGCTTGAAGATAGCGAACGGTCACACTAGCGAATGAAAAGCAATCTTTTAATGTAAAGTGAACAATTGCTGGATCTTCTATGAATCGAATGATATGCTAACCAACAAAATCTATTCAGAATTGGAAAAGCTATTAACGATGAAAATCTTTCAATCTTTCGTGACACTGGCTTGACTCTAAATATTGGAAAGACAACCTGTGGTAAGACGTAGTTCTACGTCAAAACACTGACAGTAGTGCTGAATCTTACTTACCTTGCTTTACTTGCACGGCGATAATCCGCTTGTCGAATCAGTTCCGAATTTTGAAGCCGTCTTTACATTAGTCGGTGTTAGGCTACCGCTCTCCAATCGTCCCTAACACCCGCTGCACAAGCATACTCATCAACAACGCTCATCCAACGGATACGGGGTCTGTCGTCAGCCTCTGTCGGGTTCTCTGCTGAATATTGTTTTCATTGGCCTCTCATTCGGCGTCCATGCTACCTTGCTTCGTAGACGTAGAGTAACACCAGGAAAACTAGCATCTTATAAATCGCACTGAATTGCTGACTGCGAGACCTCTGCTAGCTATGTAATCCGTGGAAACGCCTGTTGGCAACCGCTATTCGGCTTCTTCCTTCGCGGCTAACATCGTTGTAACATGTCACTAATGTACCAAGGTAAACAAATTCGTCAGCCACTTCAAACGTATTTCCTTATATCACTACCGCAGTTCCAACACCTGAAGGGCTATCACGCTCTCTACCAGCCACCATATACTGTGTTTTGGAAGAATTTATGATAAGCCCTATATTCACAGCTTCCTCCTTATTTCCTGCAAGTTTAATTTTCGGAATTTATCGAAGATTTGGTGATCATTTAGTTCGTCGTAAAGCGTCGCTCTCGAAAACCGCACTATTCGTCAACAAAGATTTCCTGAAACGACCTTATTATATGAAACCGGATTTTTTGATTACAGGAGAAAAGTAATCCCTCGATAATTGCTGTCCTTTTTGTAAGTAGGGCATGTGAGACCTTCCACCCTGTTCGTAGGTATTTCCTCCAAACTTTAAGTATAGCCTGATGGATTGCACAATACAACCACTTGCTCCCAGTATTCAAAAGTTCGGCGGCAATTTCGTTCTTTCCAGCTGCTTTGCGTCGACCACGTCCAAAGTTGGTGAATTCACAGCTTGTCCATCATCCTCAATCGTTATCCTGTTTTTATTGACAGCTCCATCTTGTTTATAATTCAACAACACATCGATATGTTGCTTCCAACGTCTGGTTATTATCGATCTATCGATAATTGGGCTGTCCTCCTTGTCGTTGCACATAACAGGAGTTGGTACGGTCCGGTTCCTGACTTTGTTGATCGTTTTAAAGAAACTTGTCATATCGTGCCTCTCGATGCAGTTCTCAGTGTTCGCAAGAACGCGATCCCTCTGCTGACATTCCTTACGACGGTGAAATCTCTTGTCGACAGCTCTAGCATCTCGGCATCTTTCACTGCTCTGGCGTGTCACAGTAGCAGCCAGCTTGTGAGTTCTAGCTCGGTTCTTCTCGTCAGTCACTCTTTGGTACTCTGCGTCAAACCACTCACTGGAAGTGGCTGCCTAGCACCTAACACTGTACTGTAGTAGTACCCAACACTTCTCGCACTGTACTACTGATCGTATCGTGGATGTACTTCCACTGCTCGTACAGGTTCTCTCTAGGTTGTTCACCTACCCACTCATCAGTGTTGCGAGAATACTTGGCAGCTAAAACCCCCCCCCCTCCCCCCCCCCCCAATATTTAGCCACATTTCCCTCGTTTGTCTCGATTGAAATACGTTAGACAACCAGGCGCGAATCTTGCTTACTACGAGATAGTCGTAGTTTGATCCGTCACACGTCTGCGACATCATAAAAGCGCTGGCCATCAACCAGAACGTGTTCGATCTGAGAGTAAGCCTCTGCATTAGGGTGTTTCCAGGTAAGCTTCCGTATGCTCTATCTTGCAAAATAGGTACTACAGATAGTCATTCTTCTGGCTACAACGATGTTGATTAACACACGGCCATTGTCGTTTGTGGCAGGATGGAGGTTTTCTCTTCCAGTAACAGAGCGAAAGAACTCTTCGCGTCCGGCCTGTGCATTTGTATCCCCGTATCGAGTTTCCAATATGTGATGTTCTTTTTCGTTCGCCTGGGTCCATATAGTTTATTCCGTTGTGGTTCATTACCTATATTCTTCATAGTAGAAGTTATTTAAGCATGCCGCCTTACTAGGGTTGTAGTGCTGAATCATACTACATTACACGTGAGACTATCGGAGGTATAAATCAAATCCAAAATGAAAAAAAATAACGGTGACCAACCAGGATATAATACCTTTAAATTGATTCAATTTCCAAGTCTTAAGAATTAGTTACATATAAACACCACAAATGGGAAGGTTTACATACATTAACAAGGGTCAGAAACATCTTAAATATTATACCTGCCTCTCTCGAATTTAGAGATTAGTTATAGCAGGAATTTTAAAAGCTTAATCTTCAAACTATCACTTCATGTTGAAACCGAATATAAAACTTGAGGATGCTTCACGTTCAACTCAAAACCAATACCAATTAGCCTATAATGCTCATAATAGAAACAAAGTGTTTTCGAAAGCTATCAGCTCCGTTTCTGAAACTTGTTTACATTTAATTTCAAAGAAGACGAGCAAAACCACTTACTGGAGTAGGATTTCAACTCCCTCAAGCGAACTGGAAATCGGCGGGCAGATAGATTTGTTGCTTTTAGCGAAAACCCGCAGCCAGGTCCAAAGCAGGAACTGCCCCGCACAATGCAAAGCCTGTGCCGCTCATATACCAACGGAAAGAGCAGCATCGAGCTCGCCTCCTTTCTGACTTTGGCTCAAGGCCAATAGAGTCCCGGTTGCGGGGCGGATCCCAGGTTATTGCAGTTGCTTAATCGGATATAATTTCAAAGCAATTATCCATGAAGATGTGTTGGCGTAATTAGCACCGATTCCATATAATCGTGTTTCCAATAGATAATGTTTATAGAAGAAGCTACATTACTGGTACGTACGTACAATTCAAAGACATCGGAAGATAAATTTTAAGAAAACAACTACGATGATTATATGCCCCGAAACAAATCCGAAAAAATGGCAACCGAGTATTGTTATGGGCTATTTTTAAAAATTTTACCAAATACAAAACAACGATTTAACATTCTTGGAGAAGGAGGGATTATAAAGTTTTCAAGTGTCCCTGCATTCCAACATGAAGCAGATAAAACTTTTTAAATAGCTCCTCATTTTATCGAAGATAAATTTAATGGCACTGTTTACCATGCTGAAACCTGTTGCAGCTTGTATCACCATCTCCCCCTACGGATAGATTACAATTTAAGTTTTAATCCCTGCTAATTAATTTCGGAGCATTCCAAAAGTCCGTACCTCTCCGAACTATTACGCAAATTGTGACGCAAAATTTTCGCTTCGTGCACTACGTATACCTAGCCCAGTGGGAAAGAGCGAGACACCGAAACAGCATAAAAGCTTTTAAAATCATTTGCTGCCCCCGAATTGATTACTTGCATTTAACACCCCTTCTGCTATAGTTTAACTGTATCCAATGAAGCGTGCTTTTAAACTTCAATAAATATTTGAAGAACGTGACAATTCATCTGTTTCACGCAGTATTGATATTCTATGAGCACGGTGCCATGCTTCAGACTCACGATTCATGAAACAAGGATAATGAACACTGATAATGGCAAAGGAAATATCATTCCAAAACATAAAAGTAAAAGTTCAATGGAGCGGCGAAAATGGATCAAATTCACGTCATATGAAAATATGCAAAGAAAAGTAAATTCCACTGCACCTTAACTATATTTACAATATGCTTCTGAAAATAATAACAAATTCTGAGCATTTAAATTAGCACTTTTAAATAAAGCAGCATATTTCATTATTCCCCGACAAATGCCTTACACTTCTGTTTAGTTTTGCAAATTAGGCATTTGAAAAAAACGTTTAAAAATATTATATCGAGAACGAATTTGAATATTTAATCATAATTGATATTTATTGAAACCTTTAATCTTACTCTAAAATTAAAAATTTGTAAAATCACTCGCATATTTTCTCAAAATGATATCTCAATAGAATATATCGATAATATGATTTTAAAGAGCACAAACTGAAATGTCTGTGTTAAAAATAAACTTGCAATAGACTTGCTCAACTCACGCTGCTTCGTCATTCGGATAATTGAATTGCAGTTAGATAGAAATAGGCACGAATCGATTTCACTTTTCTCGCTGCCATCCAACCGGTTAGATCAGTTAGAAATTCACTTTTTCTACAGCTGACGTACAAATTGCAAATAAATTGCAACGACATAACAGTTATTTGATTATAGCCGTAATTTGTTTAGCTGCTCACAGAGTTGCAAACAGATCAAAATGATTGAAAAGCAGCGCGGAAAACTAAGTGCCACAGGAAGAAAAAACAGCACGAAATTTTCAACAAGTAGAAATCGCTCGGCACTCCCGTACATCGCTGAAACTTTTCCGTCGTCCACCAGAATTTTCCCAATATGTTACTCCTGCTATCATCGAATCGTTTTTGCTGATTTCTCCACCCACACTAGGCCCTAGCAATGATTTTCTTCATCGCCTTTGCACGCTATTCGTATTTCGATCGAAGCTCGATGGTATGCATGCTTGTATACAACCGGATAATGTATAACACTCAATATTTTCATCATTTTTTTTAAACTAATATGTTCTTCATGCTGCTCACATAAAATGGACTGTTGCTCCACTGCCATGTAGAGAGGATACGTCAGATCATATGCCGGTAACGATAAAATTGACTTCGCCTCAGGGAAAGAACACGTTCAAAACAAATAAATCCTGCATTCTGTTCCAATCGATTTGGCTGGAAAGCATCAAGTGGCTCTACACATGAAAAAATCATCTTTAAATGAAAAATATTTCACAAAAACACTCTAACCCTCTAACGGGAAAGGCCGTCTGCTAACAAATTGCGTGAAGCTGCAATATTCTGTCCACGCGTTCAAGAGTTATCATCTTTCAAAAACAGAAATTCAAGAAAATTGCAACAAAAAAAGTTATTTCACGAATTTAAGCTATTTTTATGTTTGAAAAAATAAGACATCTAGAACAAAATGATCGACCTGAAAAATTTTCTGTGAGTTACTCACACGATTTGCTTAATTTTTTTAATATATTTGATTTTAAAAACTACAAACAAAAATTAGACTCTTTCTGCCATGATGCTCGTTCAGATAATAATTTTTGTATATTTTATTCTTTTATCAAGCTCAACTTTTTTTATTATAACAGAGATATTATGAATTCTTTATTCCGTTGTTTGATAGAGAATATTGAGACCTTAACATCTTTGACACAACATATCAAAAATTGCTTCTTTTCAATCCTCCTAGCTGCCGTTTTTAATCTGTCGTAAATTGCTTCCACTGTCCAAAGGTTGTTGATGTCAAGGACATCTGTGAACGCTAGGAGTAGCCATTTTGCCGTTGATCGTTCCTCTCGTTTCAATACCCGCTCGCCAGATCGCACCTTCTATAGCGATGTTGAATAACATACAGGACAGTTCATCCCATTACCGTAAGGCCGTAACCCTCTGCGCGATTCGAAAGGACTCGAATTTGCACCCGAAAAACGCACCTAGCACATCACTCGCTCCAGGTAGCTTTGATCAGCCGCGTTAGTTTGTACGGAAACCCGTTCTCGTGCATTATCTGGTATAATCTGGCACTCGACTGTATCGTATGCTGCCCTGCAATCCATGAAAATATGATGCGTTTGCACGTATACTCCTGACATTTCTGGAGGATTTGTCAAAGAGTAAAAATTTGATCCATAGTAGCACGGGCCCCATAAAGGCCACATAAATTCTGCCCTACGAATTCTCTTGCTATTAGAGATAGACGACGTAACAAAATCTGCGAGAGTACTTTGTAGGTGGCGTTGATCAGCGTAATGCTGCAGTAATTACAGTAATCCAACCGATCGCCCTCTTCATAGATAGGACAAGCAACACCTTCCATCCACTTCTCCGGCAGTAACTCCTCTTCCAGAATTCTTGAAATTATCCAGTGAAGTGCTGTTGCTAGTGCTTCTTTGCCATTATTGTAGAGTACTGCCAGGAGCTGGTCCTTTTCGGTGGTTCTATTATTCTTCACCCGACCGATTCTCGCCGGATTTCTTTGAGATCGGGAGCCGGTACGCTGTTATCGTTTGAGGCATGTTAACTTCCGTTCTGTTTCCCTCTGTTATGTCACCATTAAGCTGCCCATCGAAGAGCTGCTTCCACTCATCGACCACCTCGCATTCGTTTGTGAACAGGTTTCTTTCCTCGTCCTCCTCGATGTGTATATCCTTTATGAGATTGGTTCACCACTGCATCAGTGACCGGCTTGATACAGCAAGGGCAAATTACTGTGGAGGGCGCCCTGGTACTCCACAGGCTCCGTTGCGACGAGAGAATTTATAGAACCCCCTCCATTATTCATCCCTCAACACGGGTCGCGTCACACCTTGTATTAGGGGTTTATCCATTCAAGTTTTTACATAGCCATAGATAACAGCTACTAAAACCATCCTACTTTAGGGGATTTGGACCCCCTGCTTTGGTTCTTAGTAATCATACCTCCTACAAAAACCGTCTTGCAGGCGAAGAGTTTACACTCAGCCTTCGCATGAGTGCCCCCTTCTCTGTCCGCATACAAACCTAGTTTCCACCGGTTGTTCGATTTCCACTAAAGAACGTATCCCGGTTGGTTCCACGAGGAGGTAGAGATAGGCGTTGCTGAATAAGAGACTGTGGAACTTCGTGGTAGTTCTGGAGCGCATTATTCAACCATTTACCATCCAACACATCGAACACATAAGCATTCCAGTGCGGCGTGGAACACCTTGCCGGAATAAAACGCCGCTCCTGTAAAAACACGAATCAAAATCTGAAACAAAAAATTTACGACTTTTTAAAACATTTTAGTCGTTTATGTCCCCTTAACCACTCTAAGTTGTTCCTATAATAATGAAGTTACAACAAATAAAAGCAAATAAAAAGTCATTACTATTACGAATTTATATATTTATTTGAAGTTAACCGAAATTCACCCGGATAATCGAAATGTAGTAGCGCAACCCCATTGTTTTGTTTTTTGAGATCTACGTGACGCTTGAACGAGATTGGTCGATTTTCGATTCCATCACCACTATGATGAAATTTCTTCATTGCACCAGTACCTCTTTACCAACATCGCCGGACTTGTATATACCTCTGATTACAGTTTGTTAACATTTGCTGAATTCTATTAACCAATTTGTGTAATTTTGGAAGAAATATGCAAATAAAGCAAGGAAAAGCGATTATTTTACTTGCGGCGCTTTAGAGGTCGGCGTTTTTGGTAGCGCTTTGGTGTGTGAAAGCTTATTGAGCGTCATACTTCCTTCAATTGTACTGCAAGGAAAGTCAGTCGGTTTCACCTCTGCCGTAAGAAATGTCGGAAATATTATTGAATTATTGAAGGACAAATGATCGTTCGCATCTAGAATTCAACAAAGAATGTTACATCAACTAAAAAAATACTGCAAAAGATCTTCGACAATTAGAGATTCCCAATTTCGTTCCAGGTAAAGCGACAAAAACTGATATTTTATGTGAATTTGGAGGAAAAGCTACAAAGGAGACTAGTAAATTACAGAGATATGTAAAAGAAATTGACTTAAGATTGTCTATTATTATTTATTCAGTTAAATACAATTCCTGTTTTCTCAAATTCCTAACTATTTAACATTAATATTAATTATCATTTATTTATTATTTCTGATAATAGGTGCTGTTTCGGGGCAAGCTTTCTTACACCAATTGTTGAGCGCAAATGCCGCCTGACGAACGAAAACGATAAAAAATTAATTAAGATTAATTCAGATTGAAAGCAAATATTTTTTTCAAGAAACATTCAAAATATGCCAGAATAAAACTAAAAATATATGTGTTAGTGTTGCTACGGACTTCACTATTACAAAGTAATCGCGTGATTTAAAATTACCGTGCATGGAAACAATCCGAATTGGTATCTGCACACAAGATTTGGATATTTTTTTTCACTTGCCATTTATTTCAACTGCCGGGAACCGGAAATACAGAATTCCATACTGCAAACCGTACTCGCACGATGTGTGTTGGATCTAGTCGCATGTTCGCTAGGCGGAATATTAAGTATTTTTCGGTATCATATCAACTTCATTCAACGTAGAGTCTGTCGTTACGAGCACTCGATAGATACTGCCACATCGTATGATGATGATGACGACGACGACGACGTCGACGATGGTGAATGCAACAGGTATCTATCACTGGCAATCGTGCAACCTACACGGTTCATTTGAGGCTGATTCCCAGGCCACACATGCACATTACGGCTGATGATGCGCCTTCTGTCGACGGGCCATCCGGGCAATATCAAAAACATATGTCTTCCATTTTGTAGAAACTGAATAATAATTGAAATTTTTCATATTTTCCTTTTTCCCTTTCTAACCCTTGGCAGTTTAAAGCCTAGGCAATAGGGATCCTCGTTGTCTTTTGGAGCTTTATAGTTCATACGTCGTATTATAACGCGTATTATAACGTGTATTTAAAATACATGAAGTTAAAAATAAATGAATTAAACTTTGCTTATCAATAGTTCCAGAATTTGAAAGAGAAAACCAACAAAATTTATTACTTTTGATAAAAATATTTAACCGCTGAATAAATGAAAGGAAATTTGCAGCTTAATACCGTGAAAACACCTAATTCCGATCACTTAATGATTCATCTTTCAGTCCTCACTGAAAATTAAAGCTTTGAGTTTTATTCACATGGTATGTGTCTTTAGCTAGTATTTTCACTAACGTTACATGGAAAAATATTAAAATGCCTTCATTATTTCCGAAAGTTACAAAAAGGCATCAAAGTATGATGTACCAGTGCACCTAATTCCGATCATCAATTTTAAGGGGTGAATCTATTTCCGATCACAGGTGTATCTAATTCCGATCACGTCATATAGTATGCCGTATAAAACTATTGTCAACTTGTACCAAATGGATCTGAAATGTTTTGCGTTTATATAGTCTGACAACAATCCCCATACCCATACTAGTCATCTTCTGCTTGCGTTAATGATCATTATTATCATTAGATTAATATTCATATAATTTGTGTACTTGGGAGCTCGACAAGCGGGTTATGAAACTTTCCCCTTCGTTCAACTGTTACAATTACAATAAAATTGGGCCTCATTTGATGTTTTCATAAAGTTTTGGTCATAAATAATAGTAAAATCAAATCAGAAAGGTTGTGTTTCAGAAATGACCGCGTAGTTGGCATAGAGCTACGTTAGGCTGGTTTTCGCGAAGAAACCTCGAATATTAAAGAAAACTTTTTACACCATATAGCGTAAAATAGCGTAAGGTGATAAAAAAACAGGATAATGATAGTACTATCTTGCTTTAAAAATAGTATCGTATTTTTGGTAGGTGAGCTATTTTGTGATATCAAAAACGAATATTTTTAACAGTGCCAAAATCGGAGTATTTCAGTATAGAAATCACGCATTCAGCTAGTAACAAAGTACTAAGAGAAAACTTAAGTCCTCAAAATAATATGTTATTCTTATAATAAGAGACCGGGCATTAATCTATAACTGCACTATCGCTGTCGCATGTTTGCAGCGTTAGAAAAGCAAAAAGTCTGAGCTTCGCAGTTGGCTTCGAGGTACGGCACTGGTCTAATAACCTCCCAGCAAACCACAAATCGTATAATAATGTGTGAAAATCATCTTAAATATCGCTAAACAAACTCGAAATCGTACATAAAGCTTAATAAAGCGCACTCTAGTTTACATTTATTCGTACAAAATGATAGTAACTGATTCATATACGATTTTCGTCATAGAATTGTATAGCATTATGGAACTAATCATGCTGAGTCGAATTTCATCGTATACAAATACTTATGAATGTGAATTGTTTTCATATAATTTGCAGCACGTATATCGCCTCCAAAACAGTACGCATATATTGGTTTCGCGCATCGATTGCGATTTTTCTAGATATATGTATATCGGTACGTATATCATATTTGTTACTTTGATATACGTACGAAAATGTTTGCTGGGCTAGACGTCACATGTTCGAATCTCGACTGAAAGACGCTGTAAGAGTCAAACGATTTGTAACACTAGTCCTACAATTGTCCCGTACTCTAACAGCTGGCTGCGAAGTCTGTCGTATGAATACGTATTCCAAATCGGAATGTAGCACTTAGGCTTTACTATGCTTTGTAGTAAGCAAAAAACACGCAAGTTTATTTTGAAGTAGTTGCAGCCACAAGCTTGGTATGTGTAATGGTCGTCCGTGCCTGGGAAGCAAAACTATCATACGGAAAATATATGTAAAAATTTTAGCTTGAAAGTTTTTGTTGATTTTCACTATTTAGCGATTGGAAAGCCATACAATTGCTGCATGATTTATGATCAAAATCCGTTTTAATTGGAAGAGCTATTAGCGTTCGAAATCTTTCTTTCTTTCGTGACGCTGGCTTGACTTCAAATTTTGGATTGACACCCTGCCGTAAGACGTAGTTCTATGTCAAAAGATTTCAATAATCCTACCATGTTATCATGTAGCGATTAATCCTAAAATCCAAAGAGTACCTTCGTTAGCATCCATTTTGCGAGCTTACAACTTTGATATAGTGATTGGAATTAAAAGCAGAAAAAAAGGTTTGTTCATAATTCCGCAAATTCAACCTATTTTCAGCCAAATTTGATATAGAACGGTTAGATATGCATGTATCTACTTGTTATCATAGAATACCGAAGAAGGTAATATGTTTCCACGCTGCTATGACCTAAAAATTGACTATTGATGTTGAGCGATCGGAATAAGAAGCTGATCGCAATTATGTGCGGTCACGGTACATAAACTCAAAAACTACTTACCCATAAGTATCCTGATTTGTGCTCAAGAAAAACGGATGTTTCGTCATTGTTTGCATTATAACTAAGTGATAAATCTTAAGATCATCAGCAAAGGAAAGCCTGGGTCCCGGTAATAAGTTTAGATGGTTGGAGTATAGCATGGAAATGAGCGGGCCAAGATGGCTGCCTTATGGAATACCAAACGTAGGAATAAACTTACTGGATATTAAATCTCCGAATTTAAATACCAGATACCGGTCAGCCAAATAAGACTTCGGCCAAAGCAATAACGTATTACCAAGTCCTATTCTGTCAAGTTTCGAAACCACAACTTCGTGATTCAACTTATCAAAAGCAGCAGAGAGGGCAGTAGATTGCATCCTTTTGGAAACGCCTTGACATGGTATCCAAAGCATAAGTAGTAAATGAAAGAAGATTCGTCATGATTGACCGACATGGCAAGATCCGTGTTGAGGATCGTCAATGAATTGCTTACATTGACAGAATACTGATCCCAAAATTTTTTTTTTTTTTTTTTTTTTTTTTTTCAAACAGCTTGGATGCCGAATTACTGTTACGATCCTATTGCCTCTAGTAGCCCCTCTCAACCGAGATTTGAACATACGACGAGTGGCCTGTTAGATCAGCTAGTAGACAGATACAAATTGTAAAGATGATGAAGAACAAGCAAACTGTGATGCATTTCTTGAGAAGAATTACAGGTATCCCATCCGGTCCAACAGAGGTAGAAGAGGGCTTCGTTTCGGAGATCTTTTTATGGATCATGACATCACTCACATTGATAACATTCTAGGACAGCCCAGAAAACGGAACATTATTAGCAGCCAAGGAGATTTGTTTAGCTGACAGTTTCTCACCGAAAACACTGGAAAACTTCTCGCAGAAAAGCTTACAAATTCCATCTGTGTTCGTTCCCGTTTGGTCTTTGTACTTTATTGCTGAAGCTAGGCCGAATTCTTTCCTTTGCTCGCTGTTGTATCTCTAAAACAGTGGTGGCTACGGTATAAGCATAATGCGAGCTAAATCAGATCTCCTCGATAGATCCGCGGCCTGGAATGACTTCTGACATTAATAAATTCGACCTATAATATCCGTCCACCATCCATCAAACCAGTCCACGGGCCGCAAGAACCATATTCAAGAGACGCATGAGGCCCGCGGGCCGCAGTGTGGCCATCTCTGCTATAAAACAAGTGCGGCACTGTTTTGAGTTTACTTTGTATATTAACACAACTAACTCATAGTTATTTATTCACTATTTGATGGGGTATTTAACCTGTGGTTGGTTCACCCCAAAACTAACTCATATAACAACGTTGGCTGGTACGCTTGAACGCATTGTTTATCAGCTTATAATGATCACATAGCAATAGACCACCATATTTTAAGAGCCTCCTAAGAGCTGCTCTTTTCAATGTCTTCAAGCGTTCCAATTCTGCAGTCTACCAAGGTAAATGTTTGATAGTCCTCGTCCCAGTTAATATCTAAGTTTGCTCGATAGTTGTCCGAGCACTGTTCCATGACTTGTACCTTGATTCGTCGGTGAACAGCAATTAGTACCCCACCAACGTGGATTCTAAAACTGCTCAGTGCGCTTCGATCGGCCCAAAAAACTTCGCAGTAGTATCTGAACATGCAACTGCGGATCAAAGTACTACTCTCAGACGAATCATCTAGAAACGTCGGGAGTACAACGTGCCCACGCATTATGTTTTTATGGATTTCAGGGCAGCATAGGGTACGGTCAAGCGCGAACAGCAACGGGGTAACCGTGGGTACTAAAGTTACTAAAGTTACGGATGCGATTTTCACGACAAACTAATGCAATTGATCAAAGCTACAAATGTCCTACAAATGTACAATGGATTGCGGTTTGGGGATAGGCTATCCTGTATGTTATTCAACATCGCTATTAAAAGTGTGATCCGGCAAACGGGCATCGAAACGAGAATAACGATCTTCAGCAAGAGTAGCCAACTCCTAGCCTTCACAGTCGACCTCGACATCACTACTAAAAATCACGGGACGCCAGAGTCAATCTACGCTACCAAATATATGGCAGAAAGATACTCCAGAGAAAACAACGTTCGGCTCCCACGAACAGTGACTATTGACGACGATGTACTGGAAGTGGTTGTTGAGTTGGAATATTTGGGATCTCTGGTCACCGCCGATAATAATATAACTAAGAAGATTCATCGACGCTTCCAAGCTGGAGGTCGAGCAATTGGAGAGCAAAGAGTGGCGTAGGCGTATGAGCCACGTGTTGCAGGCACTATTTGGAGAGATTCCCATCGTGCAAAAAGTTGGGGGACTGGTAAAAGTTGGGAGACCAGAAGTAAGAAGTAAGTCTCCGAACATTTGTAGGATTTTGTTGATGATTTTGCTCGACCGTAGCAGGGGAGGCATGATCCCCAAAAATGTCATACATCGTGCGTTCCGGTCTCAGAGATAAATTTCGATTTAACTGGAGTAGAATGAATGGTAGTAAAGTTCCATTAACTGTGCAATCACTTTGGGAGACGGATGAGAGGCTGCCAGACCAGACCCCAATGTACCGCAATGTGGATCAGGGCTAACAGCACTGAAGGGATCAACGTTTGATAATTTAGGTTATGAACATTCTTGCCATTTATAGCAGCTTGGAAAATCCCTGTACCGCTGCCGGGACGACTGATGATCAGTGGCTGCAGCTGCACGGTTGTGGTGGGACGTTCGGTTTATTACGTTTGCGATCCTATTTATCCCGATAATTTGCGCCACAGTTTTCAAATGGTAGCCCTGGAATTTTCGAAAGAATACGTTTTCATGCTGGGTTTTTGTGTGGCTTGAAAATTGTCATCCATAATTTTCAAGGTGGCTTTTCCCAGCCATATTCATTAAGATACTCCAGTCGAATGAATTTAATAAATAAATAACAAATAACAAATAACAAATGCCTGGTGTTGCTTGATAGTGCAGTCTTTAATTTCTGACTATTGATATTAAAAGATGTTGCTTTTCGGTCTCAGATGTCTTAGGGGAAGGGCGGTAAAGACGGACACTGCGGGAAAGACGGACACTTGTCATATTTCATAAACAATAATTTTTTGAAGCAAAACAATGATGGGAAATGTTTCTATAGACTGAATTAACACTTTTGAATTAAACTACCGATTTTTAGCAGCGCAGTTGTCAAATTTATAAACAAAACGAAGAAAAAATGCGAATATACACTAACCGATGTAATTTTGTGTGTGCAGAAAATAGCTGGTAAATCGTTAAAAAACAACATATTCATGCTAAACCGACGACATTGCGTTAGTTTGATCCTTTACTGAATATCCATTGGAAACCTGGTGAATTTTTGAATATTCAGTAAAAAGTTATTGAAGTATGAAAAAATGGTATCCAAGTCGGGAAAGACGGACACCCAACGGTAAGGAAAGACGGACACACAGATCTTGAACCCATTTTGCCCAACAACGATTTAACATTGCAAATACTTACATATTATATATGTAAAAGTAACCAGAAGTCATATAACAGTTGGAATAGGCCAACTTTTAGAAATGATTAATTCATCACCAATTAAAATATTGGAGGGAACCATTTTCTTTTCTCGCTCAAAGGGGGGATCGGGAAGGGGGTTTTCCCAAACCAATTGTTTCCTAAATACATGATGAAATATGTTAATCTTTCTTAATACTGATAATTCGACGACGCGTGCCACTTTTTTGCGAGTGTCCGTCTTTCCCATATCAAGTGTCCGTCTTTCCCGCCCATGCGTAGAAATGCTGATTTATACATGATGTTTTTAATATTAAAAAAAGTATAAATTTTGGAAGAAATTTTCCAGCACACGTTGTGATTTTATTAGACAGAGACTTAAAGGTTCAGTGTGTACGAAAATTGCGATCAATACAGTTATATTTGAGCAGATATTGAGTCTTTACCTTAAGGTGTCCGTCTTTACCGCCCTTCCCCTACGTGAACTTTATTTGACGATTTCGGCTTGATTTCTGATGCAACTCTAATTTTAAATGACACGACTTCATGAATCCATGAATAGTTGGCTGCTGGTCAATGGCTGCTTTGCTCCCTCGATTGCTCTTAATGCCGGTTGGATCTGGGTTGTCCATACATTTGCGATAAGGGGTATCGACAGTATTTATTCTGCCAGGGTGTATGAGGGAGCGCAGATGGTCGAGCTGTAGAGAAGTTGTTTTCTACTTTAGCTGCGAACTTCTCAATTGTAGAGCTTAATTTAGTTATATTGAAGAGTGTCATTGAAATGGTAGTTGTCTTTGAAACCAATTGTTCAGCCGTAGATGTCGCTTTCCGCATAATTGAAACTATAGCGCAGTTTCAATGAACGGCGGATATGGCTTAAGATTTAGATTATTGAAGAAGATTGATACGCCGCTTTCCGCAACTTCAATCATCAGTAAAGTTGCTCTTGACGGCAACAGGGTTTACTAACCTGTCATAGTATTCGTAGAGCGTTTTCGTAGGCACATGTTTGATTATATCAACTGTAACTAACAATTGGGTAAAATTAGAAAGCGATACAAAGACTATGATAGTCTAGTACACCCTACCGCCAGCAGATAGTCCTGATGGCATACTTTTTATCTGAAGAAATCAAAGACTAGCGTATCTAGTTTCGTCAATAATCTAAGCTGAGGATCACACGATGGCGGTAGATGTAAACAAGAAACTGATCGGCATCGCAGTTGCTAGCAAACTAAGCGAATGCCATCACTTCGCTAAGCACTCATTTTGGATTTACACAACTAGGGTGTGATTGAAAATCGTATCAGTATTAACTGTAGCAAAGCCTTGGGTTATGAACGTCTTTAAGACTTGACCCTTCTTTATCGACAGATTTCGCACCCGGTTAGAACAGTACAGGACAATTACGGGACTATTGATTACGTTCCAACGATCCTACTTAACTTTACCTGCACACCACACAGCCGAGATTCGAACATACGACGACTGGGTAGTTAGACAAGCATCGTACTTTGAAGTTAACTTGGTGACAGTACTAGCAATAACATGGGAAAGACATCGAAAAATATAAGAGCGATTTGATGCAAATCATTCACTGTATATACACTGAACCAAACAATGCATAGCAATGCTGTGTGTTTTTGCTTTTCTTATTACGGAAATTAGAACTGTTTTTTTAATTCCCTCCGACGTTTCGACTATTTATTTTATTCTTTTTCAAGGATAGAGTTTCGACTTTTAAAAAAATTATACCGTTGTATTTCTTTTATCACAATCTTAGTTTTGACCTATGACAAAATCAGAACTTGCAGCACATGCCGAAATGCTTTTCTTGTCGACAGTCCTTGAATTAAAGCAATAATTCAGTCATGTAGATTCGTTACATTTATACCAAGGAAATCTTGCGGTGATAAAAGTATATTTAAACAATAGTACAAGCAATGAAAGTATTAGACATCGTCTGTGTTAATCCCATATTGCCCCACCGTACAACAAAAACGATGGTTTCGCTTTTGTTGCTTGTGAAGATTATATATTAAATAGATTGTGTCCACATTGCTCATATAAGAAAATAAATTCACCGAGAATTGCAGATTTCCTATTAAAATACTACTATAAATACTGCTGAAAACAATTGCTAAGAATTATGGCTTCATTTTCTACACGAAGTTATCGAGATCGAAAAGCAAACGTAAAGAAAGAAATATACTTAATTATCGACAGAAAAAGTCTGTGGATGTCTGATGAGAAAAATGAGCAACTGAAAATTAATTGATATTTCTCTTACAACGCTTCTTTTCACCTCAGTATATAAGCAATTCAATTCATAATTTATTGCGAGTTCCTTGAGATGCTGGATGGACCAAGGAATATCGACGGTTAAATGATGTACGTCATCTAAAAGGGAAGGATATCAAGGATCAGAGTTTGTAGACCGAGGAAAAAAGATCATAAGAGAGAAGTAAGTTTTACTTTTCAACGATATTCTTATCTATAACGCTACTGCATGGCTATCGAAGCTGTGAGATGAGCTGTGCTATACCGAAAGCAAACGTCCGACCCAAGCAAAGTATTCCGACTATATTTTCGCAAGCTGCACTTGAAAAGCTTCCAGAAATGAGAAAATACTGGCAATGAAATCCAAATGGCTTATGGCCTGGGTGCTACGCCTGTTGCATATAAACGATTCATTAGGGTTTTCATTCTTCGCCACTATGTAGTTGGATGGTATGCTGCAATTGATGCCTGCTATAACCAGACCAGAAATGCCAGTTGTTATTATTTGTGGCTGACCAAAGTATAGAAGGCCAAAAAGAATAAGTTTAAACCAGAGTCATAATTTTAAACTACGAAATTTAGGATTCCTTTTCAATAGTATATTAATAATTTCTAGTAAAAATTGGAAACTTAGTTATTATTTCAAAATTTTTACTAAGTTATCCGTTATGCAATGTGCGTTGGGTAAAATTTATATTACATAGTTTTAGTTTTCTTCATATACGAGAAATGGTAGCCTTAGTTTTAAGTGACGATGTGTTTACTACAGTGTTGACTCATTTTTTGGTATTCTTAATGTAAGCACTTTACAGTACAATATGTGTAAATTTTATCCGAAAATGCCGCTTAAGCCAACAATTCTGATACCTATGGAACGTACCAAACGTCAGTAGTAAATATATAAAAAAACACAAGACCGCGTTGAAAAACTACTGCTCGCACTGCTCAGATACCTACAACCATTTTTCGGCAATAGTCTTCAGATTGTGAATCATTTCACATCCGAACTTTGCACCGGATGCTTTTTAACCTTCTTCCTTTTCCCATCAAAGACCAAAGCGCGCTGGAAGCACTTCGCAAAACTATGCATTGCTTTGCGGTTACCATATATGAAATGTAGTTTAAATTTTCCTCGTATATACAATATTTTACCTTCACAGTCCAGAACGTTTCTATGCACGTTCAGAGAATTCTTCAGGTAACTATGGAAGCCAGAGCAGCCCTACCTTGCTTGGTGCTAACAATGTAGAAAATTTGTTCCATTCATTCTCGGATACCTCTCCACTGCCATACCACACCGTACCGTTTACTTGTAGCGAAACACGTCTTTATCGATAGTAGCGTGAACAAATTCAAATAATGCCATATTCTGCAGCCCATGGAATCTGAGGCCCATCTCACTCCAGCATTGAATAATCCGACAACTGAAGTAGAATCAGAGACGCTACAAGTTGTCACAACGAGGGCAATTCTCCATACGATTGATGTTAGCTTATTATTCTAGGCTTAACTTATTATAATACTGGACTAGTTATTTGATTTAAATTGACTCCATTTTTTACCAAACAAATAATTTAGTTTTGTTTTTTAAGTTTTGTAAGAGTCATTAGTTATTAGTTATTCAATTGCTAACTCAAAATTCTGACTCACGGCATTAGATTTCGCAATCGATTTAAGTAAAGTTGGTCAAGTAACCATTTCTTAAATTCTAGAAAAATGTATTGTAAATAACAACTTTGTGTTGTACATAAATCGTGAATCTCGGATGACCTTTGTCACAATCTTGAGTTTTGTAAGTCTCTGGGGAGTTCATGGGTGTTTTAATATACAAATTTTCCTCATAGTAGAGTAGAAAACAACTCCCCCCCATTGCTTAGCCTGATAAAATAAAGCGGATAGCATTTAAATATTCGCCATCATTACAAACCACTTCGCCGAATGCCATTTTGCGGAACACCAATTCTCGGTTGACCATAACGCGAAATATAGAGTTTCGCAGAATACCATTTCGCGAAATACCTTACGCGGGATGTACCATTTCACGGAAAATCCTTTCGTAGAAAGTACCATTTCGCAGGGGTAACCCAACTGAAGGAAAGCAATAGAGGTCAGTAGATCTAGGAAAATAAATAAACCTAGATAGAGGTGATCTCTACGGGAGGCTGCCCCCGCAGTCGCCGGCGCGTCCGACGACAGGTCCCCAGCAACACTCGCGGCCTGTGGTCATCTCGCGCTGAATTATCTAATGTTACTATTGATAGTTTTTGATGGTCTTGTTATTGATTAATGTTTTATGAAAGAGTCTAAAATTTCTCGAGTTCGATTAGCTTTTAAGTTACGCAAAAATTTTTGTTTTATTTGTATGAAAGTCCTGATCCCCCTACCACAGGGGTGAGGAGTCTCAAACCATCATTAAAAAAAATCCTGCCTCCAAAACCCCCCACATGCTAAAATTGGTTCCATTTGATTAATTACTTCTCGAGTTATGAGGAAAATTATATTTCATTTGTATTGGGGCCCCCTCCTAAAAAGGATGCCAAATATGGTTCCATTTAATTAATTAGTTCTGGAGTTATAAGGAAATAAATATTTCAGTTGTATGGAAGCCCCCCTCCTAACATGATAAGGGGTCCCAATTCATCATAGAAAAAATTCATGCCTCCAAAAACACCCACATGCCAAATATGGTTCCATTTGATTAATTAGTTCTCGAGTTATGAGGAAATTTGTATTTTATTTGCATAGGAGCCCCCCCCCCCCTCCTAAAGTGGAAAGGGGTCTCAATTCACCAAAGAAAAAATTTTTGTTTCCAAAAACCCCCACTTGCCAAATTTTGCTTGATTAGTTCTCGAGTTATGCAGAAATTTGTGTTTCATTTGTATGGGAGCTCCCCCTCTTAGTGGAGAGAGGGGTCTCTAACCATCATAAGAACCTTCCCTGGCCTCAAGAACCCCTATATGCAAATTTTCACGCCGATTGGTTCAGTAGTTTTCGATTCTATAAGGAACATTCGGGCAGACAGACAGAAATCCATTTTCATAGGTATAGATTTGTATGGGAGCACCCCCCCACTCTTAGTGGAGAGAGGGATCTCTAACCATCTTAAGAACCTTCCCTGGCACCAAAAACCCCTACATGCAAATTTTCACGCCGATCGGTTCAGTAGTTTTCGATTCTATAAGGAACATAGAGCAGACAGAAATCCATTTTTATAGGAATAGATTTGTATGGGAGCCCCCCTCTTAGTGGGGAGAGGGGTCTTTTGCCATCGAGAGAACCTTCCCTAGCCCCAAAAACCCCTACATGCAAATTTTCACGCCGATCGGTTCAGTAGTTTTCGATTCTATAAGGATCATACACACTTAAAAAAAGTGCCGAAGTCAGCAAAATTTTGCCGAGATTTGGACAGCCGAATGTTCGGTAAAAATTTTTATGATGCCAAACGTTAGTAAAGATCCGTAAACGTCGATTTGCAAAACTGAAATTTTTACC
The DNA here is from genome assembly GCF_943734655.1 of Sabethes cyaneus. Lineage (NCBI taxonomy): Eukaryota > Metazoa > Arthropoda > Insecta > Diptera > Culicidae > Sabethes > Sabethes cyaneus. Next base: position 135,200,970 of record NC_071354.1, on the reverse strand, counting down.
GAACGCTCGGCTGTCCAAATCTCGGCAAATTTTGCTGAGTTTTTTAAGTGTGTACGGACAGACAGACAGAAATCCATTTTTATAAGTATAGACTAGCTGACCCGACAAACTTCGTATTGCCACAAATTAACCTGTGTTGTACATAAAAATTCGCAAAAATTTCTGTTTTATTTGTATGAGAGTCCATATCCCCCTACCACAGGGGCGAGAGGTCTCTAACTATCGTAAAATAAATTCAAACTCCAAAATCTCCCACATGCCAAATTTGGTTCCATTTGCTTGATTAGTTCTCAAGTTATAAGGAAATTTGAATTTCATTTGTATGGGAGCTCCCCTCTTAAAAGGGGAAGGGGTCGTAATTTACCATAGAAAAAATATCTGCCATCTAAAACTCCCACATGCCAAATTTGGTTCCATTTGATTGCTAAGTTCTCGAGATAAGAGGAAATTTGCATTTCATTTGTATGGAAACCCACCCTCTTAAAGGGGAGATGGGCCATAACTCGCTTTCTAAAGAAGAGAGGGGTCTCAATTCACCGTAGAAAAAAATCTTGCGTCCAAAACCACTTACATGTCAAATTTGGTTCCATTTGCTTGATTAGTTCTCGAGTTATGAGGAAATTTGTTTTTCATTTGTATAGGAGCCCCCCCTCTTAGTGGGGGGAGGGGTTTCTAACCATCACTGAAACCTTTCCTGGCCCCAAAAAACCTCTACATGCATATTTTCATGCCGATTGGTTTAGTAGTTTTCGTTCTATAAGGAACATACGGACAGACAGACAGACAGACAGACAGACAGACAGACAGACAGACAGACAGACAGAAATCCTTCTTTATAGGTTTAGATTACAGAAATAAATTTTGAGTTGTAATCAGGGCTTGAAAAGGGATCGCAAGTTGAATGTGACTGCGTGAATGCGTACGCTTTCCGCATTCAACTTGCGATTTTGGAACGATCATTTGACTGTTTTGTGAATCCAGTCAATTTACCGCTTACGCTGCTGCCGTCTTATAATTCAAGCGGCCTCTCAAAAAAAGCCAACAGCCGTTCTCTCGCGTTCTCGCGTTCAGCGCGTTCTTATCAAACAATCTAAACTGCAAACTGACTGGAAGCATAAGATGACGTAGACCAACCTCGTGTTTTCAGTCTTGACCTTGAAATGCGGTCAAGCATATATATACCGTTTCAAAAAATATTATTAAGATGACGTATTTTTTCGTTTCTCTTGTGAATTGTCAAAGTATCATACCTCAATTTTGATCCTTGGTCCTTCTTTGATGCAGGCGTTAGAGATGGTCGGGTATGAAAATTTGAATACCCGAACCCGACCCGTACCCGACCCGAACCCGCAAGTTTATTATTTTTGATACCCGAACCCGACCGCAACCCGACGGGTACGGGTCGGGCCCGGGTACCCGACCATCTTTAGTGTTAAATGTGGTCAATAGGGATACCCGACCCGACCCGTACCCGATTTCAAAAACAAAAATTAAGAACCCGTACCCGACCCGAACCAGCAAATTATTTTTTTTCAATACCCGAACCCGACCCGAACCCGGCGGGTACGGGTGCGGGTTTTGGGCAAATTTTCCGCTACCCGACCATCTCTAGCAGACGTGAGTGAGTGGAATTTACTCTTTAATGATCAAAACATTGAAAATTCTTACAACATTACTACATAATGAATGTACGCTGAAACACAATATTCGTTTCCTACTCTGTAAACCCTTCCGTCTTGTATATTGTTGGGATTTCTCATTATTTCCAGTTAAATGCAGTCATATTCAGAAAACCGGAACCGCTTTATAAGAGGTTTTGTACCATTTATCGACATTTACAAATCCCATGGATATAGACCACACGTCAGAACGTAGAAAGACAAAAACAGAAGAAGATGCGGGGAGAAAAAGCGCTAAGCGACTCTATCGTTCTGAGGAAACGCAAAAGTTCTACCAGAAACTGATCGGATCTCACGAGGGTTTTGTGCCGCGAGTCGAAATGTGTCTGGATAAAAGTGGCAATATTTTGACGGACGCTCGTGAGGTGACCGAAAGTTGAAAGCAGCACTTCGATTGACACCTGAATGGCGCCCAGGTAGAAAACCATGGCGGCGGGGAAAGCAATTTCGACGGTACAATAAACGGAGAAGAGATGCCTGCCCCAACGATAGACGAAGCTAAGCAGGCGATCATGCAGCTAAAAACAATAATAAAAACAATAATAAATACCCGATTCTGCAGTTTTAAAACTTGTGCGATTTACGAAAAATGCGAATAATTCCTCTGTTCCCGTGTCTGTAATTCTAGAAGCTGATCCGTGTACTTTTGACATGCTGATAAAAGCGAAACGTGTTCTCATCGATTGGGAATTCTGTAAGGTCGTTGAAGCCATAACAGCCTTCCGGTGTTACAACTGCTCAGAATACGGCCATAAAGAATCTACCTGTAGTAAACCACTATGGACCCCACGAAGCCAAGGAATGTTCGGCCGATTTTGTAAAGTGCGTTAATTGTGACCAATGGAATAGACGACGAAACGTTCTTGATGAAAATCAAGTGGATATCTGCCATGCCGTTTGGAGCACTGATTGCCCGCTAAACACGAAGAGTTTGAAACGCGCCCGAGAGAGGATTGACTACTCGACATAGCAATCAACATCGACGATTTCTGAAGGACCAATTGGAGATCACTCGCCAAACTGTAGGAATGCTAAAGCAGATGCCTACCCTGCTTTGTCAGGTAAAATACTTAGTATATGTTCTACCGAAGCATTTGATGCTACACCGCACTCATGTACCCCCGTATTGCAGAACGCTGACACCACTGGAATGAGTATATTCTACCAACACATCAGAGGTCTTCGCACGAAAATTGACGACTTCTTTATCTCGGTTTACGACACGGAATACGATGTTGTTATCCTCACGGAAACTTGGCCGAATGAGCAAATTTGTTCACCTCAGTTATTTGGAACCAGCTATAATGTCTATCGCAACGATCGAGATCCCGACAGCACTGGGAAAAAGAGAGGTGGTGGTGTACTGATTGCCGTCTCTAACCGCATCAACTCTTCAAGAACATCTTTAGAAGTGGAATGTGAGTTAGAACAAATGTGGGTTAATATTGCCGGAGGCTGTCGAACTATTTGCCTTGGTGTCGTCTACCTTCCTCCTGATATCTCAAGCTCCGTTACTGCAATTGAAAAGCATATCAATGCTGCATTAACTGTATCGGAAAACCTACAACCTCACGATTTTCACCTTGTCTTTGGCGACTTCAATCAACCGGGCCTGTCTTGGAAATGTTCTCTTAGTGGACAATTGTATGCCGATCCTGTACACTCGACGTTTACTACTGCTAGCTCAGCATTAGTGGATGAAATGGCAGTGCTGAATATGGAGCAAATAAATTCCGTTTCCAACATCTATAACCGAACACTTGATCTTGTTTTTGCTAATGGCAACACAATCGGCTACTGCGACATAACTGAGGCAGCTGAACCCCTGGCAAACGCCGACGAACATCATCCTCCGTTACTTGTTAATTTGCGGTATGGTTGGTCAATAAAACACTATATGGAGTATATATGTCAACAGTAAAAGTAATAGCTGTCAAAGGCTGTCCTCAAGGGGGTGTCCTGTCCCCTCTCTTGTGGTCTCTAGTGGTTGATGATCTTCTCGTTAAACTGAAGCATAAAGGATTTAAAACAATCGGATTTGCGGATTATATTGTTATCATAGTCCGCGGAAAGTATGATACTATCATCTCTGATAGAATGCAAAGCGCATTAAACTTCACATTATCATGGTGCAAATGCGAGGGATTGAGCATAAATCCTACGAAAACAACAATTGTGCCATTTACTAAAAGACGCAAAGTGTCTTTCACCGATTTAAAACTAGGAGACGTAAAGTTGTCTCTATCTACAGATATCAAGTATTTGGGCGTTACCTTAGATAAACAACTTTGTTGGAACACACATATCGAACAACAAACAAATAAAGCAATAAATGCTTTTTGGGTCTGTAAAAGAACCTTCGGTAAAAAATGGGGTCTTAAACCAAATATGATTTACTGGATATACTCAGCAATAGTTAAACCCAGAATCACTTATGGTCTCATCGCTTATCTGGTGGCCGAAAACAAAACAAAAAACGACTCAAAGTAAGTTGAACAAGTTACAAAGGCTTGCTACCATCTCCATAACAGGAGCTATGAGTAGCACTCCCTCTAAAGCCTTAGAAGCTCTACTCAATCTTCTTCCTCTACATCAATTCATCCAATTGGATGCTATGAAAAGTGCTTTGAGGCTCAAGCGATCCATGAGGTTCTTCGATGGGGATCTCGTTGGACACTTGAGTATTCTCAAAGAGTTTTCCATAAATCCCTTAATATTAATGAACGAAGACCATATGCCTAAGCGTAACTACTTCGATCACAAATTTCGTGTTTTTGATTTTACGCGTTCTGATTGGAATGCCAGAGAACCTAACTTTCGCTCAGGATCACTGGTGTTCTACACAGACGGATCAAAACAAAATAACATGGCAGGTGCTGGTATAACAGGCCCATGGATTAACGTTTCAGTTTCAATGGGAAAACATCCCACTGTATTTCAAGCAGAAATATATGCAATACTAGAGTGTGTATCTATCTGCATAAAACACAAAAATGCAAATATCTGCATTTGCTCGGATAGTCAAGCAGCATTGAATGATTTAAAATCAAAAACTCACACTTCTAAACTGGTGTGGGAATGCATAAAACTGTTGGAAAAACTTTCCTGTCGCAATATGGTCAACCTCTATTGGGTTCCTGGTCACTGCGGAATCAAAGGGAACCAAACTGCTGATCAATTGGCAAAGAAAGGTTCATCCATGCAGTTCATAGGACCCGAACCCTTTTTTGGACTATCTTCATGTGCCCTTAAAATGGAACTTAGGAATTTGGAAAAACTAAAGGTACAGTCTAACTGGAATATTACCTCGAATGCCCGGCAATCGAAACGTTTTATAGAGCCAAATGCTCTTCAATCACAAAAACTATTAAACCTTTCAAAATCCGACTTGAGCACACACACCGGTTTGATAACAGGACATTGTCCTTGTAAGTACCACCTGAAACTCATCGGTAAACTTAATGAAGCTAACTGTCGCTTTTGTAATCATGAAATTGAAAGCTCCGAACATTTGTTGTGCGACTGTGTTGCACTATATCATAAACGACGTAGATATCTTGATAAGGGGCTGACTCAGCCCTGTGATATTTGGAATGCTGCTCCTAATCAGGTGATAAATTTCATACGAAATGCATCACCTGATTGGGATAAATGCCAACAGTAGTTGAGGTGGCTCATCAAACTTTGATAGCTCACTGATACGACATGGCATAAATTAAAAGAGGACACACCACAATAGATCAAAATAATGGTCGCGGTGGTAAGTCCCCAACACGGGAAAAAAATATGTCAACTGTCAATTGAGAGGAAACGGATATTTCTAGCAAAGAATCGAACTGCATGTCTAGTTATAGAGTCGAAGACCTATTTTCAACCTATTAAGTAACTGCTTCTGTTTCTTTAGCTCAATTAAGTTCTAGTGGAAAATTAGGTGGTTTTGATGTTTATTTAATAAAAAACAGCAGATGACATTTACCATATATTAAAGTCATATTCTCGTTCCTTTGAACGATTTCTCATGCAAACTAGCGGGGTTAGTTTTTAATTTGCATAACTGGCAACACTAAATATGCTGAAACTTGTATAAACTGGCCGCCATGCTTTTTGTTATTGTATTGGTGGTTTGATTCAGGTGGCAGTTGCAAGCGACGAATATTTCATTCTCCGGTCGGATTTCTATCACAATCATTGGAAAAACGGAATGTGAAACCGATTAAACACGCTAGATCAGTACAAACAAATCGTGTTTATGTACATTGTCTGCATAAACAATTTTGATGTCATGTTGAGAATGACATTTGAACCATTTTTAATTTGCGCGTCGTGCAAACCAGCCGGGGTTCAAATTACAAGTGTTCAGATTACAAACGGTCAAACTAACGGTATCGGTATAAGTATTTATCTACCGAAAGTAAAGCAATATAGCACTATAGCAATAGGATGAAATTTCCGTCCCTTCCCTTGTACCCTATATATTTTTGGTCAGACACATCCGTTTCGTTTTTTAGTTAAGAGTAGCACACCATGCGTCTCCACTGCATTACCAAGGCTCCATATGTTCGAATCTCAGCTGGGAGAGAATAAGTTTCCAAACGGATTATAGCATGTTGGTATTGCTTTGCTTGACATGTTCGGGAAAATATCAGACACAAGAAAACAAAGGCTTTGAATTGAGGAGTTAGAAAAACATACTTAAAAAAAATTCCATTAATTTCTCTAATTTTTCTGACTTTTCTATTCCCATCAAAAGATTTCGAAAGCGTTCCAGATAATATTTTTCATGGGTTGCCAAGAAAATCTTCAGAATCAGAAAATCAGAATTATAGGTACATAAATTTTGTTTAACGATGCTTGGTTCAATCGTAAAATAAGCGATGTCCGAGAAAACCAGAAAATTTTCCTTTGAAGTTTTTGGAAAAACAGAGGATTTTGAATTTTCTAGTATTATTTTTATCCATAGTTGCTAGTTTTGCATCAACGAACCCCTTAACCTTACGGGAACAGTTGTCGGTTATATAAATCCTTTCAACCAAATATAAACTAGAAATGCATCTGCTTTTACAAAGCATAAGCTAATTGGGAATTCATAACAGCAATATAATGTAATACCTTGCTACAAATGCATTGTAAATGAAGCCATCCACTTCAAGATATGATTTATTGTTGAGACGCTTCTACCCGCATACACTAAAGGTGGCACTCTACACTATATATTACCGTGCACATATGCCGCGCATCGCCGTTTGTAATATAATTGCAAAAACTTGTACCATGCACCTATAATATTAATTGATCACGTTTGTTTACTACCATTATCTTGCTAAAGTTCAATGAAGCACAACCAAACTTAATTTGTTTATGCCTCGTTCAACCAACTTTTCGCGGTGCATCTACTGGCGAGCACACTATTCCTGTATTATACATCTGTACGTTAGACAACAAGCAATCCATTACCCACCAACTGAAGACTAGCAGTAGCGCGCATATTTATAAGGAAACATCGCAAGGACGCTTTTACGAACAAAGGAAAATATTATGCATTGTAATTCCGTTAGAGAACGAGCTTCAGTTGACGTCCTACCCCACGTTGTTACGGCCAATGCTCCGAAAACTAGTAAAATCCTTCCAGTTTTGCCGTAGAAACATCATTGCGTGCCTTCTCATATGCAGGATAGTATACGGCGGGCAGGGTGAATTTCTACATTTTTCAAACTGGTTGCGTCGTTCCCTGCTCTAGTGTATGATGGTAGACAGTGTGCATGGGAACCACCGCTATATATGCTGCCACATATTATTATTAATTGTTTCGAGATGAAAAGGCAATATTCGCGATATATGTTCTGTGTACGATTTTAGATACCTGTTCTACAGATGTTCTACAATCTACAAGATTGTCAGTAGAACACTCACAATTATTTCCAAATATTATAGTGGATAAAGAATCATGGAAATTAATATTTAAAGTTAATTCAAAATAAACTACTTACTACTATAGTTTAACTAATCACTAATGGGGTAAAATACCTCCCAATTTACGAACAAAGGATGATTAAACAACGTAGTCATTAACTCAAGAGCACGAATATTCCACGACACAGAATAAAATATTACAAAATTTGCTTTCAGTCAGTAAAAGCTCATCGTTTGAGAGCACAGTAAAGACCACCACTTTTGCATCACGCTGATATCCACTTGTGCTACAGATCATTAAGCAAGTCAATAAATTCTAAAAGATTTATTCATAACATTCCAAAAACCAATCAGTGACGTTCAATCAGAAATACTTATAAATCGTAGCATGATCAGTTCTAAGGAATATTTCCCATTCAATAAATATCAATTGCAAATAGCACACTTGAAATTTATAGATCGGCCGCACCACTGAGCGGGCTACCAACCTGTAACCTGTATAATGGTACAGGAACCTGGAACGTTTCTCGAGTGAAAATTCAATGGTTTGTGCATCATCTCATCAGCCAGAACAGCGTGTTTGAGAGACATGAAGAAAATTGCATCAAAGTAAAGCCAGTACTCATTCTGGGCTTATGGTGTGCTCGGGATGTATAAGGGATAAAGTTCAAGTACAAAGATAACAACGAAAAATCCTAAACAAGAAGAAATTACACTTCTTTCACTGTTTCTGTATTGGAAACGATTCGCAATCGTTTCCTGTAGCCAACATCGAACAAGTTCGAAATGCATTCACAGTTCATCCGTTAGACAACCTTTGCTACGGTAACTGGAAGAAACTGCTCGAAAGCAGCAAAAAGAGGTAAGTTTTCTCGACAGATTATTATACGCTCTCCAGTCAGAAGGCAGGGCAAGCCTTACCATCATATAATCGGCCTTCGAAGCTGCGCTCGAAAACATATTTTAAACATTATTACGCTTCAATAAGCAAAATCTTCTTAAAAACTGCATTCGGAAAACTTTCTGGATCGAAACTATACCGAAACAGGTATATAGTCACATCACAAGCAGAACCAACTCTTCATCTCGATGAAAGCAAGTGCCAAGCCATAGCTGTACTATCTCAGACATAAGAGAACCGAAGAACATAGCCAACCGGTTAGCCAAGTTGCAAGCATACACAGCTCACTGCGCGGGATCTAATGGAAGTTGAGCAAGGCTATCGATATGATGATGCAATGAAAGGTGAAATGGGCCGCCCAAAGATTTACTTGTTGAGGATGGGATCGATTTCAAGTTTTTTTATTACATCAAAGTGGGACTGGGTGGTTGAGAACACAAGAACATCGATTTTGTTTATTACTGAATTCAATAATAAATGCTTCTCAGAAACTCTTCAAAGTTCAAAGTAATAGCTTCGTGTTTGTTTGATTAGCACGTATAAATAGATGTTTTCATTCAAACCTAATCGGCATGGAAACTGTATTTGTTTTGATTTTGTAGCAGTGAAACTAATCAAAATGCACTTTCATAGCAAATTTTAAACCTTTTTTAACTTTTCAGCTTCAACAGGTAGTGGTACTGTCAAACAGGAACGAACCAAGGAAGTAGGGCAATCAAATTACCGTATAGCAAATAGATTACTTCGACTATACTAGGTCGATATTTAAATCGCTCAACACAACATAACAATCATATTCGTAGGGTGTTATGATCAAAACTTGGTCAAACAAGAATGCGTGTAAAGTCCATTTAGTAAAAAATACAAATAAAAGATTCGGCTATCTTGTCTAATTTATTCGTTGCTAAACACCAGTTTGCCTTAAGGGGGCATAGGAGGTTTTAAATACTCAAGTGTTTTTATAAGCGACCATAAGAGTGCTTCATCTGCAAGTATTACAACAGCTCTACGTTTTGTTCTGTGTAATAAGATCGCAACTCGGACATTTACAGGTACTGAAGCTGATGCCGTTAGGAAAATGAAACAGTGTTATTGCCCTGAGCCGGATACTATTCCTGCTGTACCGTGACCGCACATAATTGCGATCAGCTCCTAATTCCGATCACTCACTAAATGGTCAAATTTTAGAAAATTGAGCCAAAATCTGTAGTAAATGAGCCTGCTCAGTTATCGTGCTATGTGTTTACGTGTCAGTTGTTGAAAAATGACTGCCTTTGGGGCACCACACACTTCAAAATAAATTAAATTCTACAGGCAGTAGCAAAAAACGCCATCAAAATGTATTTTCTTAGCCGAAGCGCTAAGCGCACGATCAAATTTGCTAAGATCATAGCAGCGTGGAAACATATTACCTTGTTCGGTATTCTATGATACCAAGTAGATACAAGCATAAATAATCATTCTATATCAAATTTGGTTGAAAATATGCTGAATTTGCGAAATTTATGCCATTAAAGTGATTGATCGGAATTATGTCCGAAATTAGTCTATTTTTCCAATACATACGATAAGTGCAGCAATGTTCTGGATATGGGGCGAATACGAAAAAATGACCAACCCGGAAGGAACACTGATTTAGGAAACGAAGGGGGCGCCAAATTGGGCTTCCGCCAATGGCGCTACAGTCCCACGCTATGGTTGCGTAAAGTACCAAAAACGTAACAAAACAGCTAGACTTGAATGGTGAAGGGCTAGACAACGCATAACGTAGACAACATAGTGGTGCTTAGCCTCTTATTCAGCAACTCACATCCCTACCTTCTCGTGGTACCAGCCGGAATACGAGCGACCTTAGCCGAGATCGAGTAATCACCCCCGGTGGTAATTAAGGTCATATACAGACAAGAAAATACCTATACGAACGCCGAGTGTACCAACGAAGAATAACCTTGTCACCCTTGAGCGTCTGTCAGGGATGGTTCTACTCTAGGTTAAGAGCAGTTCATAACAGCGTTTGATCCGGAACAGGTGGCTGAATTAAGAACTGTGTTGTCTCAGCACTGCATCTAAAATGACAACCATATCACAGTAGCGTGGTCCTAATAAGGCAACATACCCAAACCAACTAACTATGAAAAATCAAGAAAATTCAGCATGGAAAAAAGCGTCGAAATAAGGACAACAAACAGATGCTTGGTACTTGGAGCTGCAGAACGCTGAATTGTGAGTGTGGCAAAAGAACCACTAGCAACGGCACTTCACTAGGCAATTTCAAGGATTTGAGAGGAGAAGAAGCTACCGCATGAATGGATGGAAGGTGTGGTTTGTTCCATCCATAAAAAGGGCGATCGACTCGATTACTGTAATTTCGGCATTACGCTGACCCACGCCGCCTGCTAGGTGCTCTCCCAAATTTTGTTACGTCGTCTATCCCCAATAGCAAGCGAATTCATGGTGCAATATCAGGCGGGCTTTACAGGGACCCGTACTACTACGGATCAAATTTTCACTCTCCGACAAAACATCCAGAAATATCAGGAAAACAACGTGTCCACGCATTATATTCTTGTGGAGTTCATGGCAGCACACGATACAATCGTGTGCGAACAGCTATAGTGGATAATGGCACTGTATTCTACACAAACTGACACAGCTGATTAAAGCTGCGCTATCTGGGCCAAGTAAATTGCACGTATCACATATTTCGGAGCATATATTTTCGAGTCTCTTCAAAACAAAGTGAGAAGATGAACTGTACAGTATGTTAATCAACATCAAAGCGGGCATCGAAACGAGAGTAACGATCAGCAAAACTAGCCCAGTCCTAGCCTTTGCAAACGGACTATTACCTAGGGACGGCGGAAGCAATCCACGACAGATTAAAAGCGGAGACTAGAAGGATTGAGTTTCAAATCATTGCATAGAAAACCAAACATATGCTAAGAAGAGGCTTCTGAGAAATAAATGATCGCCTTCCACAAACAGTGACTCTTGACAAAAAATGGCTGCCAAAAAATTTTTACTCCATTGATAAACTATTGATTAACCATAAACCAAAAAACTAGCAGCGCTGGAATACTTATATGTATGATCGTTTTCCACTCACTTCCCGTGGTCGGATCATTACAGAATTAGCATCAAAATAAGCGGGAAGGGCAGTAAAATTGAAATCTAAAAAGAAGGATAGGGTATTTTAAATTTTTAGTCGTTCATGTTCATGTTAAAACTCATTCGATATTTAAAATCGCTACACGAATTTAAGAAATTAAGAAACATTTCAAATCTTTGGGAAGATAATCTTCCATCAAATTAAATTGCCAAATCAACTCGCTTTTGTTTGGTTAATGACAGTTGACACAGTAAAGAATAGAGATAGATGTCAATTTATTCAATATTATACTACCAAGCATATTTCTGAGTTATATAAGGTTGTTATGTGACGAAAACCGTATATCATCCCTCTACATAAGCAAAATTTATAATAAAATCATTTGTTTTCCATCACTGTATCCACCGGAGAAACAACGCCAGCCACACCGAATGCAATTTAATTTCAATTTATTTACAAAAATTTTCCCTTTGAATAGTTCTTCAACTAAAGTAATAGTCATGTTATTGAAGTTTGCGAAATTGCTATTTGATGCAGCTCACACTCACGAATAGGGCACGATTTTCCCGTATGTTCTGGCTTCAGCTTCCGCACCGGCACGGCATCTGTTTACCACGCTTCGTTACGCTCTAAAAAGGTTATGCCAAAAAAGTTGTGGAATAGAATTTGATGAAAAATTTTCGCTTTTCAGCCATTCATTCTCTCTCGGGGGCGAATCAATGCAAGTTTTTGGATGTGCACTGAACGACCGACGGTGAATGTTGTTTTGTCCCAAGTGTAACATTATCGAATTCATCATTCAGTATTTGTTCTTATACTTCTAGATATGTAAGTAAGGACAAAAGACAGTGAAAATTGGAGTTACTCCGAATCATAGATAGACACAGTACACAGTCTTAACTATAATCAAGTATCCTGCAAATGGAAATTATATTACTTTATTATTATTTTATTGTATAGCTGAAAATATCAACCGAATACATATATTTATACATATTTTCATGAACCTTCTAATCGGATGTCATGCCCGTATGTCATCATCACCATCATTATCATTATCGACATGCAAACGCTTAACAATAAGCCATGTCTTACATGACAGTAATCGTTCACAGAAGAAGACTCAACTTGATTCTATTGCTTTAAAATTCATATGCAACACTTTTAATTAATTCCGCATCTCATCTGAAGTCTTTTATATTTCCTTTCTTCTCATTCATAGGCCAAATTTCTACAGCCGATTTTTCATCATCATGAATCCCTTTTTGTTTCAACGAACTTTGTTGACAAAACTAGATTGACGCTGATGGAAAACTGCTTTTTGGTTGAATGAATGCCTGGACCTATTCGAGCCGGTGGTAGCGACAAAAAATATTGACAGGCAGCTAGCCAACGACGACGGTCATCTATTCTGTCAGCAGTACGGATGAAAAGTTTGCAGACGACATGAAAGCGGCATAATTAAATATTTCACAACGCGTGAAAAAAATCAGCTTTGATCGTAATTAATTACAAAAATGTAAATTAGCAGAACTGAGTGCAACAAAGATCGTCCAATAATGTGCTCTACTCTTCGGTTTCATGCGGTCAGGATGAGCCAAATGAGAAATGCTGAACAATCATGTAGGTACTACTACTCAATACTAGTATGTTTCAATAGGTTACATATTTGCTTCATTATAAGGTCATTTATGTAGATAACTTAATACTTTCTGTTAAGGAACGTATTTCGATTTATGTTGTTTAAAGCGTCACCCCATAAGTGTTTCATAGATAACCCGAATTTCACAATAACAATCACAAGTTCCATTCGTACATAATGCATTAGATTATGTATAATAACTTCAAAAACAAGTTTTTTGCGAAAAAACACGTTCACGAACGTCCTTTCTCGAATAAAGAATTCCCCTGAGTAAGTGAACGTACGCTACGATGGTATACTGTTGATGAACGTGACGCGAATTCGTTCGAAATTGAGGCTGAACATGCTTGTGGATTCTGTTCTGCCCTTCTGTTGTTCAAACCGCACCAATTGAGAAAATTTACAATTTAGGTCAGCTTAAAAGTTTCTGATAGCCCTAACTGTACATGCTGGCGCCAGATGTCAAAGAAATGTTCCACTTCTCCAATCGGTTTTAAATGTCTTACTTTTTGCTGCCGCAGTAAATCCTTTTAAGTCCCTTCCTAATGTCCAGGCAAAATGAGTTTTGCCTTCCTTTTCGGATCACATCATCTGATTTAACGGCGTGTTTCGTGGTGAAAAATCTTCGCAACCGAACAAAAGCTGCCGGAATTAACTCAATTGAAATCTAATTATGTTTTACGGCTTTTGGTTCATACTGACCGTAGATTTTCATCTTTTCACGCGTTACTAAACTGTGATTGTCTCGCATTTCCTTAATTTATGGGTTCCACTCTCTATTTTTTCGTACACTGTTACAGTAAACCCAAACACTAACTATGATTTCCTCGAGGCTGCAATCTCAACGATGAAATGTTTACACCCGTATTGTAAGACTGGCCAAATGATTCCAGGTAAGCCTAACTATGTTACAAAGAAAGTCTAAGTCTGCCACTAAGTTGGCTTTATTTCTTCTCAAGGAAAAGAAGAATTACCCGAAAAATTTTATTACAGATTTAGGAAACATCCACTTCCACTTGTTGGCTATCAGAATCCGTGACCGTGGTAAAAAAAAGATTCTGCTTCTTCGACTATGCCCGCTTGAGGAAGACGACCGAATCAAGTCTCAATCGCAGAGGCATTAGAGAATTACGATATAATTTATGGTGCTACTGATGGGTCAGAGGTAGCACCGTTTCCAGTAAAACCCTGCTATCCTTCGGAATCCTTCTAAGTAGAAAAAGTCTATACAGTCACCGTTTACACAGTTCTCCAGTGTAGGAAGGATTCAAGGAATGAATTCCAAATGTATGAGTGTTTAACTTATTTCATATAATAAAGTAAAAACAACATGTATAACGGTATCCGTTAGATTGCGTTATTTAATTTTTCTCATTGAAATCTAGCATCACTTCTGAACTGATTTAAATTTTAAAAAAATAATGCTTGGATTTTTTTAACTTGTACCGTCTAAACCGTAGGGCAATGTCATCATGGTTGGTCCACCTATCGGCAAGTACCCATTATCAAAAGGAATTTTGGCTATATACATACATCTTTATGAAGGTCTAAGAACAATGTATGTTTCTCGAAAATTACGAATCGATAATTTGAAAAATAGTAAAAATATAAAAAATCGTCAAAGTTGAGCCGTACTGTATATTGGAGCACCGCTTAGAAATATATAAAGTATAAAGCAATATGCAAAAAATTCTAAGGGACATCGCACCAGAATAAATGAAAAACATTCCAATAAGTGATTTCATAAAAGTCCGATCACCTAAACATAAACAGCTAAACATTATTAAACTATTTTAAAATTAAAACGATATCCACTAGATTGACCGCTCACGAGTTTTATGGACGAGACTCACAATGCATTGCAATGATATGAAAATCTAGTTATCACATTGATGACACGAGTTGCTGAAATAGAAAAATGAGAAATTAGTAGACTCCCGATCCAAACGAAATTGCCCAGCAGTAGCTATTTCAATCTAAGAGAACAGTAAAACAAAATTTCTCCTATTCATTCGGTTGTGGGCTACCGGTTTCCAATACCTTGGCCCGTGTACACTCCGGCAGATCTCCGCCACTCGACCTGGTCTAATCATTTTGCTCGCTACGCCCCTGGTCGTCTTGCAGAGTAGTCCGACATTCTAGCAACGTGCCTTGCCCATCCTATTCGTTCAGGTTTAGCCACCTGTTGAATACTAGGTACGCGATAGAACCGTGCGAGTTCATGGTTCATCCTCCGCCTCCATACTCTGTTCTCCTGTACGCGTCCGAAGATCGTTCTTAGCACTCGTCTTCCGACAACCCCGAGCACTCGCAGATCTTCCTCGAGCATTATACACGCTTCAAATTGTAGAGAACAACCGGTCTTGTACAGGGACTTAGGCTATTCTGCCGCAATTGCTTACGAAGCCCATAGCAAGCACGACTTCCGTTAACAATGCGCCTCCGAGTCTCACGCCTGGTGGCTTTGTCCGCCGTTACCAGTGAGCCAATATAGACAAATTCATCAACTATCTCAAACTCATCACTATCGATCATTATACTACTGTTCAAGCGGTTTCGGTCGGCCTCGGTTCCGCCGGCCATCAAGTACTTTGTTTTAGACGTATTTACTTTCAACCCGATCTTTTCTACTTCGCGCTTTAGTCTGGTGTACTCTTCAGCCACTGTCACAGATGTTAATATCCATGTCATCGACAAAGCAGACAAATTGACTAGATTTGTTGAATATCGTGCCCCGCGTGTTGATATCTGCTCGGCCCATACCACCTTGTAGCTTGTAACGCTATGTCGAACAGCAGGCATGAGCGTCCATCACTTTGGCGAAGCCCTCTGTGTGATTCGAATGAACTTGACACTCCATCCGAAATCCGTCCACCGCACTGTGTACCATCCATCGTAGAGTGAATCAGTTTGTTCAACTTTCTGGGAAAACCGTTCTCATCCATGATTATCCATAGCTCTTTTCGGTCGATAGTATCATATGCAGCTTTGAAGTCAACTACCAACTGATGCCTTGGAATTCTGTATTCACGGCTATTTTAGAGGATCTGCTGGAGTATAAATATCTGATCCGTTGTTCAACGTCCGTCCTTCGATGAAGCCGGTCTGATAAATTGCCACAAATCTGTTCGCAAATGCGTGATAGTCGGTGGAAAATGATTTGTGACAGCAATTTGTAGGCAGCAATGAGAACAGTGATCACACAATAGTTGTAGATCGGAGATAGGTAGATGTCGCCCTTCTTGTAGATCGGGTAGATAACTCCAGCTATCCACTCCTCTAGCAGCTATTCTGTATCCCAAATGCTAACAATTAGGCGGTGCAGACAAGTGGTTAGTTTTCCTGATCCCATTTTATTGTTTTTAGCTGCATTATGACCTCCTTAACGTCACCTAACGTTGGAGTTGGCACCCCTTCTCCTGCTCTTCCAGGCAGCTCTTCGGCATCTTTATCTGTCTGTGCCTTTCCACATTCTGACGTGTAGCACTGAGCACCTTAGCCACCCGCGCAGCGTTCTCCTCATCCATCACCATCTTATATTAATCGTCAATTCCGCCAATTCTGTAGCATGGAGCTCTCTGCTACACTGCTAATGGCTGTTTTGATGGTGTGCCAACAGCCATCAAGTCCTCTTCCGACAGCAAGCTAGCGTCGGTACCAAGTCTTGTTCACACCGGAGTTTTGGGCGCATCTTAACCATCACTAGGTAGAAGTACGAGTCAACGCTTAGCGCTTCGATAGAATCTGATGTCAATGATGTCTGACGACAGTCGATCAAAACGTGGTCGATCAGTGATGCTGTTTGATTTGGTGAACTGCAGGTATACTCGTGTAGTAGTTCCTACTAGAACAAGGTGCTACGTACGGCGATGTTCTTGTTGGTGGCAAAGTCGGTAAGTTTTAACCCCATTTCGGTGGTCAGCGGATGTACGTTGAACCCTCCAATCACCGGGTTGTATTTCTCCTCCCGGCCGACCTCAGCATTGAAATCCCCGACGACGATCTTGATGTCATGCTTCGGGCAGCGGTCGTATTCACGCTCCAACTGCGCGTAGAATTCCTCCTTGTCGTTATTGGTAGTTCTGAGGTGAGGGCTGTGCACGTTGTTCATGCTTATGTTGAAGTACCGGTCCTTGATTCTCAAACTGCACATTCGGAGATTAACCAATCACCTGTTTTCGCATCTCACTCATCGCCATGAAACCTGTATCCAGCTCGTGTGTGTTGCCGCAGCTTTAGTAGATGTAGAGAAACTGAACCAGAGAACGGCCAAATAACTCGCATCATTAAACCAGCGACACACTTCCACGTATTCAGTGAGTGTCGTACTCGCGAGCTACTGAGTTACCTTGGCCAGTCTCTCAATTCAGTTCTCTAAGTAGATGGTATGTCTATCTCTGAACGTACGTACCGTTGAGCTCTTCCCGCTCAACTCATGCAGCGCTAGCTTTCAGTGCACGAAAAAGAATGTCTTAAGAATCGAGAGTTAAAACAAATTGGTTGGATATGAGTAACTCTTTTTTACGTAATATCTACTGTCAGTAATGTACAGCCTAAAGAACTCGAAAAATAAATATAAGGAGTGTTAACGCTTCTAGCACGAAACAGAAGTAGAAGTTCGAACAATGTGATTATCAAAACGTAGTTTATTTTGGTCCAGTGTTAAACTTCGACCGCATAGTACGTATGCGTTAAAATCATTATTGTCAGCTTTAATGTCACATTCCTGGCCACAATGCAGTAAACTTGCCCACATTCCAGCATGTCCTTTTCCTTAGCTTAGATTATGTCACGAACGAATATGTTGAGCAGTAGTGGCAATGAATGATACACGTACATTTTGCTCGGACTAACCCTCGCAAAATATATTTCAAACCGCACTCACAGCCAACTAACCTTTCTGGGATGACTTTTCAACTGTTTCGGACATAAGAATGTCCTTTGGTTTAGTCTTCGTTATTTATGATGGCACCGGGTGGTTGAATTTCAGATTTTCAGATTGTTTGCTGCTCTTTTCTCGTCATCTAATACGACCGTATGCCTCTTGTCGAAAAAAAGTATCTCGGCTGCTTTAGATCTTTCGTATAGAACTGAAACTGAAACTTAAGTATTATCACGTATGTATTTTATGGCAACTTTAAATTCTAAGCACATTGTGAAAGTCTATATTTTTCCAGTTAAGGAAACAACGTTTAAACTCAGGTTAAAATTTTAGTTTCCTTGGTCAACATTGGTTAAATTGGTTTATTTTCACTTATAAACGATCTTTGAAATACAGTTGATTGTGTCTTTTGCAATTAAGACTAACCAGTTTAGTGGAAATAAAACTGGAAGATATAGGCGGAAGGACCAATAAAAATAGCTTGACCAACATAACAAGTCATGATAAGTAATCGGATGCAAAGATCGATTGAATAAGAAATTATCCGTGATGTAAAATAATAAACTTTTGGTTTGTAGTGATTAGCTGATTTAGTAAAATGGCTTACTTTTAAAATACTGGTTAATTCGGGTAATGTTGATTTTAATAACTTTTTTGTCATTTACTATGGAATGCCCCAATATTGTAAAGTGTTTAATATTATGATGTACCACCATATTATCTATTGCACCCAATGGAAACGCATCATAATAGTAAAGTTATATATCCTACGCAAAAGAAGAGGTATCAAGCGTACCATTAATATACTGCAACTTTCGCCATACTATCTGGTTGCTCGAATTTGCTCTTGCAACTTCTTGTTCAACTAGCAAAATAGTTTCCGGTTTGGGGACAAGCGACAAAACGATGCCCTCGATGTCCCTGCTCCGCCCGGTTCGACTAGCACCCAGCAAAGAATCATTATTCATTCAACTGGAAAATCCACACAAAAGATCCTGCACCAGCTCACGAAGCGAACACGACATAATCAAGCGTGGCTATAAAAATAAATTTCAAAAATATCATAAAAGCTAATTGACTATCAACTAGTGTTTCCTTGGGGGCGCCTTGCACAGACACTTAGCACAGAAAGACATACTAGTCGTGCTTTGTGGCTTACACGGGATATTCATATTGCCAACAAAAACATCCTCCTTGTCGCTTCATCCAGCGTTCTTTGGGATCGTTGCAAGCAGGGAGCGAAGTATAACAAGTCATTTATGTTCTGTATGGGGAGTAATTAATTCAAGTTTGGTTTTTTGTGGCTATTGCCGTTTTAATTATCCTAAAACGCAGCATGAATTATGCATTAGAATAAGCATAACTTGTGCTATTATCGTCTGTGGTTCCTTGTCGAACTAATTTGTCCACAAGGAATACTTAACAATTTGCAAAAGAAAATTATTTATCTGCGGACCTATTTGTGACTAATCAAATACTAATTTCTTGGCTGAAATTATCTATACAAGGGCAATAAAAAGCCAGTAACGATATCTAGAGGTGGTGACTTTAAACCATTGGCGGAACTAGCACACATTTCTAGGTGGGATGGGGCCCAGGCATTTATTGAACCATTTTATTTAGTCGGCAATACATATTTTATAGACTTGGCATACTAAAATTAAATGGACATTAACGCATTGGTTTTTATGGTGTTCCAAACAAATATTTGCAAGTTTTTATTACTTATATTTTTCTAATTTTGATTTGTTGAAGTTTAAAAAACTAAGTTCACTCACTCTCCCTTAGTTCCACTGCTTTTAACAAATCGATAGATTACTTTCCATTTTCGTCCTCTCATCTCTTATCTGGAGGTTGTTGAAGAAGAAATTTCCAACGCAAAGCGAAGTCTCGCTCCTTCATATTCTCCATTAGTAGGGTAACCAATGTATTTTGAACCCCATTAACAACTGCACATAATTATGTAAGTAGGTAGGTTACCCTAGTTTCCCAAGCTGCTTGTGGATAAAAAATCATTTCCTTTCGTAATCACGTGACCCATCATTGTGAACCGGTAACAATCAGAAGCTATACTGGGTGAAAAAATCGCATATGATATCCTACGTATTGTGAACTTGTTTTACTGTTTGTATTGGAGCATTGTCATGAAGATACATAATTTGTAGTTACGTTTATGGTATTCTGTTCAGTTTTTAAGCAGAAAGCGATTCAAATTAATTAGTTGGTAGTACAGTTGGTCTTCTGGTTTCAACTGCTTAAGAAAACACACATGGTGCTGCTCCAATAAAACATATCCACTTTTCATTTTCTCCAAATTTCACATGTGTTTTTGTTCATCCGTCATGAAATATTGCTAAATATTTGTATGCTGAAAACTCTGAAATAGCCAGTTATTATCCTTATATAAGATTTAGGTTTTCCTACGGCACTTTTCAGACATGCAGACATTCAGTGATGCTGATCACTCGGAACCATTCAGAAGATAAAGATACGTTAAAAACTATCTGTTGTGAAGTACATACTATACCGACGACCGCCACGGCAATATCTAATGCGTTTATAACTAGCGGATGTCGCCGAAAGCTACCCGTTATCGATTGAAGTCGCGCTACCGGAAGAGTGTCAGCTGAATGAATGACTCTTGAGGACTGTTGGAGTTAGTAAAGAAGCCACTAACAGCGTAGCGGAGAACGCCTTAAGTGGTGTGGCACCGGATCGACGCAACGAATGATATGACGAGGAGTGCCAGCAGATATTGAATGAGAAGAACGGAGCGGGGCGAGTACTAATGCTGCGTAGAGCCACTCGTCAAAATGTAGATTGTTTGTATGTTTGGCGGAGGCAGTGAACCCGACTCTTCCGTGAGAAGAAATGCCACCAGGAGGAGAAGGAACGCGAGGAACTCGCACCACTTAAACGATACATTAAAGTTCTATCGAAGACTCAACGAATCTCGCAAAGGCTTTTGCCACGGATCGAAATGCACAGATATAAGGAATGGAGGTATTTTGAAAGATGACCGTGCGGTGACCAAAAGGAGAGAGTCTGGGAGCACGGTTCCGGTTGTTTGTTTTCATTCGAACACTCCGTTTTTCTAGAAATTTTCAGTGTTAAATCAAAGTATTTATTGATATAGTTTGCGCGAGTGTACTGTTTAGTGTTTGTTCTTTCCTGTAGTTTGCTGATCATGTCGATTGGCAAGAGATAAGTATACTTTTTCAAAGTTAAAGAAGTTTTCAAACACATGTCATGGAAACAAAACAAACCTGATAAACCCCGATAAAATTCTTCCAGATGCAAATTATCGAAAATTATTTTCGATATTTATTGACGAAAAGTGGTTTCATTTAGTGGTTACATGTAGTTGGCGCTACGGTAGAAATTATTCTTTTATGCATCAAAATGAAATTGGTCTAGAAGAATTTTGCAATTATGATTTTGTTCAACTAAATACGTGCCAGAATAATGAAAAATATTCTGGAAGTATGGATATGTAAACATATCCATGCGGGGCTTATTGTTTATGAAGGCGACCTCGGAATGTACGTGTATATCCAGGCATTCTAGAAATGGGTCGCTGGATGAACAATAGAGCTATCACCTTCAATCTCCAGGACTAAATTTATTTGCATTTACAGAAACAAACTTACTGGATGCAAGTATTTTTTTTGCATAAAAGCGCTGCCGGTCAGTGGGCGATGGATTGTAGACACACACACACATGACCGTGCGGTGATCAAAAGTTAGAAGCAGCACTACGATGAACTGCTGTATTGCGTGCGGGCGGAAGACCGTGACCATGAAGTGACTTCATTGGTATCAGCATCTTGGCTCGAGCAGCACGTTCCTCACAATCATGTGGAAGATTTGTGCCTTGCCCATCTTGCCCGTATCATCATTTACCTGATGAGGACGGGAAGGAAAACAGGAGGAATAGGAAGGGGTGGATGAGGAATTTGGACAAACACAAACATATATATACCGAGAGATTTTTGTACCCCCGAGGGGATACTGCAATCCTTGGTAGTTAACTTATCAAAAGTACATCCCCTGGGGGGTATACTCATGATAAATAAGAGCTTATAGCTCAATACCGCTTTCGGTAAGGAACATCAAAATGTCTCGTAATTTTAGTTTCCTAAAATCCGAATCATTTAAGACGTAGGATCCAAAGATCCTATGACGCAATTGTGCTACTGCAGGACAGTTGCAAATTACGTGATATGGTGTACCGTAGTCGCATTCACATAAATTACAATGAAACGATTCAGCTCGCTGAATCGCAGCCATATGATAATATAGTCTGCAGTGACCAGTCATTGATCTGACAAGAATACTGCAATTTACCTTTGAGTGTCGCAAAAGAAATTTCGCAACCTTCTCACAAGGCTCACAAGGCTTTCAAGTTTCAAGATTTTCCCAATAACGTACATGTTCAGATGAAAACCAAGATCGAATCTTTTGTTTTATCCAACATGCCGCAATTGGTAAAGCAGGTTCCGGTCCGAAAACCGACTTTTCTGCTCCAGATCTTGCTAGTTCATCAGCCCATTCATTTCCGGTTATACCAGAATGGCCAGGAACCCAAACTAGATGAACGGCATTTAGAATGCTTAGTTCTTCTAATTGGGTGTGGCAGGCGATGACTGATTTAGATTTAGTATTAGCCGCACAAAGGGCTTTTATAGCGGCTTGACTGTCAGAACAGAAGTAGATAATCTTGCCTATCAGTTCTTTCTAAAGTGTAAACTGAGCTCCGTACATAATTGCAAAGATTTCAGCTTGAAAAACGGTGCAGTAACTACCCAACGAATAGGATTCCTCCAATTCCAGCTCACAGCAGTAAACACTAGCACCCGCGCGACCTTCGTACAAGGAACCATCGGTATAACAGACCACATAGTCGGAAATTTTCCTTTCCATGTAGCCTGACATCCAATCCTCTCTAGGAGGAAAGTCACTTGAGAAAGTCCTATACGGGAAAGTACGCATGAGCGTTACATAGCTAGGAGCAAGGGCAAACTTGTCCTCAGCAACAATTTGCGACCACAATCGAGTGTGACCAGTGGAACCGTCCACAGACTGCCAAAGGCCAATCGCATGTAGTCGATTAGCACATATTCGTGCCTCTTGCTTCAGGTGGAAGTGTAGAGGTTTAATATTGAAAATAGCTTCTAGGGCGGCAGTAGGAGTTGTAGTAAATACACCAGACATTGCCATCAAACACATCCTTTGAAGATGGTTTAGCTTTGTCTGGACAGTCACAACTTCCCCTCTCTGCCACCATACAAGACAACCATACGTCAGTATTGGTCTGACAACGACCGTGTATAACCAGTGTATGTCTTTGGTTTTAAGCCCCCAAGAGTTGCCAATTGCTCGTCTACATTGCCCAAAGGCCATGCACGCTTTTTTAATTCGGAAATCAATATTTGTGGACCAGTCAAGCTTGGAGTTGAGAATCAACCCCACGTACTTCACTTCGTTCACAACATCAACATCCGAATCGTAAAAGCGCAGAGCGCGAGCTCCATTGGTATTTCTACGTCTTGAAAATAAGACGATAGATGTTTTGCTCGGATTTACCGAAAGTGCAGTTTCTTGGCACCACGTTTCCACGACGCGTAGTGCCTGCTGCATTAAGTCAAATAATGTGCTTATGCACTTTCCAACTACTAGGATGAGATAGTCATCCGCAAAACCATATGACGGATAGCCTAGACCATTGAGTTTCCTCAATAGGCCGTCCGCCACAAGGTTCCATAAAAGAGGCGAGAGAACGCCACCTTGTGGACATCCACAAACACTTTGCTTCCAAATGCTTGCTTGCCGTAAGGACGAAAAAAGCAATCGGTTACTAAGCATTTGTTCTATCCACTTTATGATTTATTGAAGGCACATTATAACCAGCAGCTTCCAAAATGAAAGCGAAAGATACGTTATCAAACGCGCCTTCAATATCCAAAAAAGTTCCTAAGCAAGATTCCTTTTGTGAAAAAGCAACCTCAATTTTATCCACCACATCATGTAATAAAGTGGTTGTAGACTTGCCACTTTGATAAGCATGCTGTGCTGAATGAAGAAGAACTTCTACTAAGCTTGTTTCGCGGATGTGGTGATCAACAATCCGCTCAAGTGATTTAAGCTAGAAAGACGTTAGACTGATTGGTCTAAAACTTTTTGCTTGCTCGTATGTCGCGCGTCCACCTTTAGGAATAAACTTAATGGTTATTTCACGCCATTGAGTTGGGATGTACCCAATAGCAATACTACACACAAACATCCTTCTCAGAATGTGTTTGAAGTACTTGAATCCTTTTTGCAGTAGAATAGGGTATATTCCATCTGTTCCAGGAGATTTGTATGGAGAGAAGCTGTTCACGGCCCACTCAATCGCTTCAGTTGTGACAAGTCTCCGAGCAAAAGCCCATGAGTCTAAGCCACCTAAAACAATTTCTGGATCGTTTCGAACTTCAGGTCCCACACAGCCCGGAAAGTGACTATAAAAGAGACATTCCAGGATTTCATTGTCATTCGAACAGTATTCACCGTTCGAACTTCGAATGTTATTAACCTGATAATCTTTCGATTTTGACAGTATTTTATTAAGTCGACTTGCCTCGCCGAAACTGGAAACGTTGCTACAGAGCCTGTGCCAGCTCGTGCGTGCTGAAGATCATAGAGCCTTTGCATAGGCTTTCCGGGCCTGCTTGAAAGGCTCCACGCCATCCCTCCGACGTCTATTCCAGGCTCTCCTGCATCGTTTCTTTAGTTCCGCGAGATGAGAGCTCCACCACGGTGTTCCTCTAGTCGTTTTAATAGTTTTTAGCGGGCAAGCTACTACAAAAGCTTCCGCAATAAAAGATGTTGTGACATCTACAGCCACATCCAAGTCGATCGATGACTCAATCGTCGGTTCGAATCCTTGAAATTTCGTCGCCAGTTCCTCCTCAACGAGTTTCCAGTCAGAAAATCTCGGATTGCGAAATGTTGCAGCGTTCAAGGAGACACCCAAATGATCACAATATATAAAGCAATGATCAGATATTGGTGTCTCATTTGAAACATGCCATTGTGCCAACTCATGACTGATCCTGTTAGAGCAGAGTGTTATATCTAACACTTCCTCTCTACCAGCTCGTATGAAAGTTGGACAATTGCCAATGTTGAGTATTCCAAGGTTGGTACCATCAAATTAGAGCCTCTCAGATTGATATCCGAGCTGCCCCAAATGATGTGATGGGCATTGGCATCACTGCCTATATGAGCGGAAGCCCATTAGATTGGCAGTATCTCACCACATTTCTGAAATCGTCGCTGGGAGACGGTTCATCGTGTGGTAAGTATGCAGAACAGTAGACAAAGCGCCTATGGACATCATCCACGACGAGTTCTACTGTGACTGCACAAATATCTCGAGTAGTCAACTCAGAGATAAGGCATGCACTAATTGACCTATGCAACAATATGCATGCCCTGGGCATCAAACGAGGATTTGTCATACCAGTTTTGCTGAAAACAGCAAAGTTCTGGTTTCCAATATCCGTCGAATGAAAGTACCCCTTGCGAAAATATGGCTCCTGAACCAATGCGATGGTGACAGAGCCATTAAAAAATTTTTCGCATAAATACAAATTTGCTGCCCGTTTGTGTTGAAGATTTATTTGTGCGACTCTAACTATTTGACTAGCGGAGTATATGCGCAAACAATCTCCAACACAGATCAGACAGCTAATTGTAAGCGAAGCCAATTAAGTTGGCCAGAACGCACTTCGCGTAAAACCCAAAAGGGAAATTGGGCAGGACTACTATGCTGTTCCCACGAAACGCAAGGGACAACAAAGATCGACCGTACCAGAGCCCCACATGGCACAGTAGGAGCAAGATGCCCAAAGCACTCCGTTCGCGACTGGCATGTTTTCACCCCTCCAGCCATTCAGTCATCGGCACGGAGATATACCTTGACTTAGGGGCACCTGATTTTCCGACTCCCGGCAGGATCAGGTCCCGTGGCTCAATTTTTGCCCAAACGTACAATTCGGCACCAACCGCCAAAGGGCGTAAGTGCAGATTGTGTTAAACAGACCGATTAAGAGTCTCTCTCTGTGCTAAGCCAGCTGAGAAAATAACTCTCTCCCGGTGTGCTCACACCCCGCAGCCGCGCCCTCCGAAAATCCTGCGCCGAACTGCATGATTAGGTAGCCGGAAACCACACGGCGAGTGTTCCACCTTCTCTGTCTGCATACGACAACCAAAGTTGCGCACCACCAGGTGCGCAACTTTGGCTACCGTACCCCAGCCGGCACCTCGTGGAGGTAGAGATAGGAGTTAGAAAACAGAGGTGATATATTTGCACATGTTCACTCATTTGCCAGCCACCGTGCGGTGATCAAAAGTTAGAAGCAGCACTACGATGAACAGCTGTATTGCGTGCGGGCGGAAGACCGTGACCATGAAGTGACTTCATTGGTGCAACAAGCAACGGAGATGTACAACCCGCATCGTTAAGCTAAGTTAAAGAAGTCATCGAGCGGCTGAAGAATAATAAAGCAGCGCCCCATGAGCCATGAGTTTGAAAGGCGTACTATCAGCGGCAGACGTGCCTACCATGAACTTCAAAACCCTTGCGGTCGAACTCCCTGAGCCTCCGTATAAAGTGCACATTGTACATAATGCTAAATAGACCGGTTGTTCTCAATGCGCATGACACATGAACATTGCTAAAAGAGGATCTACAAGCACTCGGGGCTTTCGAACGACAGGTGTTAAAAACCATCTTTGGCGGAAACGAAGAATAAACCATGAATTCGTGCGTCTCTGCAGCTACTCTGTGTTCAAAAAGTGACCAAAGCTGGACAGATACGTTGGAAAGGACATGTGGCTACAATGCCCGACCACTATCCTGTAAAAATGGTTTTCGCATCTAATCCGGAAGAAACAAAATGAATAGAGGTACAGTGAGGAATATGATAAGACCAGGTGGAACTAAATCTGGCATGCACTGGGTGCACGCTGAACTGAAAATCACCTGCTATGGACCAAGTAAGATGGCGGAACTACGTAGGCATGCTTTGTCACGAAACGTAAGACCAACTAAGTAAGTAAGTAAGTATGTTTTCCTAACGGAAAGCAATCTCCTCATTTTTGTTCAAACATGTCGTGATAAGAGCATATAACTTAGCTTGGCTCAACATTACGTTTGACACCACAAAGACCCCCCCCCCCTCAACCTCGCTTCGAGGTACAATACTATTCCATGAAGCCAGTACGTTTGAATCTCGTGTAACCGATCGTTACAGTAGGATTAGATAATTTTATATATTTATTATGCATGTCTAGATAAACGCCCACCTTTTTGAATTAGTACTAAACAGAAAACACATTTCAAACGCACGACACAACACCGATGGGTAAAAGGGTAACGGCACAAAATACAATGCGGTCGACAAACCGCCAAATCAATTGAATAGCACCTTTGGGCCGTTCTCAAGAATGTGGCAACGGCCGTTCCAATTCAGGCGAACGAGTGCAGTGGAAGTGTAACTTTTAAGAAGGTAATTTTAATTGTGCCAAAGTGCCGATTTCGAAAGTTTTGAAAATTACCAACCCGAGCATTCAGGTAACTACCAGGCAAATAAAACCTTATAAGCCGAACGACAACTAAAGCGGGAAAATCTTCTCCCTTACATAGGACCTTTTTTGTATACTTTTGTATACATGTTGAATACCGTTTTGTTTAGCAATCGGCGATCGCGTTCCGGAAGCTTGCGAGCAACCGAAGACACCCTGCACTCGTTTCGGCCTAGGCAGCTTGACGGTTATCTACGCCTAACCCGTAAAAGACCAGCGATTGGTCCTCATAAACGCAAAGGAGGACGTTACCCTCGGGCAACGGCCCTAATCGTAAAGGAGGATTCCCTTCTCGGTTTGGCAAAAGTCGGTATCGTTCGTCGCCAGCCGATTTCCGACAACGAAGGAAACGCCTGCAAGAACCCACCTGGAACGCTTTTCCAGGTCGCCCTTTCGCCACCCGTTAATAGTCGACGCCATTTTGCTAGTCGGCAGAGAGGACACCCGTTGCCACACCGGTTGCACATCGTCAGCGGAGATCTGCGATCGCTCGCCGGTCAGGAACAGTCGTCGTCACCGTCAACAAAGTGATCGACGGAAGCAGTGAGTAGTACCGATCCGCAAACCGCCCTTCCCATCGACACTATACGCACAATAAAACTCATTCCTACAAAGAAGTTGGCCGTTTCAGTATTAAAATTTGTATCGCGAAATCCTTCCAGTTTGCCCAGTAGCGCGCCGACCTTGCGACGAAGTCCGGGTCTCGCGCTGCTGAAGTTTGTCGGGGTAGCAGCTCACTTGGGAGTTGTTACACTCGGCTGGGAGAGACTGTTAGAGTCAATAACATCGTATCATTAACTCCACAATTGTCCTATAGACAACAAAGCCGAAGACCAAATTCCTTCGAAATATAGCCCCAAGCCTTTGCTTTGCTTTACCTTAGCGATACTATAAAAATTATCTATTTGTGCCAAGTCACTATATGACATCATTGCATTGTGCAATGTTGAAAATTGCATTGTGCAATGTTGTCGGGTAAAACGGTAACTGTTCAGAACACATAAAAGGTTGATTAAAATTTCATTAGAAAAGTATTTAGTACCACAAAATCGCATTAATTTGAAGTATAACCAAACATTTTAATTATTTAGGACATTAAAATTGATTGCGCAAACAGTTTTATTTTGCAAGACCCCTTACCGTTTTTTATTGTTCACCGCCAATTAGTACCCTAATATAATAATATAAAAATTATATTATATTCCATCTTTTTACAGACAATGCAAACATTAGCTAACCGAAGATAACTTATTTATTAATGTAAGCAAATGAAACATTTTTGAAGTATCCATGTAATGAAATTGAATATTATTAAATGTATAGAAAACCAAATAAAAACATTGCTTTCGGCGGTAATAATATGATGATACCGGAACCAGGCAACGGTTGTTCGGAAACCACCAGAAATTCTAGAAGCCATCGACATCGGGCGTTATTAAATTTGCAGATATTATATTACACGCATCATTATTGAGTTTTTTTTACTCATTTCGCGTTTGAACAAAAAATCCACACAAATGTACTACTCATCAGAAAACCGAACCATGACAACACATGCCCATATTATATTAATCTACGGAAATGAAGGATTGGTAAGCCAATAAAATTAAATTTTACAAATACAACCCTCTATGATAGCACAATTGACAGACATGAAACGATGTAATAAGAGGCGGTGGGTAAACCAGGCCACTTTCCAATTATTTCGCAAATGAATCCTACTGCGAGAAATTGCATATTTGGACACCAACAAACCAATAAACATGTTAAATATAGAATTTTTTTTACTAATATTTAAATTACGTCAAATATGCGATAAATGGCTGACATATTCAAGTATTGTGTTATGGTGCTGATTTATAGGAATCTAACTATTTCAAAATATAAGATACACAATAATGTTTCTTTTTAGTTATTAATTTGCAGTCTGTAATCAGTAAACACTCGAGTATCACACTTTTTTAAATAGATTGCCTGAAACAAATTGCATAGGAAGCAGGCTGAACTGATGAATAGTAGAATAATCTAAACTGGCAAATGTATTAACAACCATGCAGAAGAAACTCGCAGACTCTGGACTCTGACAAGAAAATAAAACGAAAACATCAATAAACTGATGGCTACAGCATAATCATACTATGGCACAATGAAAACATACGATTTATCATGCCACCAGCGATTTGGCAAAGTTTAAATTACTCATTAAATAATTATAAAGAAAATAAACCATTCCTGTACCCTCCTATTATCACGGAAAAAGAGGAAGAAGAAAATTTATATAAATTATCGAATGAAAACGAAGCTTCCTCTTTACGGTTCTAATACTGGGCCCAGGATGGTATCCTCATTAGTACCAATAACACTGCTACCTAACTGCAATCACATAACGCTGCTGGCAGTATGAGCGAGCGGCACAAGACACTTTCGCAGAATAAATACACCTGACGGGAAATACCCTCCAGAGTTGCAAACGTGGAATGTAGCCCGGCATACGGAAAAGTTTGTAACATACTGAGATGACAAATATGTGCGTCTCCTAACGTTTCCCGACTTGCATCAATAAGCAACATAGGGTGGTTCGCTCAAATCGAATGTCGATATCGAACATATTTCCTATTAAAGTTTCTACTATTTGATTATGTGATTGTATATGTATAATGTATTATGTAATCGTGTAATATTTTTTGCCTTTGTTGATTGATTAAAATTTATGTTGCAAATTACCTACATGTTATTGTATCGAAGTGAAATGCTTATCTTTTGTCTTATCTATTCTAATCATAACTCTGCATAAACTGTACATTTTATTCCAGTATTGAATGGAAAATTTATCAGAATACAGGATAACCATCACTGAAAAAGAAACATTGAGTGTATCATAAAAAATAGCTGGATACGAATGAGAATAGTAGCCGTATCGAGCATCGTTACTGCTAGGAATGAGCGCTGGAACAAGTGTTCTGGTTCGCAGGAGACCCAAACGGCGAGCTTCCAGTGGCATAGAAAAAGACCATCGGCCAATGCATACATAACTTCTGACAGTAACCGAAAGACACCAACGATGACGACTGGGCCCGGCAGATCCCAGCACAAAAGCATAAAATATCATTTTCATTTTGACAGAAAGTTGTCAGAGGTGCTCTCGTTGGACCTTAACAGGAAAAATAATTAGTTCATCCATGTGGATGCAAGCAAAACTTTGTCAATTACGTCGAATTATATCAACGTCGACAAAGCCATGACAACCAATTAATACTTTCATGAAGCGTTAAATGTGAACCGGCACTCACCGCCGCAAACGGAAGGTTATTCATTCATGCTCACCGAAGCAACCAACGACAAGAATAATTAAAATTTATGAAATTATTCCATACCTTTTATGACACAGATAATTTTCTAATCGATACCTTTTTTACTGTTGAAGTTTAAGCATATAAAGTATATTCCTATAAGCAGATTTGCACTTAAGTCAACGCTGCTGCTTTTGTTCAGGATGTTTTTACTCCATCTAGCGACGTATTTAAATTTTTGTACTTCTATCGAGGTTTTACATAGCTCAATTCTGCCTACAAAGTGCTCTTCCGTATTCTGATCTGTAGACTGAGACCGTTAGCAGAGTCCTTCTTCGCCGAGTAACAAGCTAATTTTCGTGACGGTCGCTGCACGACGTATGTTTACTCTATGTCAAACACAAGCTCCTGAAGTACTACTTGCAGACTCATCATCCGTTAGTGAACTTTAGGGCGGCAACCGGTTCAGTCAAACAAAATAAGCTGTAGTAGCTAATAATAGAACATGGTTTTCCGATGGAACTAGATACGGTGATTTGTATGACGCTGGATGGGCAAAATCACGCCTCCGCAGGTGACACCTCAGGCAAAGGATGCGCTCTCAAACCTGTTATTGAGCATTACCATAGAAGGTGTTACCGTTGCATAGCTTTACCCCACAATGCCCATGCAGGAAAGTGCATACAAGGGAACCAGCACAGTAGTGTTAATTAAATAATTTTTTGTATTAGTTTTGGCATGCGTTTATTTGTTTGGTTATTGTTATTGTTTATTTTATTTGTTTATTGTTATTGTTAAAATTTTAAGTAAATATTGTTAAAAATAGTCAGAGTATAAAATTAATTAAAATAAAAATAAATGCAAGGACAAACCAGATTAAAATACTTCAGTGTTCGATAACGCTGAAAATGATATGTACTAAAAATAAACATAACCCACACCCCGATCGATGCATTGCACGAAAGTTGCTGCATAATGCACCGTACGACAATGCACTACTGCAAGGGAAAAAGGAAATGGATGACAAGTTGAGGAGCTCGAGAAGGTCTTCTAATCTAATCGTCGACGTGTGAAGGCACCAAAAATTAGAAGCTAAAAGTATAAATCAAAAATTAACAGTGAACGTCGAAAACTTAAGTCAAAAGTAAAAAGTGTACGGCTAAGTGTAAAATCTTCTGGCTAAAAGTTAAAAGCTACACGTTTTCTTGCCTAGCACCTATATAAATACACCGTACTACACGGACGAGTCAGATACTTACTTCAAATCATTAAAAGCCTCGTTGGACGTATGGTACCAGGTGACCTAACCTCAAGCTTCTCTTCCCAACAATCCACCTGAGCCTGTTAATATTTGGCTGAATTTCCGTCGAGTGCTTGAGCAACAACCATCCCAACCGCATCAACGATTGCATCGTAGCCCTCGAGGTCGTAGGCACCCAGGAGGAGCTACGACGGGCTGCGATTACGAGTGACACGGCCTTCAATGCCGTGGAGCAGCGGTACAATCAGCGTAGCGCAGCAGCGACGACGACCACGTAGATCGGTGCAACAAAGGTGCAATACGAAGAGCGTGGACATGAGCAAGACTATCGTCGCGAAATCTCACATGCTTCTTGGTTTTGCGGATAACGTCGATATCATGGGAATAAACCGTAGAGTAATCGAGTCTTTAGGCCTTTTAATTTGGAAGCAGCGAAATTGGGACTTACCACGATTCTAGATGCACCTCACAGCCGAGACTTAAACATGCAACGACTGGCTTGCTAGACCAGCATCGTACCTTGAAGCTAACTGGACGGGCAAGTGAAAAGAGAGTTGGTGAATCCTGAGGTGACAAGAACTGTCGTCGAACAACTAGCATTCCTCCGAACCTCCGCCTGGCGGAGCTGTTGGAGAACAATGTATTAACTATCTTCATGTCCGGCGCTTCCCTTAAGTAAAACAAGCAGCTGCTTGGAGCGCCACTTCGAGGGGGCGCCATTTCGCCTACATTAAAAAAAACTGTAGCATTAAATAAATAACTGGTTAATATAAAACTTTCTTTCTTCTCCTTTAGCAGCATAAAGCCGACATGGCAAGTTACTCTCCGCTGTATTGAGTTCTAGACTATTTGCCGCCAATTCGTTGAGCATCTCGACAAAGGCAAATCGGCTTCTACCTGGTCGAACTATCTAGTAAGTTGGGTCTCTCTATTCCTAAAGGCCCTCATACGCGTACGAACATGTTGGCCAAAAATGTTGGCGAATTCGAGTTCGGTCAACACTCTCGCCTGTGTATGAGCGCCACGAAGCAAGCAAGCAAAAGAAAATGTTGGGCTAGTCGCTTAACCTGAATGACCCACCACCATTTTATTTGTTTCCAACCCAACATATGCGTACGTGTATGAGGTCCTTATGGCCGATGAAGGTCTAGAAGAGAACAGATTCACTGCACGGTCATCCGGCATTCTTGCGACGCGACCAACCCATCGTACTCTCCCGACTTTCGGCAAGTGTACTTTGAGAATCATTCCAAGTAGTGCCTGCAGTGCATGGTTCATACGCCTAGGTCATTCTTCGCTTTCCGTTTGCGCTCCACCTCTTCCTGGCATTGATGATATTAAATTATTTAGAAATTTTTCGGGAGAGATTTTCGAATCTCTTCAGAATCCGCAATCAACAGATTCATCTTCGATGAAGTAGCAAGGTATGAGGACGAATTTTCTGAAGTAACCGGAAATATGAACCAAACTTTTTCGGTTTTGAAGGTTTATCATTCTAATAATGGGTGTCAAGAAACCGACAATTATTCAAAAGAAATGGCGGTTGACCGCACTTGTGCGGGCTAATTTTCTCACACACACGTTCTAATGAACACACCGGCATGCATGCAAGCATGCCGCGGCATAAGCATTCCTTTCGGACTCCCGCTCTTATTTATTCATGCACTGAAACGACGTTTGCAACGTGTATATTTAGCTAGCCACGGTCGTCGCTCTCGCACGTTATTGCAGCCTGAGCAACTGATACCGATCACTCGCGAGGACTCGCACTCCCACCCGCGTGTAGAATCGAGGGCGTAAGATGAAGAAGAAAACAAAAATCAGAGGGGTTGTGCACAAGACACGACCGCATAGGTGACGTAGGACCACGTAAGTCTCTTTGTAGCGATAGTAGGATGTATCCATGTATGTAATACATAATATGATTCTTCATATACACAAGCTACATAGGTAACGTTTAACAAAGTAGAAACATTGTATACATTCAATCCTTAGCCGATTCTGGAGTTATATCCATGAATTGATTGAATATATTTTATTAAAATGAAACCAAGTCAGTAACTAAACCAAACAGTAAATAAATTTTTATGATATCTTTCTACGTTGAATAGTGCTTTTCCTCTGGTAATCGGTAGACGGTACGCGCGATTTTTCAAAAAGTTGAAAATTTTGCGCTACTTTTCTACGGCTCACAAAGAACTCTGATAAAGCATTTACAACCTGCAGACGTTTTGTAAGTCGCAGAAAATATCGCCCGTGACCAGAAAACTTATTTCCGTCATTTGTTGGTCGTCCGCAATGGCGAAAAATTCAACTTTTCCCTCGTTGCCTGTGTTATTATGGTATTAACTGGGCAGGCAAATATAATAAACTCTTCAATCGTTGTGTGGCCCTTGAAAGGACCGATTGTTTGATTATCATAACTCCAGCTTGCAATAAACTTGCACTAACGCACTTAACGTAATTTATTCTTCGGTAAATTGGAGTATCGATAACCGCTAACCAGGCACGGCTTGTTGCAACGGACCAGCCGGAAAGCTTCAGCAGATATGCGATTAACGAAGCCGTTCGTGTATGGTCCTGAATCACGATGAAATACCATTCCAAGTGGCCAGCTGCAAGTGACGTGGGATGCTTCTGGTCGTTTTGTTGTCGCGTGTAGCATATTTCCTGTCAATTCCAGAACTTCAGCAGCCAGATATTTCATCACGGCAGCGAAACGAGTGCTCCAGCTCCACTGCATTGCACACACTGCAAAAGTGCACGAGTCGAGCGTGACTTTCGTTTGCCCTGGCAAACGATGTTGCCAGTAGTTCAGCTAGCGTTGGAATAATGCTGTTCGCCGGCTTACCTCGTGTTATGTACCAGAGCAAGCGACAAGAATCGGCCATACCTATTTTTCATGATCCTTCATTCTATCATGTACGTAAAATAAAATAGAGCATTTCAATTTCAGTCTGAACAAAAGAGCAAAGTTACCAGTGAGCCGTTCGCCTTTTGCTGCCAAAGAAAAATTACGCTACGTATTATTACTGAAGCATTGGTGATGGATAAATTTGTGTTGCTAAAGAAAACCGAGTGAAAGCCCTAAGTTCCAAGTTGCCTAGGTTTCATCAATTACTAAAAACCGTTCTTTGAAGAACGAACAAATTCTTATATGAAGATGCAAAAGATGTTACTAAAACTCTTTCATTTTATTAAACCCATGGTTTCATTCATTTTGACGCTTGACCGTACACATTTACTTGGAGCTGTAATATTTGTTGGCTGCTTTGGTACCTTCCGAGACGACCAACTTCTTAACGAGCAGCACCAAGCGAACAAAAGCGCGTGAGGTGATCGGTTAAAATTATTTGATAAGAAGCAAACAATTAGATCAATCTAAATGAAATAGAATTAAAATCAGAGAGTGAAAATTCCTTAAATCTTCATGAACATATGTTTCGTTCTTAAAAGAACGGTTTTTCGACGTGACATGTTGGAAATTTAAGCCTTCTTTTCCGTTTTCTTGGGCAACAACAAAACAGTCTGAATGTTCGGAAAGACACTTCTCTGAGCAGTGGTGACACCGGACAGCAATTTGTTCAACTGTTCGTTGTTGCGGATGGCCAGCTGCAAGTGACGATAATTCTGGTCGTTTCGTTGTCGCGAGCAGCATATTTCCTGCCAATTCCAGAACTTCAGCAGCCAGATATTCCATCACGGCAGCGAAATGAGTGTTTCAGCTCCAACACCTCGCTTGGTGAATTTGCCTTATCCGTGGGAAGCAGCAACAGCTGGCTCAACAATTTTCGATCGGATTCTATAGGGCGTAAATTAAATACAATCCTAAGGAAGCTTAACCCATAGCTTATATCGTATATATTTCTGTCATCCGTGCTAGGGAAGCACTGACGAGGGAAGGCAAAAATATGAAAATAATTCAATTTTTCAATGACACGCATTGAAAATCAATAGTTTTCTGTATTTTCAATATTTTCAATCGATTTTCCGATCAATTGGTGTAAATAAATTGGAAATCTATTGAAAACTGACTGAATTATAAGTCGAAGCGTGAAAACGCGTTTCTACTTTGATGACATCATTTCCAACAACCAATCACGAAGCGAGAATTTTGGTAAAACATAGGTTCATTATTTCCAATTTTTCAATAGTTCAACATCAAGAATCCATACTTTTCTTCATTTGGGTCAATTCTTAGAAGATTTTCCAATCGATTGGTGTAAGAATATTGAAAATCAATCGGAAAACCGCTGAGCTATTAGCGCTCAAAACCTATCATTTTTCGTGACGCTCGCATTTTTCGATTTTTCGGAATGACACCCTATCTCAAAACTTGCCGTAAGACGTAGTCCTACGTCAAAAGCAATGCAAAATCTGTATCCCAGTGAGATGCTGGCCCTCACGAGCAGCTGGCTGCTCATGAGTTGTTTGCCTCGTAAGTGGTTATGCAGAAAAACGCTACGAGACTGTGCGTTTGCGAGTGTGTATAT
Organism: Sabethes cyaneus; assembly: GCF_943734655.1. NCBI lineage: Eukaryota > Metazoa > Arthropoda > Insecta > Diptera > Culicidae > Sabethes > Sabethes cyaneus. The sequence goes on along the minus strand of NC_071354.1, from coordinate 135,164,173 downwards.
AGTAGAATGTCTACACACAGCAACACCGGCTGGTTTTCGTTTGTTCTGGGGGCGCCATTTTGAGAATTTGCGTGGAGCGACAAATTGGCTAGCGCCGGCCTTGACTATCTTCGTCACAATGGATAATGAAACTCTCGACAGATTGTGCTTGACCAGAGGTATGGTTGTGCTTGGTATGGATTTCAAATGAAACCTGGAAGATGATCGATGGCAAAAAAAGTTAAAAGATGCTGAGAACCAACGTGAGGAGGGGTTAATTTGGTACTACAATAATCCGGGATTCCATTTAGTCAAACATTATCCGTCGTTCCAGCAGCTACAATTAGAAACAGAAAAAATATTTTCACAATTCGATATTCTATCGCCTATGTTGATATAGTGAGCCTCTCTGAAGTTCTCTTACAGGGGCGGACTGGCCCACCGGGCAACCGGACAAATGCCCGGTGGGCCCCAGTAAAAATTTCGTCGTTACACAAAATGAGATTTTCCAAAATTTTTATTTCAGTTAAACTTTTTCTATGACTCACGAATATTCGATTGCTGGGGCCCCATGATTTATGAAATCAACCGATTTGAAGATTGAAAATTCAGCTTCAAATGGGACTATTGGGGCCCCGAACTTTAAACCAAAATTTCTCTTTCAGTTAAACTTTTTCTATGACTCACTAATGCTCGGTTGCTGGGGCCCCATGATATATTAAATCAACCGAGTTGATGATTGAAAATTCAGCTTCAAATGGGACTATTGGGGCCCCGAACTTTAAACCAAAATTTTTCTTTTAATTAAACTTTTTCTATGACTCACGAATGCTCGATTGCTGGGGCCCCATGATTCATGAAACCATTTAAGTTGAGCTGTTGGGGTCCAAGCTCAGAAAATATTACCAGCTTCAATTCTTTCATCCGCATTTCATCCGCAGTTATTTGACTACTTATAAATATCGAACTGTCGGCTTAAGCTCCATACTTAGTTTACTTCAGTGGCGACGGTCCGTTATCGATCCTGCGCCGAATGAATTATGGTCCTTCAGTACTCAATCCTGGGCTACCTTTCTTCAAACCCCTCGAACACCAGCTGAACGTGCATCATCCTTGATAGCGCACATCTATCAGTGCGATGTCTACTCCGAAGTCTACGGCCTCTTCTTGATTCTATGCTTAAAATAATTTTGGTTACTCTTTCGTCGGGCATTCTAGACACGTGACCAGCCCAGCGCAGACTGTCACACTGTACTATCTTCATTATAACAGCATATTTACATTCTTAATACAGCTCGTGGTTCATGCGTCTGCGCTACACGCCATTTTGGATTTTGCAATATTACGCTAAAACCCGAAGCATTCGTCGATCAGCTTCTTTTAGCGTCCATGATTCATGTCCGTAAAGGGCCACTGAAAGGCTAGAGCGTCAGTTTATGCGAATTTGCAAGCTACGGGACTTCAGCTACAAAATGTAATGCCTGCGTAAAGGCCAATTCGCAGCTGCAATTAGTCGTTTTATTTTGCGACTTACATCGTTGTCACATATCACGAGCATACCAAAATATATTCAGTTCCTCTTCGACACCAGCACCATTTGGATTTCCGTGCCATGTACTTCGTTTTGGCGGTGTTAATGGTAAGTCCCAATTTCTAAATAAATGACCTAAAGGCTTCTTTCGCTGCTCTTCTTTTGATTTCGGTGATATCGACGTCATCCGCAAAATCAAAAAGCACGTGAGGTCTCATTTGCTATTCTGACTCATAATTTTTACTCATCCTGCGTCACACGAATCAACGTAACTAGTCCTAGCGTTAACTGTCACAGCTCATTTCGTTTTACTGAATCGTATGCCGCCTTGAAATCCATGATAAAAACATGATGAATCTGCAAGTTGTACTCCCGGAACTCGTCAGTTACTAGACGCAGGGTAAATATCTGATCCATCCTGAAGCGACCCTCATGAAAACCAGCTTGATACTCGCCGACGAAGAACTCAGCTAACGGACTCAGCCACACACGATAGGGAGACCACCTTATAGGCAAAATTGAGCAACGTAATGTCTCGATGTCCGATGTCGATGTCGATGTAAAGTCGATGTCCGTTTTTTAAATTATGGGAAATGAGGCCAATCAACCACTCCTCCGAGATTTGTTTTCCTCCCTTATTTTGTTCGTGACAAAGAGGTGGCGAATTGTTTCGTACAGCTGCTCGCTCCTCGCTTTTAGAAGTTCAGTCAGGATAGCATCCTTTACAGCAACTTTACCGTTTTTCAGCTCACTGATTGCTCTTTTGACCTCCTCCTGTGTTGATGGCTCCACAGTTTTGCCGTCGCTCAAAATTCTTATCCTGTACCTGCTGATCTTCGTGTTTACTTCTCTATTCAACAGCGTCTGGAAATACTCTTCCACCTGGCTGCTACCGTCGTTTTGTCAGTAAGCAGGTTGCCAGCACTATCATTGCACGTCACAGGCATGGCAAAATTCTTGCACCTGACCGTTTTGTAGAAACTCCGTGTGTCGTTGCTGGCGAACCTCTCCTCTGGACTGGCGAGCACGTGCTCTTCGTACTGACATTTTTAGACGGTGGGTTCTTTCTTCCGCAGCTCTACCAGGACGAACCAAAAAGATTCGCGCAGAGTTTCGGGCCTTCCTCACATCGGAATCGTGTGAAGAAATTCTGCAGAGGATTCGCACAGAATACCTTGCTTATAGAAGCAGAATTCTTATAGGAAAATCCAAGAGTTTAATCCCAGGGATAGCTACAACTCGGCACGGGAATCGCCTGCACTATGGACTGTTTTGTTCTGATTTGAAGACGCAGTAAGCTACTCATATATATTGAACTGTTTACATCCCATCATTTATAAAATCAGCTTATATGATACTTGCAATTTTGCATGTCATTAACCCTATAACATAAAATCTGCAGAAATATAAATGGGTGATAGATGAGGAAAACGTTGCATTGCTGGTAAAGATGCACAGTGGTCAGAATGTGAAAAGTTCTTTTCCGGGTTCGCTGAAGCACGGTCAATAAAGAATCAAATATTCACGCTGCGGCAGATCCTCCAAAAAAGTCCATGAATACAGAATTCTACGCACAATTATTTCATTGATTTCAAAGTTGCGCATGATTCCATCGACCGTAAAATCATGGCCATTCTAACCTCGCAGTGGACTTTATCAACGTGATGGTCCCTCATGTGGGCTGTTCAACATGCCGTTACAGGATGTTATTAAAGGAGCACACACAGGCACAATCTTCAGCAAATCTAGTTAGTTCGTCTGCTTTGCCAATGAAATGAATATTGTCGATAGAACAACATCTGTGATGGTGGCTGAAAAAACTAAAACTCAAAGTAGCGAAGATTGGGTTGAAGAAAAATGCGTCCAAACTAAAGTACCGTGAACCGCTAATATGCCGCACACGCTAAAAGTTGGTAACTCGGTCCTAATAACGACTGAGTTTGTTTTGTTTCGAGCATCGAGCCGCTATGCTGCCCGTTCTCTCGATACTCGACACTCGACAGTGACTGAGTCGAGTCAAGTTGCACGGGGCCCCTAATCTCAAAGGCCCGGTGGGCCCTTTGGCTCCCAGTCCGCCCCTGTTCTCTTAGTAAACATAAGCAGTCGACCTGAATACATATAAAGCCTGAAATAGCATAGTTATAAACAAACATTTAAATTATACCAAAAAAATAACTGTGATATTTTGTGTTACCTAAAAATCTGTTTTCGATAGAAATTAACAAAAAAGGCCAGCATCTAAATCCGAAGTATGTTAATAAAAAATGAAAGACTTTTAAAGTGAATCAGCTATGGTTGGTAATTTGCTCTACATCAGTGCTCTATCAGCGTACGTAATAACAAATAAAACTAACTGTGTATGGATCGAGAAACCGATATTGAAACATTTCTGCTGTATCATAAACGCGACGTGTTTTGTGAACACTAAGTTTTCCATCACATCCGGCATAAACAAGTTATTTATCCAAAACAAACAAGCACGGACCTGCATGCACAGATAGCTTACATGTTACACACCCAAATGTGTTCCTCTGAAATGCCCTCAGGAAAACACATATTGCTCATCATCACCGTCATCAACATACAGCGGGCAACATGTAGAGCTTCCACTTCTTGAGCAACTATCAATATCCGGACATGAATATTTCCTATTCCAAGCTGCGAATATCAGGAGAGGACTATCAGGTTAATATGTGTACATACGCATACGGTGCAACGAGCCGACGGATGAATGGAGCTTATATCAGCAAAAAGATATAAATTGCAAATTTCATTCCGATCAAGTTTTATATCCTTCCGAACACGTGTGTATTTTGTATGTCAATTTATTTTGAAAGATCAACAGCCTAACTACTTCGCTCGGAAAGCATTTTTATATGACATAATAAAGCTTTTGATAGTTATATTTAAGCATTTTAGTAGAATTACAAATATGCATATTGCAACTAGAAAAATATCTTCAAAGCATAAACCTCATGTATGAACTGTGTATCAGTTACATATTATGTAATGACTGATGTAGTGCTTAGTTGATGAAACTCACATGGTAAAATCAATAATCTTCTACTACTTACTGATGTAACATATTTTCCTTGATGTTTAAACTCCCTGTATGCGATGACTTAAATTTCAAAATAAAATATAATTTTAGTTTAGTTTAGTTTAGTTAGAAGTACCAACTTAACAGTACCCACTTTGTATAGGTCCTACGTCTTGCACAAGCACCTGGAAATTCCAGAGTGGTCTGGATCAAAGTTGGTTGAAGTGCTGAAAATGCCTAAATCATTAGTTTCTGAAGGGTTATAAGGAAAACATAGGTGTGAATAAGCGACAAAGAACTTTTAAGAAAACCGGATTGGTTCCGGATTAGAACCGAGAGCTGAGGAGAAGATATTGAGTTGCATCAAGTCGAATCCTGGCATCTCCAGCCGGGATTTGGTTAAAAGGTACGATGGCTACTATCAAACCCCGCGAAATATCCTCGCTCCAGAAGACTATAGGTCTTACAGTGACAGTAAACATTCGAATCGACACTTGACGGAAAATTTGGTAGCCACGAAGCATGCGAGGCGTTTGTACGAGCAAGTTTTGATGAAATTCAACGGATGTATTTGGATGGACTACGTGAATATAGATTACAAGCAACTTCTCAGTCAAAAATTTTCCATTGCAACTGAACATGGCGATGTGCCAGGCAAGTATAGGTTCGTGTTTGATGATAAATTCGTAAAGAAGGCCATGATCATTTTTATACAACAAAAATGTTACTTGGGTAACCGGTTTACGAACGGTGCCAGTAAATTTTATCAATTTTCCCATTACCTAGCACCTGAAGTCCATTTAATTGTTATACAGAAGTTTACGTGATTTCTCGTGGATGGGACGTGTCGATTTTTTAGAGTGTAGCTGTGAACTGAAGACTGAGCCTTTTATCACTTCCTCAACAAGGACATCAAATGTCTATATACATGGAATAATCCTTGGTAAAGCGGAATTTGTCATTCATACGTGAATATAAAGCTAACGTTATATTCTGGCCTGATTTAGCAAGAAGCAGGGATCAGATTCAGATTCATTGACATCACTACTTGTAAGCGACAAAGACTTTGTCGCGATCTGTACAAATTATGATAAACCTCATGTCAGATTATATTCATTGCATCTTGCATGATTACGTTGAGAAATATAACAGCTACAGACGATCGGTTGTGTGCAGTGCGTGAATCTCAAACAAACAACATGCGTAAACTTTTTTCACGCAGCTAGGTAAGATGTAACACTGTGATCGACAGCTGAGACAGTTTAGAGAACAAAACCTTGTGATCAATGCTAACGATTCACTGTTTGTCATGTACTGTATGGATCGTGATTTGTGCGTGTGGCGATATCTCACAGATTTGATCAAAATCACTGATTTTCCATTCCTGGCTAGAAGTCATGACCTTACGAAATTATACCACTTGATGCCTATACTTGTAGAGGAATAAAAGTTACTGAACCGTGAATAAAACTATTTAAAGAGCCCTTAATAAAACAAAAAATTAAAATAAATACTTACTGAATAATATATCAACCAACAACTAATGGGAATTATCAAGATAAGCCCTGTAATGAGTTACCTATAAAAATATATTTTTGGGAGATGTAGCTACTTTAAACTGGAGCAAACACCGATAAATTTAGTTCACTTCCATTTTATTATATGCATTTTCGTGGCATGGGTTGTTTCGACCTATACGAGTTTAAGAACATGGTAAGAATTCTTAAGCACCTCAAGCTTTATGCATTATAATTCACTCACCTAGATATATAACGGTGTCAACTGCCAACCCTCGTCGGGCTTACTACCAGCAAACACACCCACCGATGGATACTGTGCTTTGTCGTGAATCCATCGTGAAACTGCCATACCGTATCGGTATCAAACAGTGTACGTAGGGTGTCTTCTCATGGATCAAAGCATTTTAAAGTGATAACCCCATTCGATATCTCGACCGATTCAGGCAAAACTGCGTTCTTCTCTGAAACTCCCTTTCAGCTGGTAGCTCGGTATTAGCTTTGTTTTTGGATTTTGTCGTCTTACCCGTTTCCTATACTGCCACTGCTCGCATAACAGTCCCATTTTGTATGGAGTTTCCTATATAAATGGGACTGTTATGCGAGTAGCGGCAGAAGAGGTATTACTGTTATTGCCTAACGGTGGTTAACGAAAATCAACCATTTTTACGGCCAGCAACAAACGACTTTTGCGTAGTACTATGGGGTAAGTGTTTATACGCGCATTTTTTCCGTAAAATTGTTCATTTAAGTCTTGTCATTTTCTAAAAATATACCATTTGTTTATTACTTACTACATGTGTTAAAAAATTAAAGAAAAATTCAAATCGGAGTTGAAAAAGTCTTCAAAATTACGTCTCAGTCACATCAGAATAATCTCAGTTCAGAATAATTATGGCATAATATCTGATTCGCAAATTTGAGAAAATAAAAAAATTGGAAAAAAAGAATCCTTCAAGTTGAGTGCCATAAATATTAAAGCTATGCTATATTTAATTCAGCGAACCTTTGACACTGAGAAAAAGCATCAAAACAAACCGAAAGCCAATTCAAACTTCTCCGGAAATCAGTTCTTACATGCATATCAAATCTTCATTGGTTCTACATTGAACTTCTACTTAAGTTTGGAGTTATTCTAAAGGATTAAGAAAACAAGACCGACGAACAGTTTTGGAAAAATCTAGTTCTTTTTTTTTTGTTTACGATTCTATAGACTTTCCGCTTAGTCTAATAGAGTGCTAAATGGGTTCGTTTATTGCGGGTCTTCATCTACTTTCCCAAAACAGAGTCGAAAAAACAGTATGAGAGGTTCAATACTAATTACACTCTAACTATTACTTGACATTAATATTTATGAAATGTTTCTTCGTTCACTTTTTTCTTGCTTCCGTGCCACCGTAAGAGCATCACAATACGAATATTGATGGACAAGACACAAACACGTATCGCTCATACAAATTTTAAGGATAAAAACAATATAATAAAAATTATTTTTACCTCCACGTCGACCGGTTTCAGACATTCTATGCCTATCATCAGGACGATACCGATGTCCAACCCATCTTCGTTATCGACGAAAATATAATGTAAGAAACCCACTATTTTTCAGTAATAGTTCAAAAAATAAAAATGCTCTTGGTTTTCCTCTTTGCTTTAAATATAACGAAAAGAATCTACTGATATCTTGGATGTTGATTACAGTTCAAACTACTTTGACTCTTTTTGTGGTAGTGGCATAGCTCCTGCACTCGACCAAATGAATACATGCATATACAGTGGTAACCCGATTTTGTCACGTTTTTGACCCGATTTTGTCACGTTTTTTACCCGATTTTGTCACGCTTTTGATTTATCAAAAGCTTAGTTTGAAAATCATTTTCAAGCATGTCAAATGTGTTAAAACACTGTGAAAAGAACTGTGTTCAACAAGTTGATTATCGTGGAGTTTCCACAAAAGTTGTTTCTTATCTCCACAACTATAATAGCTAGAAGGTTATTTTCTTTAGCAAAGTTCTTTATAATAATCTTCTTAAAACTTTTGTAGAACATTTTTTTTGCTCTATCTGTTACTGCTTGAAAAATCAATTTTCTATCTTACTTTTAGGGAGGTTAATCAAAGAATCGTTCATACCATAAGAAATAGCTTTTTACGCTGTGAAATTTCTCTGACCATAGTTAACCAGTATAATTAACCATTTCGGCGCAATTAAAAAACGCGTGTTTTCATACCTTTGGGACATGTGCTGTGAAAAGGTGACAAATGTCCACAGAGAGGTTGAAGGAAGTGCGAAATGTTCTAAAAGTGATCAGAATGAAACATATGTAGTTCGTTCAAAGTTATCTGCAAAAAAATAAAAATTTAAAAAATACCCGATTTTGTCACTGCCCCGTTTTTGTCACCCTTAAATTCATCATGGGGGTGACCAAATCGGGTCATTACTGTATTGCATCTATACCTATAAAGAAGGATTTCTGTCTGTCTGTCTGTCTGTCTGTCCGTATGTTCCTTATAGAATCGAAAACTACTGAACCAATCGGCATGAAAATATGCATGTAGAGGGTTTTTGGGGCCAGGAAAGGTTTTAGTGATGGTTAGAAACCCCTCCCCCCACTAAGAGGGGGGGCTCCCATACAAATGAAACACAAATTTCTGCATAACTCGACAACTAATCAAGCAAATAGAACAAAATTTGGCATGTGGGTATTTTCGGTGACAAGAATTTATTCTATGGTAAATTGAGACCCCTCCCCTCTTTATAAGGGGAATTACAACTCCTCTCCTCTTTAAAATTTTTTCTATGATGAATTGGGACCCCTACCCACTTTAGGAGGGGGGCTCCCATACAAATGAAATTCAAATTTCCTCATAACTCAAGAACTAATCAAGCAAATAGAACCAAACTTGGCATGTGGAGGTTTCTGGAGGCAAAAATATTTTCTATGGTGAATTAGGACCCCTCCCAACTTTAAGAGGGGGTGCTTCTACACAAATGAAATACAAATTTCCTCATAATTCGAGAACTAAACAAGCAAATGGAACCATATTTGGCATGTGGGTGTTTTTGGAGGCAACCATTTTTTCTATGATGAATTAGGACCCCTTACCTTTTTAAGAGGGGGGGCTCTCATACAAACGAAATACAAATTTCCTCATAACTCTAGAACTAATCAAGCAAATGGAACCACATTTATCAGGTGGGTGTTTTTGGGTGCAAGAATATTTTCTATGGTATATTTTCTATGGATTTCCCCACTTTAAGAGGGGGGGGGGGCTCCTATACAAATGAAAAACAAATTTCCTCATAACTCGAGAACTAATCAAGCAAATGAAACCAAATTTGACATGTAAGTGGTCGCAAGATTTTTTTCTATGGTGAATTGAGACCCCTCTCTTCTTTAGAAAGCGAGTTATGGCCCATCTCCCCTTTAAGAGGGTAAGCTTCCATACAAATGAAATGCAAATTTCCTCTTATCTCGAGAACTAATCAATCAAAAGGAACCAAATTTGGCATGTGGGAGTTTTAGATGGCAGAAATTTTTTCTATGGTGAATTACGACCCCTTCCCCTTTTAAGAGGGGAGCTCCCATACAAATGAAATTCAAATTTCCTTATAACTTGAGAACTAATCAAGCAAATGGAACCAAATTTGGCATGTGGGAGATTTTGGAGTCTTGAATTTATTTTACGATAGTTAGAGACCTCTCACCCCTGTGGTAGGGGGATATGGACTCTCATACAAATAAAACAGAAACGTTTTTGCGAAACTCAAAAACTAATCGAACTCGAGAAATTCGAGACTCTTCCATAAAACATTAGTCAATACAAGACCACAAAAACTATCTATAGTAACACTAGATCATTCAGGACGAGACGGTCGCGAGTGTTGCCGGTGACCCGCCGTCGGAAGCGCCGCCCACTGGGGGGCTTGCAAAACTCGAGATTGTGACAAAGATCATCCGAGACTCATGATTTATGTACAACAAAGGTTAATTTGTGGCAATACGAAGTTTGTCGGGTCAGCTAGTATATGCATAAACAATGGATGTCTATCCATGGTAGACGAAAGAAAATCTTAAATATGACGAAGTGAAGTTTTCGTATGACGAACTGAAAACGCTAGAACATGAAAATTATGTTTGATTAAAAATGTAAGTTCCAAAATATTTTATCGGTCTGAATGACTGTACATGTACAGGCAGTAAGTGTCAGATTAATCTTGTACGAAAAAATTAAATACTTGCTGAAATAATACTTTTATAAAACGACCTACAAAGCCCAGGGTAAGTGGATATTTCATTGTCTAACAGAACAAGCTCGAAGTCATAAAACACCGCTCGCTTCTCTAAAACCATTGTTTTCAAGTTTCATGTATCATTTTCGCAAACTAAACAACATATTGGAACAAATTTATTGTTATTTTATTGGTAGACGTTTGGTAAAGATTTTTTAACTTTTGAGCTTTGTGAATGAAAGACATCCTGAGAAAAATGAAAAAAAAAAGAATAAAAGGATTAAACAATGAAATTTAGTCTTCCTTTTTCTCTAATTATGCTTCATTCGATCGGGTTGGCCAATTTGGCAAAAATTAGAGTTAATTCTGCTCTTGTACGATAGTTTTGATATTATCTGTTAATTCGTATGCTCTATGTGAGGATAGAAACCCAGTCAGCATTTTCATATGTATAATTAGATTGCAAATAAGAGTTACGTACTGATATGTATCCAACAAAATCGTATTCGACGCGCAAAAGCCGCTTTGCCGTACCATTTTGGAGGCAATATACGCACTGAGCAATAATTTTGAACGATACACTTATATAGGTAATAGGTATTTCAAAACAATAAGATCCGATTAAGCGCGACCAGCTACATACAGCCTTGTGCTGAAAATTGTATGTTTGTCAGCTACTACCATTATAAAGGATAGAATATCAACTTGAGATATTTACGATAATTTTCGTACGTTGATATACGAGTTGGTGCTGGCTGGGAAAATAGCAGTCTACATACTTCACGAATCTCTTCGGTGTTCCACAAGGCAGTAACCTCAGGCCGTTGCTCTTTATGTGACTAACGCTTTTACTTCCAGATGATTGCCGCATGCTTTTGGTAGACGATATTAAAATAGAGTAAGTTTACCTATAGTAGATATTTAAATATTTCTTATTTATATATATATAAAGTTACAACATTACAACTGGAAATTGACATACCCCATCTGACCCCACCTACTAGCAAGTACTTTCGAACGTACGAGCAAATTGAAATTGAAGGATTTAAAATCATTTACCGTTTGATGTTCTTTGTTAGGTGAATCTTAGCAAGAGAGTTTCGCAGTTGGATTCACTGGGTGATTTTTTTGCTGCGTGTTTTTTGGAAATACAAAAAAAAAACAAAGGGCTCCCTGTGTTCTCAGTGTGGTGTGGTAAGAATGAAAAAAGATTGAGGGTGTATAATTTATGTCAGTAAATTCGTTTGATCGCCTTTTAGTAAACAGCCAAAGTAATGCTCACCTGCCTGTCAAATAGAAAAAATATGCAGATTGGAACGAACATTTAAACGAGAACTGGCAATCGTTTCTTCTTCTTAATTTAGTTTATGAAATAAACCATGAATATAACCTTCCAATTCGAGCTTTCCTTGTTGAAGGAAGGCTTGAATTTTGTTATCTAAACCTAAGCTTATAAATTGAGTTTTACATTTTGGAACCCGGGAAATTTATCTATGTGCATGTGTCAGTATGTGTGTCTAATCTACTTTATCGATTTCTGAGACCATCTAAAAACACGAAATCAACCATTATTATGAAACACCATATTTTAAATACACTATTACTTCAATACCAAATTTAAATATATTTTCACTCTTAGATTTTTACCACTACCTCTCATGAAACTGATGAATTTTGGCTCACTTTTACACAAAATATATCGAAACAGGATTTTTCTCAAAGTTGCGCTGTTGTTGCTGAACCGAATAAAATATTAAGGGGTTATATACAAGTGGGAGGCCTTAAGTCGATTTTTAGAGTTTTTCTAGAGACAATCTTTCAATCAATCAATCAATCAACCTCTCTATAATAAACTCAACTCAACACAACAATCAATCAATCCAATTTTACCCTACTGTTTGTTCGAGCTGACCTCAAATGCACATCTTGCCAGTATTAATATTTACTATGTATGTAAAATATTTTATGCGTTTGTATGTATATCTATACCTATAAAAATGGATTTCTATCTGTCTGTCTGTCTGTTCCTCATATCTCGAGAACTATCCAAGCAAATGGAACCAAATTTGGTATGTGGGAGTTTTTGGAGTGTTACAATTCTTTTGTAGACAATGAATAAATTCTATATCACAATAGCCTTTGTTTCTTACCGGCTTGGGTCGTCTTGGTTGGTCTCCTGGAAAAAACTACAAAATGGCGGACTTACAACCCACGCCAACACCAATGGTCACTGAGCGGAATAAAACTATAACGAGCAAACTTCAAAGACAAGCAAAAGGAAGTGCAAATTTAAATAAATTTACAGCTCGAAAATTACCAGACCATACATTTATTTTTTTTTTAAACAAGGGTTAGTAGGTCACTTTTACTTGCGCAATTTTCGCCGGAAAACTCCCTTCTGGCTCCCCGCGTGCCGGGATGGTTGCTGCTGCTGCTCGTTGGTCGACTTTGGTGACGGGTGATGCGAGGGGTGATCCAGGGGTTGCATCCACTACAGGAGGTACAAACGGACGCAGCGGCGTCCCGCTATGATGACAGGGTGCACAAAACCAATAGTCACGGCCGTAAATAAGTTTTAGCCCAGCTGGCCAAGAATTGTTTCACCGACGGGGGCACTGTAGCGTATCTAGGCCTAATAACGAACGGCCGAATCGCAACCCAGAGGCACTGCGCACAAATAAAACTGCGGATTAGCGTCCAAACTGGCGTGGGACGAATTTTCACGACACTTCAATCGGTCCTTTGACCTTAAGCTAGTCCCCTTTGCGATTTCAACACTGGCTCACTAGCTACGGCTCGTACTGTTCGGGTAGGCTATCGGTGGACTTAGCGTTCGCACGACACTGTGTTTGGCCTGATTCGGTGGGTCCCTTGACCTCGCGCACTGTATACCTCCGGGTTCACGGTCTAATTACAAGATGTCCCGCGCCGGCAGTTGCGGGTGCTTTTAACCATCCTCGGTCCGTTTTCCGCCCTGAACCCCCCTTGCATTTCATCCCGCTGCCCCGTTGTTTTTCCTACGGCTGCTGATGGTACTAAATCTATGACAATTTTTATCGTTTTATGTTGGTGTCCCGATCAAACTTTAACTGTATGATAATTTTAAAGTAACGTTGCATGCAAAATATTTATTTAATCTATCCCTAACCATAAAATTGAATCCTAAATAATATCAAGCAAAACTAAACTAACCAAAAAATATAACAGGCAACAAATAAATAACAAAAAAAAGGAAAATAATTTAAATAAATAACAGGGAAAACAATTTTTAATAAATAATATTCGAGGACACCAACCAATTGGGCTATTAAACATAAAATAAACGTCTCTCAAACATGCAAGCACAGAGAACTGACATTTATTTTACATTCAGACATTTACTTACAATATTTACAAAAAAATAACAATATAAATAAGGGTAATAATCAAGCTGGCCCAGTGACCAAAGGATTTTATTGTGACCGTGGCAAAATATGGTCACAGGAGGCATGAATTTATTTTATGATGGTTTGAGATCCCCCATCCCTGTTGTAGGGGGGTGAGGACTCTCATACAAATAAAACAATTGCATACAAATAAATCAATTGCCTTACTCAAAAACTAATCGAACTCGAGAAATTCGAGACTCTTCCATAAAACATTAGTCAATAACAAGACCACCGAAAACTATCTATAGTAACACTAGATGATTCAGGACGAAACGCACACTTAAAACGTTCGGTAAAATTTGGAACAGCCGAACGTTCGGTAAAAATTTCGGTGATGCCAATCACCGTTTACGTTAGTAATGTTTGGCATAAAAAAAAATTTCACCGAACGTTCGGCTGTTCCAAAGTTTGGTAAATTTTACCGAACTCTGTACTTTTTTAAATGTGCGGGCGCAGGCCGCGAGTGTTGCCGGTGACCCTCCGTCGGAAGCGCCGGCCACTGCGGGGAGGCAACCGCCCCTCGCAAATCATCACTGTCTAGGTTTATTTGTTTTCCTAGGTATACTGATCTCTATTACTTTCCTTCATTTGGGTCCGAACGAGTGACAGCAAGTAAGAAGAGAATTACAGCCATTTCGCAGCTGTTTTCCGTGAAATGGTACATTCCACGTAAGGTTTTTCACGAAATGGTATTCGGCGTAATGTTCGAAATACAATCACGGCGCATATTGCTATCCGCTTAATTTTATCTGGCTAAGCAATAGGACAGTTGTCTTCTACTTTACTGTGCGGAAAAATTGCAATTCTGCATATGCACCCATGCATCCAAGGTTGAACTCCTCAGAAACTTGCAAAACTCGAGATTGTGACAAAGGTCATCCGAGATTCACGATTTATGTACAACACAGCATAATTTGTGGCAATACGATGTTTGTCTAGTTATGAGGTTAGTTTGTCTAGTTCCATTTGCTTGATTAGTTCTGGAGTTATGAGGAAATTTGTATTTCATTTGTATGGGAGCCCCCCCTCCTAAAAAGGTAAGGAGTCCTAATTCATCATAGCAAAAATTCTTGCCTCCAAAAAGACCCACATGCTAAATATGATTCCAATTGATTGATTAGTTCTCGAATTATGAGGAAATTTGTATATCATTTGTATAGAAGCCCCCCTCCTAAAGTGGGGAGGGATCCTAATTCACCATAGAAAAAATTCTTGCCTCCAAAAACCTTCACATCCGAAATTTGGTTCCATTTGTTTGATTAGTTCTCGAGTTATGAGGAAATTTGTATTTCATTTGTGTGGAAGCCCCCCCCTCTTAAAGAGGAGAGGAGTCATAATTCCCCTCCTAAAGTGCGGAGGGGTCTCAATTCACCACAGAAAAAAAAATTGCCTACAAAAACACCCACATGTAAAATTTGGTTCCATTTGCTTGATTAGTACTCGAGTTATGCAGAAATTTGTGTTTGATTGGTATGGGAGCCCCCTCTTAGTGGGGGAGGGGTTTTTAACCATTATAAGAACCTTCCCTGGCCCCAAAAACCTCTACATGTAAATTTTTACGCCGATTGGTCCAGTAGTTTTCGATTCAATAAGGAACATCCCGACAGACAGACAGACAGACGGAAATCCATTTTTATAGGTATAGATATAAAAATATAATTATAATTGCAAACGTTGGAAGTATCATTGCTGTAATACTCCGGACCCTAGGGGATGAACTTATGGTATTAACCACCTTCCAAAGGGCAATACGCCAATAATACCAAGCGCTTTATTTTGCTCTCTAAAAATAGGTAAAAATTGATCAAACTCACAAACTACTAAAATTACTTATATTAAATATATTCATTTTGAAACTAAATTTATCAAACTTGAGAAATAATCAAATGAATGAATAAAAGACAAAGCAAATACTTAAATTATTCTAGAGACAAACTTTTAAGTGATTAAAGTGAAATTTTGTTTATATGCTATAATAACTTTCAACTGTATTTTAACATATTTATTTGTAAAAAAGAGTTATTGGAATAGCTGTTATAAATAATCTCCTGGAATACTTCGAAAACGTCTAAAGACGTTTTACGGTGAGCAGGATATCCATGGACTGAATCACCGCAAAACGAAAAACCAAGATGAGGTTGTCTAAGGGGTAACCGCTAGTACCGAAACCGGTAATACAGACTAAACTTTGGCTACCGAAACCGATAGTACCGACTAAGGTTTGGATACCAAAACACCGCTTTTGGAAAGGCAAAAATCCGTTATTTTCGGTGATTTCGAATATCCTAGTTTATTTATTAATTAAACTAATTGAAAATTTTGCTTCGAAAATATGTCTACTCCGGCATTGAAGAAGAAATAGATTTGATCTTAGATTATATAACTCATAGAAAATCAATTTGGTGTTAATACTGAAGATATTCTTCGACTACTAGCAATAAGGAATGTGTGTCAAATAATTGCATATAGGTCCCACTTGCCCCGGTGAATGAGGCAATCCGGCCGAACCAGAAAGATTCGTACAGAATCTCTGGGATTCCCGCAATAGAATCGTGTTGTGGAATTCTGCATTCTCTTTTTGTTCTTAAACCTGTGTAGTTAAACTTCTTATTCTTATTCTTATTAATACCATCACAGCCACAATTAAGGATTCCTGGAAATAATTTTAAATATTGCTAATCATAGAAATATTTCAAATTATTTTCTTGTCTGTATTAACATTTGCATAATATTCGAGATATATTGCAAATGTTTAATCGGCCAGGCCAACTGTGAAGTATTGCCGCGAAGACGATTATGCGAAATGAATCTTGTGTGAATAAGTTATTCACACATAGATACATTTCAAATCAACAGGGGAAGAAGAAACGGGGACGTCTCGTACCAACCGTTCCTATATTTATAAGTGTAAATTGTAAACGTTGGGAGTATCATTGCTAATAAAAGTTAAGTAATACTCCGGACCCTCGGGGATGAACTTATGGCATTAACCACAAGCCAAGCTGCAATAGGCGAAGGATATAGCGCCTTTTTTCGCTCTCTGAAAATAGATATAGGACAGCAGCTACCATGCTACTAAAGATATGTTAGTATAGATTAATTACTTATTTAAGCAACAAAAATTAAAATTAATTAAAAAAAAATTGAAAAGGAAATTATTCTCTCTTTCATTCCTAAACTTATTTGACAGTAATATTTTTTTATAAACTTTGTACAAGTAGAGAATAGCATCTTAAATTAGTTTCACGATCAGAATATTAATTTAAGATTTGTGAAAATAAATGTTTTTGAGCGATAGAAACTGCAATTCGCCAATGGTTTAACGAAAAGTATTAAACAATAAAGAACTTCAGCACAACATCATGACTACCAACGCCATGTAGTTGCTATGACCACGAGAGTCGACCTCTTCACTTCTGGTCACTCAAGGACGCGCTTAGTAACCTAATAAAATAAATATTTAAAACTCACGTCATATTGGTTTCTGTATTCCGTTTTCTTTAAACTGTCCTTTGCTTCTGCTTTCACAAAATTTTACCAAGCCACTCTAATTACTTCATACATACCAGAAACGTTAGATTCAATCACTTACAAAATACCAATTTAAATGGCAATCCGTTCCCATTCGCAATCGTCGGCAGCAGATTTCATTTTTCACCTTCTCTCTGACCAAAACACAATCGTTTTTTCTTCCTATAAATTCACTTTTTTTTTCATACCACTATTACTATTTACACTTCATGTATAGTAGATATTTAGTTCTAGGTGTAATTTTCTTCTTTTTTCCATAAAATAATTATAAATTTAAGGAAAACTTGAGACACGAAAATTTTTGCGTCCATTCACGACCGCAGTTTGCTTCGATCTTTCGTTCTTAAACCTGTGAAGTTAAACGAAGTGAAACTACTGAAGAGTTTCTGTGCTACAAGACTTTTAAAAATAATCATAGGTGTAGATTGCGAAATCTAATGCAATTTATAGGTCCCACCTGCCCCGGGTTCCCTTATAAAATTTTTCATTTTACGCTCGGGGAGGATGTGGCACCCTGGTATTTATACCATATTAGAAGATTTGCCTGTAATGTGTGTTGTTTGCACATTATTTGAGTAGTTGCCGTTGCCGGTAGTGTGTAACCATGGAGAGAAAGTATCAGCGTTAGTTGAGAGTTTCTCGCGCAAATTCAATGGGCAGTTGGCGAACCACAAGTCATCACACTTGAACTGGTTTCTCAAATAAGTTGGTGCTGTTGTTGAGTTCATTTACTATGCGACAAATAAGTTTTTGACAAAGCCTGAACCTTTAATAAGGTTTTCCTTTTATTAACCACAGCCCAGTTAGCTTCGAAGTACGATGCTGGTCTCAGAAGCCAGTCGTCGTATGTCCCGACCCAAACCTTGGCAAGGTAGTGCTGCTAGATATAGTCATTAGAATTGGTGCATTAGCCCTGTAGCTGTCCTGTACAGGGATGGAAAATCAGTGATCTTGATAAAATCTATGAGTTATCGCCACACGCACAGGTCACGTTCCGTACAGACCATGACAAACAGTGAATCTTTACCGTTGATCACAAGATTTTGTTCTCTAAACAGTCTCAGCAGTCGATCATAGTGTTACATTTTACCTAGCTGCGAGACAAAAGGTCACACATGTTGTTTGTACTGCGTTTCATGCGATGCACACAACCAATCGTCTGTATCTGTTATATTTCTCAACTCGATCATGCAATGAACATGATCTGACATGAGGTTTGTCATAATCTGTGCGGATCGCGACAAAGTGTTTGTCGCTTGTAAGTAGTGATGTCAATGAATCTGAATCTGATCGCTCCTATGATCTTGATCGCTTGAAGCGAATTTTTTCCATCCCTGGTCCTGTACTCTAACAGCCAGCTGCGAAGTATGTCAAGGGTCGAAGAAGGGTCAAGTCTTAGAAAGACGTTTAAGGGTTTAAGCTCCAGGCTTTGCTTTGTTAAGAGCGAATAGGGTAAATAGATTAGTCTTGCGGTATGCACAGTTTTGACGATATTTGGAAGCCATTTGCGTTCATTTCACAGGCGGCAAATAAGTTTTTCTACTATTTAATTAGCTATTATCATGATTTTTGAGGATAATAATGCAAAATTGACCTCTAATCTCTTGCTGAGATAAGACCATTCCAATTGTTTCTTTGCTTTTTTTCGTAGGAAAAAGTGATACGAGATAATCACTGGACCGATTTTAGTGACTTTGAATCAAACGAAAATAGTTAATGGAATATTCAAGTAAAGTATTGAACACAACAAAGGCTGAAGATTTTTTTTGATAGCAAAAACATTGGACCCGATTATAATAAGTCACGTAGAGTGTCACTTTACTCGACTGGTCTACTTTTGGTATTACATATGTCACACGAGACATGATTTGTGGACTAACTCGATTGAATCGACCACTAAAGAACTATTGACGCAACTGTCTGCAAATAACGAGTCAGCTTGTTTTGTTTTAATCGTGCACTAAGCCACCATCCTCCCCGTGCTCGACAGTGGCTGAGTTGTATCGAGTTGCTCAACATAACTTACATAATAGGGCTCTATAAATAATTGTTTTTCGTGTTCTTATGAGACAAAAAAAACTTGCATTTTTTATTGTTTTCTGTAAAGCCGAGAATTTTTTCCATGGCATATCAAAATTTTGAAAGATATAATGTTTCACTTCTGAGTTACAACTTTTTTAAGAAATAAGGTCTTGGTACTGCAAGGGAGATTCTCGACATGGGGCATTGGATGGTTTTGTCGGCATGCTTCTAATTATTGGGCCTACGCTGTTTCGTGTCACCTGTACCTGAAGAACCAATTTATCGCCACGAAACAAATTCGCAATATTAGTGATGATTTTCTCCCTAGGATGCAGTAAACAGAGGGTAGGCCCAAAATATAAATAGGCCGAAAAACTGATGCCACAACCCTACTTCTTGCAATTGAGCTTTGCATGAGTGGCAATAGTTGTCGTTTTTGATATTTTATTTTGAAATTTCTGCGTTATGTATATCAATGTAAATATCCAGGCTGAATAAACAACGGTACGAAATGATCTAATTGCTGTATTTTCTGTTCAACACAACACACCCCATTCATAAAAAGCAAATCACTCTTGCAAACCCTCTAACACGAGTCATTAACAACCGCGGCGACATAGCCTACCTGTGTCATAACGATGACTACGAAGTCAACAGGTTGCCAAGTGATGCATTCCCAAAAGGAGGGGTAAGCAGACAGAAATACGCTTGCCATGGAAATGCTTCCCCCACTCAACATAGATGGATCATGCGCTCTCCAAAGGAGACATTGTTTTCTTTTCGAGCTGAGAAAGTCGATGAAATCAACAGGTCATAGCGGATTGTGGCAGAAGCTTGGCGTTTGTGTACTTGCTAATTTATAGAACACTAAATTACATTATCTTCCTTCCTTTATCCATTCCGGATAAAACTGCATTTATAGCTTAAAAGAAGGATGATAACGGATGGGAATAAGCGAATTGCGTTACTGTATGTCTGCAAAATAACTGGAGATAGAAATATGTTATTTTCACATAACTATTCTATTCGGCCCAATACAACTAAACAAAGTTAACGAAAGGATCGCTAGTGTTGCTTAAAAGCGATATCCTTGCCACTCATCAGAATATGGTGCACTGATTTACTATAATTTTTACACGAATAACCATCCTATTCATAACTGAAATAACTGTAATCAGGGTGTAAAAGTAATAGTTAATATTTATGAAATCAAAATTGAATTTTTAAGGTAGGATTACGTCTTTGTTTATATAATTTTTTTTAATATTTGATTGCATCAAGTACCTAAGACTAACTATCCTATATAATACCTACTGAAAATTGATTCACAAGACTTGATTATGTACTAGTAGGGATTTTTAATCCCTATGTGTCAAGATAAAAAATAAAAATAAAAAATCCTAATCTAATATTATACCTAACTTATTTTTTACTATCTAGTGTAGCACTTTTTTGGAAAAGGAGTAAGTGGGCCATTACGTGAACTCTTTTTTGGAAAGGGAGTAAGTGTAGGATGCGAAAAATGATTAATTGGATTAACTGGAAACTTAATATATACAGGTCGGTCTCGATTATATAAAACCGCCAAATTTTTTTCACTATATATAATCGAATCCGCTATATAATCGAATCAACAAAAAAAAATTTTATTGCTTTGGAAAATACATAAATATATATTTGTGTTTTTTTTTAATGTAAAAGAAAAATTTTATTGTTGATTCTCACCCTAAAGACAGAAATTTCCTGTCTTACATAAAAATTAATATGAATATACAACAATTTCGCAGAAAAGTACCGACTGATCGTTGTTAAGTACAAACCGAGTACCGTTCTGATTCAAACTTAGAACAGTTTCAAACTTCGAACACTTCAGAAAAAAAGCTCGTTGAACTGTAGGACTCTTTATAAGAAATCAGCAGGCGCTGGAAAAAAGTGAGAACACAGATTTTAACTTCGTTGGCATACTCTTAGCGTTTCGAGCAAAAGTAGCTGTTTTTTCGTTTGCATTATTTTACCACTTTTAGGACATTTACCTTCCCATTGCGTGATTATTAGGTAAGTGCAAGATATATATATGTACTGAAGCATAGTTGAAATACAATATTTCATGTTTTATTTCAAAGATATTAGATAAATAAAAAGTGTTCGAAGTTTGAATCGCGTTTTGAGGTTTGATTCAAACTTCAAACGCCCACGAATAATATCCGAGTTTTCCGGGTTTTCCTTCGGGAAAATTAATTGTCTGCATTGATAAAGCTGTAGAAAGTAAACTTCCTTTAGATATGGTTCATGGAGTTCGTAAATATTAGCAATTGAGTTCAGAAATAAGGATTGAAACTAATTATTGTGTGAAAAATTTAAATCACACTGTTAGGTGGATTTAAAAGGACAGTGTTTAGAAAAAGGATGTAATTTCACTTATTTAAGTTGAATGACACTAAAAACATTAATACTTTTCGAAGTAATACAAGTATTCGATGTCTGAGACTGAAATATTCGAGCTTTGAATGTCGACCATGAAAGTGTTCGAAGTTTGAATCAAAACCGAACAGCAGTTTTTTAGTGTTTTTCATTATAAAATAATATTTTATCCTCATTTTTAAATTTTTCCCATGAAAATAAATAAATTGTCATGCTATTGAACCATTCATGGGGGTAGAATAAAGATGTTTTCGAGCATTTTACTTTGAAGAAAGTTTCAGCATGGCTTAAATGTTCGAAGTTTGAATCAGAACGGTACCTATATGTCTATCAATCTATACAGTTTATTTGTTTATTTGTTATAAAATACATCATCTGACAATAGTAGTCTTAATGATTAATAAGCAGCTCAAAACAAGCAGTACAGATAAACACTAAAAAAACATATTCATCTTCGAAGCCGTAGTTTAAACGTTGCTGCGGTAATATTAAAATCAAACAAATCTGTTACAGCATTAAAGAAAGCTTGTCGACATGAAGCGGATAGGCTGCCCGTACGTTGCATTTCGCTGAGGTACTTACCTCAGGTAAGTACAACAGATCTCTGGGCCTTAAAGTCCTTTCGAGTGCAAACATATTAAGCTGCTATAGAATAACAGAAGCATCGATTTCGCCAGACAAAATCTTTCCCACAAAGACAGCTTGAGCTTCGAACCGCCTTCGCTCTAAAGTCTGCATTTCGAGAAGTTGACAGCGCTCTACATACGGTGGTAGCTGGTGATGATTCCGCCATGGAAGGAATCGTAGAGCATGTAGAGGGAGTTGCAACAAATACAGTCAACAAAAATATACTCGAGCAGTATAAATGTGCGAATGAATGATAGAATCAAGCAAGCGTCAACAAGATCTTGATATTAGACCTCAGAGTATAAACAGCTTAGTGGTGTAACTGGTTAAACAACACACTCGACTAGAGATTAAGAGCTGTGAGTTCGACTCTCACCTTCGCTAAGTCTATATTGTTGGCCTAATATCATATATTTTTTTGAAACGATGGTCCTACAATTGATGGAGGGACGGTAGGAGAAAGTAATGAAAAATTTTTGGGAATGGAGGGGAAAGAGTGGAAAGGAAGGGGGGGTAATAGGTAGCTACGCTTAACAAGTTGTCGTAGTGACTCCTACCTTTTGTCCAATGCTGGAAGGTGCATGGGTCGAACCAAGCTATAATCAGAGATTATAACCTGATTTGAACCCAAAACACCCGCCAGGGTGTGTGGCTCGCTGGTACCCGTGTACCTTTGAACCATAGAGGCGCTGGACAAAAGAAGACTGCGCAACCCCCCTTATTAATATAGCGACGTATCTGGTTGGGTTATTTTTAGACACAAATTGTGTCTCTTCCTCCGTTTACTGTAGAAACCATCGACCGACAAGTTTTAATCTAACTTGTTTTTACTTTCAGGACGACGGCCCTATGCAGGCCCTTACGACTTGCAAGGTACTGCGTGTGACATTGTTCGTCTGTCAGCGTGTTAGCCGCGATTCTCAGCGCGGGTTTTCGGAGAAAGGCTCCGTTCCTATGATATTGGCCAAACTCGTGTTTTTAGTCAGTTTTTAGTTTTAGTCAAAGACCATTCAATACGTGACAGAACCTAGTGAACGTGACAGAACTCGTCACTGTCAAAATAATTTTTACGTATTGAACTGAAATAAATCTTCACTCGGATACAGCGCGTTGTTTTCTTTTTCGACTGATATGCTATGATGCCGATTTTAACTAATAGTTACATTCATTTTCATCGTTAGTTACATTCAGCACTCATCGTTCGAAAACTCCGAGCACTCGCAAGCCCTCCTCGAGCATTGCCAATGTTTCATGCCCGTAGAGAACAACCGGTCTAATAAGCGTCTTGTACAGGGTGCACTTTGTACGGGGACTTGTCTGCTCGACCGCAATTGCTTGTGAGGCCCAAAGTAGGCACGACTTTCGCTAATAATAAGCCTCCGAATCTCACGGCTGGTATCATTGTCCGCCGTTACCAGTGAGCCAAGGTAGACAGATTCATCGACTACCTCAAACTCATCGCCGTCAATCAATATACTACTGCCCAAGCGGTGTCGTTCGGCCTCGGTTCCGCTGGCCAGCATGTACTTTGTTTTAGACGTATTTACCTCTAACCCAATCTTTTCTGCTTCGCGCTTTAGTCTGATGTACTGTAGGGATGCGAAAACTATCATTAACCAAGTTATCAGTAAGCAATAATATCACTAAGTATCAGTAAGGTTTCACTATTATTGATAATTACTGATATAGTTACACGTTGTTCAGTTAGAAAAATTAATTGGATTAAACTTATTAGTCGGTAGTTGCGTACGATAAACGTGGATGACACAATATATTGTAGTCATCGTCAGTAGCCTAAACCCGGGGTAGCTCGCGCTGATTCAAGCAGTCACCTCCATTTAACACCAACTTTGGCCACTCGTCGCCAATTTTCCAGTCGTCTCAAAAGTCACAAATCACTGTCGGCGTGATCGTGCCATCTTGCACATTGAGCCCCTGTTCCTGATGCCAGTAAGGTTGTTGAAGACAACTGTTTCCGTCGCACTATCGTCCGACATTCTCACGACGCATCTGGCCCACCGTAGCCTACTGACTTTCGCCAAATATACGATGGGATTCTCTCCAAACAATGCCTGTAGCTCGTGATTAATACGTCTCCACCACTCTTCGCTTTCAGTTTGAACTCCGCCAAGTATCCGCAGTACCCTTTCGTTCGGATACGGCAAGGGCGCATATATCCTCTGTGAGCAACCTTACGAGTCCATAAAGAACTACTGACCAAATAAAAGATTTGTGCATTATCAGCTTCGTACGGTAGCATATGCTTCTTGATCGTAGCGTATAGCGAAGGGCAAAGTAAGCTCGATTTCCCGCTTGGCTGCGCCGCTGGATTGCCTTACTAATGTTGTCCACGGTCACCAGCAATCCAAAATAAACGAGTTCATCTACCACTTCTAGTTCGTCGCCGTCGAGGGTTACCATCCGTGAGAGGCACGCGTTTGGTTCCTTAGAGCCTCTTCATTTCATGTATGTGATCTTTGACGTATTTATTATTAATCTGATCTTCCTAGACTACTGCCTTCAACCTGGCGTAGGTTGCCTCCACCATCGCAAGGTTCATAGCTATGATATCAGTCATCTTGTCACCTTGTCTCAACCCTCGCCGTGTCTCGACGGGTGTGTCTTTGAGATGTGCACGAAATACACCACTCGATCCAATAGCTCTGATCAGTAGCGTCAGTTTATCTTGGAAACCGTGTTCATCCAGTAAGTGCAATTGCTGGTCTTGATCGACTGATTCATGTCATGCGTAGGTATGATGTGCTCCCTACATATTTGCTGGGTGGTAAAAATCTGGATCGTAGTTGTGCGAGCCTCCATAAAACCAGCTTGGTAAATTACAAAGTAAAGTTACAATGAAGAACGCAGTTATAATATTACAATTTTCCATTTTTTACTTCAATGCCCTGATGAGTAAAATTACTGATATTTACTGATAGTTATCAGTAACGTACTGAAATTACTGATAGTTATCAGTAGCGATTTTTAATGATAGTTCCCATCCCTAATGTACTGTTCAGCCACCGCCACAGATGTTCTGCCGATAATATCCATATCATCGGCAAAGCAGACGAATTGACTAGATTTGTTGAATATCGTGCCCCGCGTGTTGACATCCGCTCGGTTCATAACACCTTGTAGCGCTATGTTGAACAGCAGGCATAAAAGACCATACCCTTGACGACGCCCTCTGTGTGATTCGAATGAAGTTGACAATCCACCCGAAATCCTGTAAGCCATGAATTCATCCCTGTGAAGATTGCACGTAACCGCACAATAATTGCACACTAGTAATAAAAAGCTCACAGCAACTTACGAAAATAGCCACCTGTCGGTTACTAGAAGAGTTACTATTGATCGCGCCGATACATACTCACTATTGGCGTCACTCAAATTGGTCATCTCGCTTTGCCTAATGGCTGAGTGATTTAAATCACTGGTGTGCGCTCGAGATTGTTCTTCAAACAATCGCGAATTATGTACAAGAAATAAATCGTACAGGTTGAAAGAATTAATTTTTGTCGCGAAATATAATAGCATTTCAATTGCTATTATACCGAAAATGCTATAAATAAGGGATCCGACCAACTCCATTGCGAATAGAGTGGAGATCTTCAAACTAAACTTTTCTTCCGTTCTAAAAGTTCGCGATTTTCCAAAGGTGAATTTCAAGGTGGTTGCAAAGTCAAGGACTTTGCCAGTAACATCCACCCGTGCATAAGTTTTGGACCGACTGCTAGGATAGAAGTTACAAAAACGAAGTGACTGTTAAACTTAAAATTAGCAGGGTTCCCCATTCAACGTGGGGTGTTTATTCCGGCTAGGGCAGAAGACCAATCTGCTAAGCGGACCCATCGAACACGCTGTCATTAGTCATAGGATTGACTGCTCCACTCAGCGCACTCAGAACGTGCTACGGACCGGCGCCTGCCACTCACCCTAAGCTGGCAAACGCTATACGCTCTTCGTTTACATCGGGATCAGCTTGACTGCCTGGATCAGCTGATTGAACGCTACTGCCTGTGTTATCAGGACCGTTTGGCCTGTGCTGTCGAACTGTGTGGTAAAACCAAATCAAAAAACCGCAAGTGTTAGCTAATAAGACTGTTTGCCATTGTTAGCCTTAAGTTGAGTAGCTTTAGCCTGTCCCGGGACCTGTAGGCTGAGGCGTTCAATAAACAGCCTGTTAGTTTGAAAACCACCTAAAAGATATCGAACTTTTGTTTGTTTTTCGGATTAATGAATGGTAAGATCTTTTAGCTTCGCGTATCGTCTCGAGTCTGTTAGTACATTTGTTTTGGAGATTTTGTAGATATCAATCGATCAGTCTATACGAATGATTCTTGGTTTAATCCCTGTTAGGAAAAGTCAGATGAACGGTGTGATTCAGCCACTTTTAACCCGCCCGTTTTACAGAGTCTCATAGCCGGACTTTCAAAAGCGTCAGCAGCCTCCTAAACCGGAGTGACGCTTAAGCTGCTGTGCGTTGTGTGCAACACGAACGTTACAATCCGAACACAGCACTGTGTACCATCCATCGTAGATTTAATCAGTTTGATGAGCTTCCTGGAGAAGCTGTTCTCGTCCATGATTTTCCATAGCTCTTTCCGGTCGCTGGTATCATATGCGGCTTTGAAGTCAACGAACAAATGATGCGTGGGAACTCTGTATTCACGACCATTTTGGAGGATTTGCCGCAGTGTAAATATTTGATCCGTTGTAGACCGACCTTCTACGAAGCTGGCTTGTTAAGTTCCCACATATCTGTTCGTATCCGCGCCAGTAGCGGATAAAATGTAGCACGCAATAAATTTGATGCCAAACATTCTATTCGAAAGCAAGCGGAATATTCCACCAGCATCTATTCATCAAATATTCCACCAGCATCAACTATTTGAAACATTCCACCCGCCAACACACCACCACAAAGACAATGAAAGCACTCCAATTGCATACCGCAGAAGGAAAATTCCACCGGACAACAGAATCACACTTCGCACGCGATCATCCCACCGATCGCGCACGAACGAAGAAAGAAAGCAGCACACACACATACGCGCAAGCAACCGTTGGAAGAGGAACATCGTTCGCCTATAAAGGGCGCACATCAATTAGGTTAAGATTCGTTCAGGTTTTTGTCGTTCACTTGTTAACTTATGCTTAGGTAAAATAAATATGAATAGTAGTTAAAGTGCCGTTTCAACACTCTTCGAGCAGTAATAATTCCCGGGTTATTTGCTATCGGAAGGTAATCCACCGAAGTCAGTCCATTTGATTAGTGTGCAGTGCGACCAGAGGGATCCGTTCCGTCCTTCGGAGGACATCTTAAGCTGAGTTTTCTCCCGTGTCCGATGACGGTCATTGCGCAAGTTGCCACCCTATTCCTACTAGGAGCCGGGACAAGGCGCTCCTACAGTTTGCAATTGGTGATAGTCGGCAGAAAATGATTTGGGATAGCACTTTATAGGCGGCATTGAGAACAGTGATCGCTCGATAGTTCTCACAGTCTAACTTGTCGCCCTTTTTATAGATCGGGCAGATAACCCCATCTTTCCACCGCCAGCTTTTCTGGTTTCATTTTAATAAGCTCCGCTCCGATGCCATCTTTCCCAGCTGACTTGTTGTTCTTTAGCTGCATGATGGCCTCCTTAACTTCGCCTATCGTAAGGCTGGCACCTCTAACCCGTTTGTTGCACCGTCGAAATCGCTTTCCCCGCCGCCATGGGCGCCATTCAGGTGTTCGTCGAAGTGCTGCTTCAACCTATCGGTCACCTCACGATCGTCCGTCAGAACTCTGTCTTATTCCGACACGTTTCGGCTCGCGGTACAACTTTCGCGTTTCGTGAGAACGATGCAGCCGCTCCAGCTCTGCATATTCCTGCTCTTTCAGGTATCGCTTTTTCTACCGAAAGATTTGGTTTCGCTGCATCTTCTTCTGTTTGTGTCTTTCCACGTTCTGACGTGTGGCACTGCGCATCTTGGCCGCCCGCGCAGCGTTTTCCTCATTCATATAATAAAGATAAGCAATCAGTAAAAAATGAGTCTTTTCTCTTGTGGGCGATCCTGGTCATAAATATCATTTAACCAATATCATCGATTAAAACTAATAATAACGGGAGTATTGAGCTAAATATTTTGAAGAATGTTACCTACTCGCCTGTAGTAGTTCCGGAAACTCTGGAAACAGTAACGAAAATGCTAATTCTTCGTTTATTATTAGGCTCAAAAAGTTTTTATGACTTTATTAGGCTGATCACTAACAATAATTATAATGAAAACCGTTGTTTCAGTAGAGCACAGACAATTCAAATGCACCGTACTGTTGGTGTTCAAGTTCGTAAATCTTTTCCTGTATGAACTA